>NC_034592.1:35221242-35223919 GCF_900095145.1 Mus pahari | reverse complement strand
TGGTTTTTTTCGAGACAGGTTTTCTCTGTATTGCCCTGGCTGTCCTGGAACTCACTTGGTAGACCAGGCTGGCCTCGAACTCAGAAATCCGCCTGCCTTTGCCTCCTGAGTGCTGGGATTAAAGGCGTGCGGCAGCCACCACGCCCGGCAGTGCTGCAGTTTGTAATTGCTACTAGTTAAGACCAGCTAGGCCCTCACCTTGAGGCCCTATTGACAATGTAGGAGGGTTTTTTTGGGGGGAGGGGTGTGGGGGTTCTAATTGGTGGCTGAGTCAGATTTTAAACTAAGTTTTCTTCTTATATTGGCATAGTCTGTCCCGTCTCTGCTCTTCACACACTTCTTGCTTTTAGTACATCAATAAAACACAAGCCGATGCAAATAGATCCCCCATGGCCCATGCAAAGAGCTTAGGCCACTGAATCTCAACCACAGCCATTGTCTCTCCCTGTCTGTCTTTCCTCTCAGTGCCCAGATGGGAATATCCTTGAGGAAGGGACTCAATCTCATTTATCCTGTCTCCCTAACACCTAGTGGAGAGACTGACTGTTAAAATATACTCAGAAAGTAAATATTTGATGGAAGGAATGGGAGTTAAACATCTAAGCAGAATGTTCAGTAGGAGGAAAGAGGAAAGGGGAAAAGCTGAAAGCCACTCACCAGTCTTCTGCCATGTGAAAACGACTAACTGAAAGCAGCTTCTATGAGCTAGCTAAGACCGTGCACAAATGACCCGAGTCTTGTCGTGGGGACCTGGCCACGAAACGATGAGAAAAAGAATCACACAAACAGCAGCTCGGGGACCTTGAGGGAAGGGGAGGCAAGGAGAACCATCAATAGGTATCTCTTGTGGCAGCTGTTGTAAAGGTCCCTCTGTTAAGCTCCAGTGTAAGATTAGAGAGGGCGGCCATCTTGTCATTATCAGAAGCAAAGTGAAATTGGAGCTTAATGACATGAGTGTTCAAAGGGCAGTGGGAGAGAGAACAATGTCATTAGAACAGGTAAGAAGGGGGCCCATGAAAGGAGCATTTTTAAAAGCCGATGGTGCACTGAGACGAATAGATTTAATGGGCGTGGTAAATAGGGTGAGACAAGGCCCATTGTGCGGTGCTCAGCCAGCAGTGTCTCTCAGAGAATGACGGATTAAGAGGCGAGGGGGGAGAGGATGAAACTGGAGACCTGGTGAAACAAAGAGGGTCCGAGAAGGAGAAGCCATGGTAAGGAAGGAGTGCAAGTGAAATTGCAGGGGGAGTTCTTTAGTCAAGCCTGTGAAGCAAGGAACTGGATAATCAGCACAAGAATAACTCACCATGACAATAGTCATTGATGAGGTGGAGTGGAATGTGGCTATCCGATATAGCATGTCATAGATTAACAGGATGGGAGAGTAACTTGTCTACGTCTATGCAGGTATAAATTTAAAGATTAGCCCTTCCATTTCAATGCATGTCTTATCTATCCATCTCTTCATCATCTATCTGTCTGTAGTATATGGATACACAGGCATAAACATACAGACAATCTTGGGTTTTACACATGTAGTTTGATGAGAAACTTAAGAAGAATCCAGGGAAGATTTCTATAATGTCCTTCCACAGCAGGTTTTATTTTTCATAAACTGCACTCTTAGGCAGTTTTGTTTCCTGCTATAAGCCCTGCCTTTTAGAAGTATATGGAAGTACATGCTCACAGCAATGGTCCAGTCACCCTGATAGAGTCCACAGCTGTCAGTCTTTACTTTCCCATGAATTTTCATACAGCAGCTCTAAAGAGCTTTTGTCTTTCGTGAGTACTCTTACCTGGCTTTTCTTTCTTGGGAACTCTTTTTTTTTTTTTTTTTTTTAATGGTATAAGCTTTGTTTAATCTTTTTTTTTATTAGATATTTTCATTATTTATATTTCAAATGTTATCCCCTTTCCTAGTTTCTCCTCCGAAAGTTCTCCATCCCCTCCCCCCCCTCCTCAACCCTCCCACTCCCACTTCCTGGCCCTGGCATTCCCCTATTGGGAACTCTTTAGCTATATTTCTGTGGTTAAGTGTCACAGAAACAGCATATTGGACTTTGTTACTTTGGGCTCCTGAAGCTTAAGCCAAAACCTAGATTCCGGGGTTTGGGTATCATTGAAGATATAGGAGCCAGTAAGATGGCTCAGCCTCTAGAAGTAAATTATGTGATGACCTGGGTTTGATTCCTGGAAGGACAGGACTGACTCCTGAAAACTGCCCTCTAACCTCCACGAGACACATCTGTGCACTTCCCCTAGTGACGATAATAATAAATAAATAAATTTTAAATGTAAGGAAAAAAAGATCCATTCAACCGTAGGGAATAAACAACTAAACTTCAAGTGGTATGAATGTTGTGTTTTTTAAAATGTGGTATAGTGTGGGGGTGGGGTGGCAGGTGGGGTAGAAGACACCTCAGTGGGTCCAGCCAAGGTGTCCTCCTGAACAGCCAAGTCCTGGGACAGACCTAGTCTGAAGAAGATTTATTGGTGGGAAAGGAAGGGCACTTGGAAAAAGAGTAGAGGCAGAGAAAGGAGGAGGACAGTAAAGGACAGAAAGAGGAGAGAGGAAGAGAGGAAGAGGTCTGCTGGGAACCCAGGGTAGAAAGGGAGGGGGGAGAGGAGGGAACAGTGAGAGGGAGAGGGGGGGAGGGGACAGTGAGGGGTAGAGGGA
>NC_034592.1:35214660-35220817 GCF_900095145.1 Mus pahari | reverse complement strand
AGAGGGAGATGGGGAGGGGAAGGGACAGGGAAAGGGAAGGGGAGGAGGAAGGGAAGGGGAAGGGAGAAAGTAGCCACACAGTCCTTATATGCCTGGTTGGCTCGCACCTGGCAGGGAGCACTTGCTAGGTAGCTGTTGGGCAGAGCCTAGCAGAATTGCCAACAATGAGCAATGAGTAAATGAAGTGGTTTACTGGCAAGACTACAGGACTTCTTGTTAGGGTACATTAAGGTTAATTATTACCTTTAGAGGCACATTAAAAACTGTTCTCCACATTCCTTCACTCCTGTTGATTTCTCTCTCTCTCTCTCTCTCTCTCTCTCTCTCTCTCTCTCTGGCTTCTTTCTCTCCCTCTCTCCCTCCCTGTCTCCCTCCCTCCCTCTTTTCCTTCTTTCCTTCCTTCCTTTCTTCCTTCCTTCTTTTGTTTTTGAAAAGGTCTCTTGTAGTTCAGGCTGGCCTCAATCTCCCTGCAAGTCAAGAACCACCTGGGGTTCCCCTTTCTTCCTTCACTGCTTCTAAGGGCTGGGATCTCAGTATGGCAGGTGTGCAACACTGTGTCCAGCTCTGCTAGTGTTGACTTATTGTTCATGGTTACTGATACACAGATTGCCTATCTTGCAGCTTACTGTGGCCAGTTCTATACTTTAGGTCTACGTGTTCCAAGGGAAGGTAAGAAATGTGTTCTTCCAGGAACCTTCCCGCAGCCTTCCTTCCCCAGCTCTCTGAGGCTCCCTACCGAGTGACCCATCACAGTTTTTGTTGTTAAACAAGTATCTGACAAGGGGAAAGAGAGTACCGTCATTTGCTCAAATCAGAAAAAACGATTTAGTACCTAAGACTTGGAAAAATCCTTTCTTCCCTCTGTGCAGCTCATGGCTTTGGATCCCCTGAATAAACTCCGATTTCTTAGCGAGAAGGGAAGGGAAAGGATGAGGTACACTTTTCAGGGCTTGGCGATTATTTCAGATCTGGCAACAATAATCTTCACTGGAAATGTGGTTCACTGTCTAGCCACCTCATATGTGTGTATAGCTCCATACTACTTGAGATTAATGTACTGTGTCCTGGTCCATATAGGCTCATATTGTGATTATTTAGGTAATCAGGTAGAAGCCAAGATCCATTGAACTTTTTCTTAAATAGTGCTAGACCAAAGATTAAACCCTTTGGTTGGTTATCTTTCAAGAATTTGACTCTGACTCTGCTCTCAAAATAGGGAAGGAAATTAAATTGGAATTGTGATTCTCCTGTAAATGAAAATCTGGCATTGATATCTTTTTTTCTTATGGAAAGATTATGACTTAAGGAGTGAACTGTCAGTCACAGCTTAATCATCACTATATCATTTGGTTTTCCCATCAGTTTTATAAAATAAATAGCATACTTTCTATTTATCGGTGGAGAGACTGGGTCCTGTAGAAGCGAATTTGGCTATAGACTAACTCCAAGAGAGAATGGGCCTTATATTATGAAGATTAAGAGACATGAGAGTTATTAGACCAAATCCTGTCTTCACCACTTACTGTGATCCTGGCCAAGCTGCCAAAGTCTGCATTGTAGTTTTTTAATCTATAAGATGGGGACAATCATTGCACTTAACTCAATAATTATCAGCTATTAATGGTCACAGCTTAGGGAGCAAGTGTGGCTGGGCTGGAGTGTTGCCCGTCAGCTGCAGCTGTTGCTTCCCTTTCCCAGGCTGCCCCAGGGCCTGCCTGTGTAAACAGTGGCCTAGTGGCCACAGGAGTTTTGCTCCATTGAACACTGGGGAGGCACACTTTTCCATGAAACACGGAGGGTGAAACATGTTTCGCTGTAAGGGTGAGAGGAGGAGGCGTGGAACTCTTCCATCCCCATGTGTTCCGTGGTTATCTTAGTGCCTTTTCATCTTGCTTTTAGGATAGTCATTTTGAGAAACTATATAATCCAGAGATATTTATTTATTTATCTATCTATCTATTTATTTATTTATTTATTTATAGAATCCCCTAAACACACCAAACAATTTTGCTTAGCTGAGGCTCATGGGGATTGAGTTATCCCAACCTCAGACATGTTATTTTAGCTCAGCAACTCATTGCTCAGTTATTGCTAAATCTTTTTCTAAGAACCATAGACGTAGTTATTTCCTTCTTCTTCTTCTTTTTTTTTAAAATCTCTGTTTCCATGCAGGGTTTTAAATTTGCCGTTATTTCATTTTGATTGGTTTCTCAGAAGCATTCCGAGGTACGCCAATGGTAGACTTATACTATTGCCCCTTCATTAACAGCTTCTTTTCAAGGTGGACCACTCTGAAATGGTGAATGGCTGTTAGCCATTTACTCCTAAGTAAGATACCCACACCATTCCCCCCCCCCCCGCCTTTGGAATGTGGGAGGTGATGTCCCAACCATATGGGCGAGCAAATGCAGGTAAAAACGAAGCAGCTCTCCAGCTTCCTCCAGCACTCAGCTTACATCTGGGCTGGGAAAGAGCAGATTTCGCCTCCTGTTCCTTTATCACCCAACTGTCATCTTTCACATCCTTCTTTATCCCTTGTGACTTCCTTGGATAACACTGCTAGAGAACACCCCCTTGACAATTCCATTTGTCGTCTCTCAGACTTCTTTGCTTAGTTGTCTATACTCTCTGCCTAGATTTCTAGTCCTGACATTTAAAATATCTTATTGGAAAGCTGTGGGCTGTTCCCTGGGGTTCAGTTATGTTTTTCTGAACTTTGTGGATTGTCCCCCTTGACCCCACTTAAGTGTCCATATGAGATTCCTGTGATCCATCCAAGATCAGATCCTTGCCCTACATGCTTGACTTTTGCTTGGTATTTAATTCTTGGGGTTCAACTCACTCTTTGTGTGATGTTGCCTGGGTCTTTTCTTTCCTACTACTTGCAACATCATGGGAATTCAGATTCCTACTCGGTATTCCAGGTTTTCCTGTTTCCCCCCTCATTCTTCACTATAATCAGAGTAGACGATCAAGCTGCCGTAAGTAATGATGCACAAGAATCAGATGTAGAAAAAGCTTTAGGTTGTGTCAAGAAAGGGAAGGATCTTGTAATTCACTGCAATGCGCCACACTGTCATTCTATTAACTCCATAATTGCTTATTGCTTCACCCACTTCCGTGATGCTTTGGTTATGCCAGGTGTGTAATTATTCAGCCTCTTGTGCAACCAGTTTGGCACGCTCGGTTGTCAAGCCTTGGAGGAGATTTCTACCCAGCATCCGACTCTCTTCCCTGCATACTTCTTTTCAGGCCATGTTTGGGTTGCTGCTGAGTTGTGAGGGCACAGAAGAGGAAGATGGCTGAGCTTTGCATGAACAGGACTCCGGCCCGCTGAACGCATCTAGGCTACTCCTTAGCTGTCTCAGAAGGTTTGTGGTTACCTGGGTGAGCTCATTCACTGGGATAAATCACTCATTCAGCGACTTCTTTAAGATCAAGGCCCAGTGGATAACAGTGAGGCCGGTGCTGCTGACTGCCCATCAGTTCCCTGACTTCATTGTGGCCTGACTCTCCTTCTTAGGTCTCGCTGACTTTGAAGACAATTCCCCAATCAGGTGTGTCAGGAGATGCTTTCTGTAGCATCTTTAGCTGGGCTTCCATGTGGCTGATGTGACTTTTGATGGTTTTGTCTGAATGGTTTTTGTTGTTTGTTTGTTTTTTTTTTTTTTTTTCTAAAGTGATTTCAATTCACACTAATGTAAGCTTGAATTTCCTGTCCTGCATTTGAGGTTCATGGTGTAAAGTAATCCCGCGGTTATTATGACTATGCCTGTTTAAATTCTATGTTAAAATTTAAAAAAAAGAAAGAAAGAAAGAAAGAAAAAAGAGAGAGAGAGAGCGAGAGAGAGAGCCTAACACATTTTAAGAAACTCACAAACACCTTGTAAAAAGTCAACTTGTAAAATCCCAGCTGTTGAAGTAGTATATTTAGCAACCCTTTATACCTGCTCTAGGCAGGGACACACGGGTATATGTGTGCGCACATGTTTTGGATTCATTCCTGTCAGAAAAAGAATGGTCAAGGACAGCTAGCCAAAGGTCTGTCTATTACGTCTTCCTTCTGTGGCCATCCCAAGCCGACTGGATATTTTGGGAAAGCTGTTTCACTTTTTTTTTTTTTTTTTTCAAATCCTAGTCTCTCGTGTCTAAAATATGAGGATATGACCATATGCTTCTCGAGCTCTCCCTTTATGATTCACTGTCAATAATATAGAAGAGTCGTGAACAGCCTGTGTTCCGAAGATGCTGCCTGGACCCAAAATAAAGTCTGATGACCAGTGCCTATGGTTTGCCCCGAGAAGAACAGAAGAGGGATGCGTATCTACTCAGTGCTATATACAGAATCGCTTGCTTCCACCTCTGATTCATGCGATGAAATCTATTCCCATTGTGGTGCTATTAGCAGCTCAGGATATTTGGCAAAAATGATTATAGCAAGAGGGAAGGGCTCTCAGGAATGGGGTTCATGCCTTATTTAAAAGGCCAGAGAATTCCTTTTGTCTACTATCTTTTACACCCAGGAATACCTGCCCATGAACCAGGAAGCAGGTTTGTAGCAGCCACAGAATCTTTTCATGTCCTGGTTTCCAAATCTGTGGGAGATTAGTTTCTATTGTATTACAAACTCCCTGGTCTGTGGTATCTTGTTGCTGCTCAAACAGGTTGAGGCACCTAGCACTGGCGATCTCTTACCTCTTCTTCCTCTGGTCCTACCTCTGCTCCACGAATGCATTTATGCCCCCCACCCCCACTTCCCCATCTAGTTCATGTACCTGTTCGTTGAGTTCATCCATTGGCAAATACATTTTAACCAGAACCTGCAGAGGAGACTTTCTTCAGCCCAGTTCCCCAGCAAGTGAAGTGATGGATTTGGGCTAGGTGAAATCTCAGGTGTCTGGCAGTACTTAGAGTCTAACTCCACAAAGACCATCCCTCCACAAGCCTGTCAGGATGGAGAGTGTATCCAATCCTTCACCCCCTGTGCGTTCCTTCTGCCTACAGGTGCACTGTTTTTCCTGCACATTCTCTCAGATGGCAGTGGAGGAAAGAATGAGGTAACTGCTGAGGACTGGCTGCCAAAGCCTTATGTGGGAAAACAGTTTTCCAGAATTGATATTTCTAGGAATGATTGAAGAAAGAAAGAAGGAAAGAAAAAAAAAAAGATGCAGCTCAATTTGGCAAGGTTAAAGGCACAGGCTGCCGGCTCTTGGGCTCAGCTGCCAGCGTGACCTAGAATAAACCGTCTTTGCCTGACAGGACACCTGGCAGGAGTTTAGGGTATAGAATGGCCTGGCCTGCGGGATGCATGGATGACACGAAGAACACAGAGAACGGGAGCATGGCTGAGAGGACCTGGTGTCTCTAGTGGTTAGCAGGAGCCAGGGATGTCTGTGGTTGTCTTCAGGGTTGTAGAAAGCTATGGGGCCTGCTCTAGGAGGACAGTGGGGATGGGCAATTGCTGACTCTTCTCTCTGGTTTCCTTTGTGTCTAGTTTCTGCCTCTAGGAGGATTTTGCTGGAGACTGGTCTCTCCTATGGACGGAGCCATCTAACTGAGAAGTCTCTCTTCTTTGACTATCCTATTAACATTTTCTTTTGCATTACCCAACTCTTTCACTTCTAGTCTTAGTTGGAGCTCATGTAGATGGAGAATTTGAGTGCCATGCCTTGCCTTTTACCATGTGATTGACCTCCCCTTGATAAAAGAACTTAGAACTGGATGTTTTTAGGATTCAAGCCTGGGACAAATGGATGAAGTGGACACATCACTGTGAACCTGTCTGCCGGGTTTTCCCTGCATGCTACAGGGTCTTGCTGGCTGGCATATCTTGCTCCCTACCCTAAATTCTCCAGCCCAGGGTCTGGGCTGCTCTTCTATATAATACAACCATTCGGTTACCTGGAATTTTTTTCATCTCTCTCTTTTGGGCCTCCTGGTTGATGCACCGGGTTCTCCCCCTTTCTCTCTCTGTTCCCATCCCTTCTCTCCTCACATGTTCCAGCATAGTGTGATCATGTCGACTCTGGACTTTCCCAGATATCCCTGCATTTGGCCATGTATGTTCTCCCACATATCTATAATAAACCTTCTCTTCCACCATACCTAGGAGAAGCTCTCTCTCTCTCTCTCTCTCTCTCTCTCTCTCTCTCTCTCT
>NC_034592.1:35205790-35214459 GCF_900095145.1 Mus pahari | reverse complement strand
CTCCCCTTCCCTTCCCTTCCCTTTCCTATCTTATCTTTTCCTTTCTTTTTCTTTCCTTTTCTTTCTTTTCTTTTTCTTCTTGTCATTCAGATACCAGTAGGGCTGGACAATGCCTCCAGGATAACACTTCTGGCCCCTCTCTTCTCAGAGAAAAGCACCATCCTGAGTTTGAGTGGGAGACTTCAAAGCTAGGGCTTCATAAATTCTATCTGCTTTCTGCCATCTTTACCTTCTCAGTATGAAAAGGCAAATATACATTTAGTATGAACATAAGACCTCCTGGGGGATGTGAGGTAGGTTCTGTTATCAATTTTGTCAATCAGTTTTGCTAGTCATTGAACTACTTTCTATGTTTATCTCTTGTTTTCAAATGTTTCAAACCCACCAATATTACTATGCACCATGTCCTCCCCACCTTTCATGGAAAAGGTAAATGAAGCATTTGTCATCCACAGGATCCACATGACTTGCTGTGACAGCAATTGTTCCTTTGCCACACACACATTCTTGGGCTACTGGCTATCTTTCCTGGTCCTCCTGGCAAAAATGTGTTTTCAGAACTTTTACTATGTTATCATCTTTATCCCCCTGCCCCAGGCATATTTGCCCAACCATTTTAATGCCACATTTCAGTTGATTTCCTCTCCTTTGTTGTCAGGGTTTTTTTTTTTTTTCTTGCCTCCAGCTGCTGGACACAAACACCATTGTAATCATAAGGGCAAGACTGATTTAGCAGATAATTCATAGAACAATACGGCACAATCATCTCCTCTTGCTCAGGCCTTTTCTACTAAAAAAAATGCAACTCCTGAGAAGTCACAGATTTGTAGATGTTTCCTGATTCAAAAGTTTGTGCTACCTACATTGGGATTTTTTTTTTTCTGTGTTCCTCGCTTAGATTTTTCCTTAATTGTTGCTCCTTTTCTTAGATATGTCCCTTTCCCCCACTGGCTGACACTGTGTCCCCCAGGCTCCATGGTTTTAGGAGCAAGGTGAACCTAACTGACTTACCATCTAGCTATCCTAAAGTTTCATGGCTTTTGATTAGAATGAATATGATATTAAGATAACCCAAGCACTCTCGTTCTCAGCACTGCTACTGTGGGTTTATGTATACTGATTCTGGGGACCCCTCAGTTTGTCTTTCTCCAACAGTCAGTTCTGCAGCACACTCTGCATTTCCTCTGCACTGGCCAATCTTAAGGAACCATTTTTCTCTTCCTACCCACGGACCACCATCTACTATCTACTTAGGTTCTAACCAGTTTCTTGGATGTAAATTGTAGATGGCTTACAGTACCATATATAGATGAATGTGCCAAATTTTGTGCATTCTTTATTAAAATATAAATTATTACCATTGGGTTGGAATCTCTCTCTCTTTTCTCTCTCTCTCTCTCTCTCTCTCTCTCTCTCTCTCTCACTGTTCTTTAGAACAAATACTAACTAGACATCACTCAGTATAATTTTGCTTCACATGTAGTCTTTATTTTCTTCTGTTTCCTGTTTTTTATTTTATTAAAGTTAGATGTTACAGTGAAAACATATTAGTTGCAGATCTATACTAGAGCATCAGTCAGTCTTATGTACTATTAACCTCAGAACAACAACAACAACAACAACAACAACAACAACAACAACAACATTCCACCCATAACAAGGTTCTGTGTTTCTCAAAGAGCTTGTTTCAATGATTTTGCGTTTAGGTCTTCCCTCACACACAAAGGCTCCATCTTTGGCTGGGGAGTAGGGTAGCCTCTCACAGAGAACAATTTTGTTTAAATGAAATTCCTACATTTTATTGTCGGTTAAACAGAAGTCTAAACTTTAGCACAGTTACATTAAACCTACTCATAGTAATCTCAGCAACCTAGTGATTTTCTGCTCCCAAATATACTATAATCCTGTCGATGGCTTATAGTGTCATACACAGATGAATGTGCATTCTTCGATTAAGTATGAATTATTGCCTTTGGGTTTAAATCCTGCTCCCTCTCTGTGTGCTTGCGTGTGTGTAAGCTATCTGTAAGCTATCTATTTGTAAGCTATACTGCAGTAGGACATGAAAATCTTATTTTCTTTTGCTATTTCACTGAGGATGTGATTTCAATGCCCTTTGCTAACCTTATCTCTTTTCCTACACAATGTATTTTCTCTGAATCTTTTCCCGAGCATCACCATAAGTCACAGCTTTAGTTTTCCTTTAAAAATCTATCAGGTAATACTACTATTTACTTCACTATAGAATCAAATATTTGTGAGCATTTTTTTATTATTATTTTCTTTATTTACATTTCAAATGCTATCCCGAAAGTTCCCTATACAACCCCCCCTCCTGCCTCTGCTCCCCTACCCACCCACTCCCACTACTTGGCCCTGGCCTTCCCCTGTGCTGGGTCATATAAAGTTTGCAAGACCAAGGGGCCTCTCTTCCCAATGATGGCCGATTAGGCCATCTTCTGCTATTTGTGAGCATTTTTATTCATTGTTGCCTAGAGAAGTCTTCTAAGACACATAGCAAAAGTTGCAAGAAGATAACAAATTAGGTTCAAATGTCTATCTGATTTGCTTAAGATCTGATTTTGAGAAAGCCCAAATTATTGTATAAGAAGAAAAGAAGATAGAAGGGGACAAGAAAAATGTTGTGACCATTGACTTCCTGTCTGCCTGCACTAGTACATTAGCCCTTATCAAAGTTGGAGAAGCTGGTACGACACAGCCCTTGTAGGTACAGGATCGATACCTGGCAAGCAGCCTGAAGGTCAGATAAAGTACTTAGGCAGGCAGTTTGCCAGCCTAAAAAGATGTCAAGAAAATCAATTAACTCTAAAGAAAGAGTAGCGAGCTAACTAAAATCCCATTTTGAAAGACTGTGTATTTCAGAGGAGTTTATATGCATTCACAGTATCTCTACCTCGTCCATAAAATTACATTTGATAAGCAATTAACATTTTATCCTTGGGTCACTGGAGGTCAAGTCACAAAAGATGGTAAACACCTGCACTATCCTAGATTAGAAACAGCTGCAAAGGAAGACGATTTAATCAGGTTCTTTTCGGGGTGTAAGATTACATAACTATAGATTAATTTGTTCTTTTTCTGTATTGATTATTTTCTGTGCATTTCAAATGCTAAAGATGTCCTTGCTCTTTGAGTAGTGACAAGCAGTGTGGACACTGAGCACACCAGTGATGCCAACCAGGTAGCTGACTTAGCAAATTATAGTCATCTGTGGTCAAAAAACAGGAGAAAAACAGGACTGATTACTTTGGTAAGTTTTCAGGTTTTTTTTTTTTTTTTTTCCCATCAGCAGGCAAATAGAAGCACAGTGCTCACTGTGTGAAAGGCAGAAGAATTCTAGTTATTTGTTTACCAGTAAAACCTTTTTTGTTATTTATATAGTCCCTTTTCTGTCCTGGAGACCTTGTGGCATATTTGGGTATAAATAACATGATGATACTCTATCCCATGTCTTGTGATTTTCCTGGTATTGTTACCCAAGACTGCCAGATAACTGGAAGTACATATTTTTCGGCTTCAGGGAGATTTTATCCAGTCTCCTGGGGAAAATAATACTTAGGTATTTTAATACCCCGATTCTCGAAATTTATTCATAGAGGATAATCATTAAAGCAGTGCTAAGGACTCTGAAGATTCTGTGATGAGCTAAACAGATTTAGTGCCTGCTTTGTTGAAGCTCACAGTCTAGTGAATGAAACAAACAATAAACAGGCAGGCTAAAAGGCCTGCTAAAAATTGTCGAACTAAGACAAAGGTGAAAAATATGGAAAAGTTTAGTATGTGAAGATTGAAGAGAAGAGGCAAACAGAAAGGGCATGTCCAGGGCAGGAGTACAGGATGCAGAGAGCTTCTCCAAATGTCTACATTTTTAAACTTTTCTATTTTTCATCTGTGTTAGTAACGGTACTATATAAGAACATTAATGCTAATTTGGCACTTTTGGAAATTAAGGATTTTTTTTTTTTTTGAGACAAATCTCATTTGGTCAAGTCTGATCATAAACTGTAGATCCTCCTGCCTCTCCCCACTGCTAGGATTACCATCATGCCCTTTTTTTTTTTTTTTTGGTTTGTCTTGACAGGGTTTCTCTGTGTAGCCCTGGCTGTCCTGGAACTCACTTTGTAGACCAGGCTGGCCTCGAACTCAGAAATCCACCTGCCTCTGCCTCTCAAGTGCTGGGATTAAAGGTGTGCACCACCACACCAGGCTGCCACCATGCCTTATTTATGTGATGCTGGGGATCAAGGCCAGGGCTTCATGCATGCTACCTAAGCACTCTTCCAAGCAAGCTCCGTTTTATGCATACTAGCTAAGGGCTTCGTGCATACTAGCTAAGCACTCTACCAACCGACAGCCCAATTTTAAAGAATTTTGTGTAAGGTTCATATAATTAAAAGATCTAAGGGTTTTTTGTTTGTTTGTCTGTTTGCTTGTTTTTGTTTTTGTTTTTGTCTCTATAAGCCTGTCATGAACTTTACTCCCTCTACCTTGAAGATGAACCTACCTTTCAGCTGGTGCACACCCAGGGCAAAGAACAACTCTTACTCATGCAATGACCGCGGCCCAGCCCCCAGCCCTCTCATTTACCCAGGGCACATATAGGACATCAAGTTTCCTGCATGTGTGAATTTTAATTATGGTTCTCAGCACCGATCTCCTGGCCTCATGGATGCCTACTGATTATTTCTGCTTAGTTCTTTACCTGTTTATATGTTGACTCTCAATTGAGACTGTTAGCTCCCTTGACTGGCAATAATTATTATCTGATCTAGTGTTTTCTTCTGCCAGTGCGTGGCCACCCTATCTATCTTGCACACTGATAAACTGACGGAAGAGTAGACTCAACATATTGTAGATGCTTCAGTCCTATTATAGCAACCTGATAGGAAGTCTCAGTCTGACAGGATAAATGGATTATTTTATTGATGATATTGATGATATTGATGATATAATTTCCTTTGATGTGCAAATGCATCAGACAGCCTGTTATTAATTTTAATAATTAGTAGCATATATTTAAAACCATAGGTTTTATAGCTCAGTGGCCTTGGCTCTGTTGATTTCTTGCTGTGTGAAATTTGGGAAAGTTGTGTGAGCACTCTGGGCCTGAGTTTTCTTATCTGGTGATTGGACACAGACAGAACTATTTGTCAGGGTTTCCATGAGGACTGGCTAAGTAAATATATGTGAGACATCTGCAGCATTGGCTGTCACTTTATAAACTCTTCATTAAATATTAGCTATTAAGTGATGGAACTCAGATTTAAATTGAAATCAAGTCTTTTGTCTGTGCCTTATTATCTATTTCCCTGTAGTCTCAAAAGTCAGGGGGCTTTGAATAATCTGTAAATCACTATCTTTGGGTCACATCCAGTCATGAAGGTCAGAATAAATGTTGCATTTTTCAAGGGTGGTAAAATCCAATCGGCTAACTGTGAAGCAAAGAAACAGAAATATACATTCCAGTCCTCATGTGATTGGTAAAGCTCAAAGTATTTACCGGTTATACAAAAACATAAGTTGATGCTATGAGATCTTGTCCTGCTTTCTCTATAATGTGTGATTTAGGATACTATATTAACTCTGGATCTTTATAATTATAACATCCATGTGACAAGGCTGTGTAAAGAGTGACCAAGATCTGCTACGAAAAGCTACTTAACAACCTGTTCCTGACATTAACAGGCACTTGCTATGTGTCACCGTCATTCTTCCTTTTCTTTAGTTAGAGTTGATGTACTGAAGCTATTTTTATATTGGGCTTTGGGGCTAGATGGCCTAGATGCTATGCTATAACTTACTTGCTGTATAAAAATTGGTATATATATATATATATATATATATATATATATATATATATATCCCAATCACATGGTTTTGTCAGCTGTAGATCATATTTGCAATTGTGTGATGTTTGGAATTCTGGTAACTTTTCAGAGGGTACATGGATGCTGGAGCCAGTTAGTCTGGGGTAGGAGTGGTTGTTAGTTCTTTAGGGATATTGGTTGTGGTTTGTTAGTAGCTGTGGTCAAAGAAGAAACAAAAGGAAAGAAATTAAGAAATTAGATTCAGGGATTTTCCTAATTTCTCTCTCCCCTCTTCCCTTGTTTTTCTCCTATCTAGTGTTAAGAGTTGAAACTTCGGAGCAGGGGGTTGGGGGTCCGGTGGGGGTGGGGGGAGGGTAAGGGGTAGGGAAGAAGAACTTACAGAATAACAAAGCCCTGCTACATACATTACTCTCAGTAAACACTGTGCTAAAGGCTTCTGAACGATCATTGACTAAAGTGGAAGAATGCATGGAAAGGGCTGCTGTAATTTGGCCATTTCTGGATCCAAGTCTGTCACTCAGTTCTGCACAGTGAGTGCAGTGCGCAGAGCAGGATGGGGAAGACAGAAGTGAGCTTTTCTTGCTCAAGTGGATAGCCAGGTGTCACTCAGCTCTGGTTCTCCCCCTCTAATTGACACAAAGGAATTCGAGTTCAGTAAACTGCAGGTGTCAAAGAGGGAAACCATTTCTAGAACATCCTAGAGAAAGACAAAAGTGACTGTGGTCACAGAAGATGCTTTGAGGGTAAGATACTGCTCAGAAACCAGTTGGAAGAGGCTACAGTCAAAGGCTTGGCTTTTGGAGGTAATAGCCTTGTAACAGAAGTGGGGCACTGTGAGCAGAGGTGGAGTGGAGAGATTCAGGCACGACAAAAGCTAAGGGCCCTGTGTGTGGAGGCATGAAATCTCATGAGCTCTGAAGCCCACATGGATTTTGGAACAGACATTTTAGTCCATATTGATTGGAATGTAGATCCTTGCTCAAAACTTTTCTCGCCCACATGTGACATTTTATACAGTCCATTTTAATCTCTCCCAAAATTAGCTATTTAAAATTCCAAGCCTCTTGGGGCTTTAACAACTCTTATTGAAGTATATTATACATATAGAAAATGAAGTCAATTAATTTTTTTTTTCAAGACAGAATAGATCCAACCAATATTGTGGTTAAGGAATAGAATATTAGCAACATTTTAGAAACTCCCTTTGTATCCCGTTTCCACTACTCTTTAAGGATGGGGCCTACTCCGACTTTCAATACAAAAATTGAATCTTGCCTCTTTTGTGTTTTCCAGATAGGATCACTTGCTGTGTACTCTTTTGCATCTGGCTTCTTTTCCTCCTCACTAGACTTATGAAATCCATGTCTGTTGTTGTATTGTGGTTACACTTACTGTTTCCTTCCACTGTCAACTACTCCACTGTGTGAAGACAGAACAATTTACCAACCCTGTGGTAGCTCGACCTTTACTTTATTTCTCTTTGGACCTTACAAATAGTCCTCACATGGAAACCCTCATTTTGATTGACTATATGCAGGTGTTCTGTCGCTAGTTTAGAGTAGGTTTATGAATTAAGTCTTAATAATGCAGTTGCACAAAATCTAATTCTATATTCATGTATATTTGAGAACAGATGTTTTTAGGACTCTACCAGACTATAATCTACTAAGGCAATTCTAGGAACCAAATGTGACTTACTATTAGTGACTTGATTAATTGTGGAGTTAAGAGAACTTGAAGAAATGAGAAAATTGATGTCCAATTGATGTGCCATTGCTTTTGGTGTTAGGAACTTCCCTCATGTTAGGAACTTCCACAGAGTGGCAGACTACACGAACTAGTTAAACATTAAGTCTGTAGATGAATGAGGGTGACACAAGTCGAATATACAATTTTAGCTATCATCTGTTAGTTCTATGCAGTACACTGATTTTCATGGATTATCTCCTCTTCCTGTCTGAATGAATATTAAATATTACCTCCTTTTGACTCCTTTTGATAAAGGAGTTTACTCCTTTATCAGTAAACTATCAAAATAGACACTTAAGTTATTTCTGAAAGTGTTGAGTGCTTTGCAA
Source organism: Mus pahari (assembly GCF_900095145.1). NCBI lineage: Eukaryota > Metazoa > Chordata > Mammalia > Rodentia > Muridae > Mus > Mus pahari. The sequence goes on along the minus strand of NC_034592.1, from coordinate 35,206,532 downwards.
TTTGAACTATAGATATTTTTTTTTTTTTTGCCAAAGACAAAACTCCTCTAATTTTTTTTAAAGTGGACATATTTTAAGGCCAAAAATTATAGATGAATTGTTACAGATTTAAAACCTGGATGTGTAAGTAGTAAGTCATTAGCCTAAATCAAGGATCTCAGGAAATGACCAGAACAGTCAGGGATGTGCTTTTGGTCAGTATGATGTCAAGCTTTGACCCAGAGCTACCTGAAGAGAAATCAGGCATATTTTCACTTCTAAAATTTAGATTTCTCTCCATGTGACCTTTCTGTCAGCATATCAGAAGCACAGGGCATATTTTAAAGCAAGGTCTGAAGTATGGACTTTGGAGTCATATAGATCTGAACAGGAATCTAATTCTGTTACTTATTAACTAGAGATATGCAGCCTTAGATGAGTTTACCTTGCCTAGTAAATGCTGAATTTCCTCATCTATAACCACCTTGCATGGTTATTATAAGGACTAAAGGTCTGACTTACATATTTATACTAATTCTTACTCTTTTATCTTTTCTCTCCTCTGTATCTCTCTCTTTGGAGTTCACGTGATATTGTAGCATGGAGACCCAAAATCTAGGTCCATGATTGTATGCTCAAATCTCCCTTTTGACTGCTGCTGACTGCTGGTGGTTTTCTTTCTTTCTTTCTTTCTTTCTTTCTTTCTTTCTTTCTTTCTTTCTTTCTTTCTTTCTTCTTTTCTTCTTCTTCTTCTTCTTCTTCT
>NC_034592.1:35203785-35205490 GCF_900095145.1 Mus pahari | reverse complement strand
CTATAGGGTTGCAGACCCCTTCAGCTCCTTGGGTACTTTCTCTAGCTCCTCCATTGGGGGCCCTGTGTTCCATCCTATAGATGACTGTGAGCATCCACTTCTGTATTTGCCAGGCACTGGCATAGTCTCATATGAGACAGCTATATCAGGGTCTCTTCAGCAAAATCTTGCTGGGTTTTCTATCTTCTTATCCACATCTCTGAAAGAGTGTAATGAACTAGTAGCTAAACCAAGTTTGTTTATCCCACACACCTAATAGAGAGCTCCCATATAATTGCAAATAGTCACATGAGTTTCCAAACTCTTATGTATTCTTTGATTGTTTGGAATTTAGAAAAGAAAATGTTCATTTTGATGATGTTATTGATGCATGGAAGTCAGGGCAAAAAAAATTCAATGGACCTTTGAAAAATCTAAAGAATTGGCCAAGCTAAACAGGATGGGACTAGAGAGAAAAACAAACCAAGCTGACACAAGAAAGGGAATAATTATGGAGGTAAGAAGGAAGTAGAAACTTGCCTGCATGTGAGTCAGCAGTCCAGTGCTATTATTAAAAGTGCGAACATGATCCTAAGATGTATTAATAGATGCATGACATGCAGAAGCCATGGAGTAATCTGCTTATTTTGACTTGGCATTGCCTGAGTCCTTATTGGAGAGATGTGTGTATTTTTTTTTTTAAATTCTATTTATTAGAAGTTGCAAAGAATTTGAGGAGGGTTTAACTGCAGACACAAAAATGGTGAAAGATGTCAAACATTCCACTGGAAAGTTTAAATGTGCTGGGATAATTTACTTTAAAGGAGAACTTGAGAATGTTAAGTAAGCATAGAACATGCTGTGCTTTTTAGGAGATCATGTAAATATATGATATAAGATAACCTCATTATCTCACAGGACTGGAAATACTCAACCGAGAGGACATAGTGTATCCTTCTTCCTGCAGACAACTGAATGCTAAGTTTTAAGAAGTAGTTTTCATCCCCTCCCTGAAGGTTGCATATCCTTACACATAGAGTGTTATAACTCAATAAACCTGAGTGATCCCTTTCCCTAAATCCAACCATTTTCTCCTTTAATATTGACAGTATCCTCTGGTGTAGGTCCGGCACTGGCACTGGGAGTGTGGATGTTCTTTCTAGTGACTTTTTATTGTTTCAGAAATCATTAGTAATCTTCTTTGTCTGATTTTTTTTTTGTCCTCTTTGCTTTAGACTAATACCACTTCTACTTAAGGACTTGGTAATTTCCCCTAAACATTCCCTCTGATATCCATGTGCCACAAGGGATAGCCTAATGCTTAAATAAAATAGCAAGTATGAAAGTGTCTAACTTATTACAAGCAGCAACAAAACAGATTTCTACCTATGGTTACCTATACTTTTTCCCATTTAAAAGTTCACTTTCAACTATTTGATTCACCTTTATGACAGTGATAAGCTATTGATCAAGTGAGGGCTCTAGAACTTAAATGTTGTTTAGGGAAAGGACTAAGACATGGAGTAATTATAGACTTTATTGTTAAATGTACATAAAAAGGTTGCAACCGTAGCAGTGACATAATAGAAATAAATTTTAATGAGAAGACATTGAAAACAGGGCATGAAGAGTGCAACTGGAATGATCCCAGGTAATGGCAGTGACAGTAACCTGGAAAAACAGTAGTGGAGCTAGTGCAAAGAAGAGTGTGTGTGTGTGTGTGTGT
>NC_034592.1:35194019-35203695 GCF_900095145.1 Mus pahari | reverse complement strand
GAGAGAGAGAGAGAGAGAGAGAGAGAGAGAGAGAGAGAGAGAGAGAGATGGAAGTAATACCAATGGAACTACATAAGGTACAGATGAGAAAGGGAAAAGAAAACTAAGCAGGGAGCAGGGCTATTTCTTGGGAGCATGGTCATGGCTGTACCATTTCTCAAGAGATGGCCTGTATAGGTCACGAATGTAGGAAGAAGACAATGAAACAAGTATAGCAAGACTGGTAACTAGATGCTGGCAAGTACACTCATGTAGAGATGTCTAGAGGAAAATACTGATACGTTTAAAGAGCTTTAAATAGATGACTCTCTGTTTTCTAATGATCTCTACTGGAGAATAATAGCTTATAAATGCCAGAGAAATGCAGACTTTAATACCTGAGTATTTTTAAACAAAAACGTGACCTAAAATAGAACACGGAGGAGCTTCTCAGAATCCATACAGCTGCATATTCAGTTTGCGAATGTGTTTCTTATCCCCCACCAACTAAAAGATGAACTGTATTCTGTTTCTTCACACCACCTTCCATCTTTCATGCCAGATTAGAGACTTTATGTGCCTAGATTAGATATATATCTTTTGATTATAAATGGTACTTAGGATTTTCTTGAGTTTGTTTTAAAATAGTAGTTTTCAACCTTTGGGTTGCAACCATTTTGGGGGTTGAATGAGATTTTCATAGGGGCTAAGATCATCAGAAAACACAGATGTTTACATTACAATTCATGACCATAGCAAAATATAGTTATAAAATAGCAATGCAAATAATTTTATGGTTGGGGTCACCACAACAGGAGGAACTCTATTTACCGGTCTCAGCATTAGAGAGGTTGACAAACACTGGTTAGACACATCTGCCACTTGAGTCCTGATGACGTATCCTTTCCACCTCTATTCTCCTGCCAACAATAGACTGGGACTCTGAGCAGGTGAGTGGGGTCAAGAATCCTACCCTTCAAGCAGATCTGCGGATTTGCTTCCCTGAAATGTAAAAGCCATAACCTACATCGCTTTTATTTGTGAGGATCAAAAGGAATAAAGCTTGCAAAAGTTAGAGTTGTTATTAGTGTTATTCTTCTCCTTTTGTTTCTCCTCTGGCTGCTCCTCTTCCTGTTCCTCCTCCTGCTCCTTCTCCTGTTTATTTTCTTCTTCCTGCTCCTCTTCCTGCTCTTCTTCCTACTTCTTTTCCCGCTCTTTCTTCTGCTTCTCCTGCTCTTCCTGCTCTTCCTGTTCATTTTCTTCTTTTTCCTGCTCCTCCTCCAGCTCCTCTTTTTGCTCCTCTTCCCGCTCCTTCTCCTGTTCATTTTTCTTTTTCTTCCTGCTCCTTCTCCTGTTCCTGTTCTTCTTCCTGCCCTTCTCTTGCTCCTCCTCCTCCTTTTCTCGCCTTTCCCTCATCATTTACAATGGAGGACTATATATATAAAGAGGTAGAGAATTCAAACCATTTTTAATACAGATATGTAACTGTAACACTTTGGCAAGTTTCTTTATTCTAAGGTTGTTTAGTCAGAAGTGGGACTGTGCGGGGGGGGGGACTTTTGATTATATGTAATTTCTTGGGTACTCTTGCTTAAAGATACATTTATGTTTCTGTGACCCAATCACTCTGTGTATTTCAGTTTAGTTAAATTTTTTTTTTCACAAGCTTGTCCCATTCTTAGCATTTTTAACCCATAAATGCTCAGTCCTGCAGACTATAATAATGATTCAGAATTCTGAGGCCCACCATCTTGGAAATCAGTTTTGAGGAGAACTGCCATCAAGAATATGCCGTGATGTCATTTCTCCAAGGGTGCTTATCACACATGCTCTTAGTGATTATTTTGTTTTGCTCTGTATACAAGCTTCATTACATTTCAGGAACCCAGGACCAGAGTATCCATACTATGTAATCTCTAGCCGAGCATTGTGGGGACACCAGGTGCCTCTGAGCAGATATTTATTGGCATCTATGTAAGACCAGGTCAATCATGGTTACAAATACTGAACTAGGAACCATGAAAGTTACAGAGGGACAGTTTTTTTTTTTAGGTACTGGGGTACTGGTTATGGTTTTATTTTTTGTTTTTGTTTTTGTTTTTAGCTTATTCACTTTACCTTCCACTCACTGCCCCCCCCCCCACTGGTTACCCCTCCCACAATCTTTCCCCTACCTTTTATTTTATTTTTGCTAAGAGGAGGTAAACTGAGTGAGGTTCACAGCTGCTGATAAACAGGCTTATCTAGTTAGAGCACTGAAACCACTTAACATGGTGAAGTTGTTAAAAGTCTAATATTAAACTTTTGTATACAAATAGCTGATTTTAACTTGAAAATATCTAAAATTAAAAAAGAAGAATGTAATGTGTTGTAATACATTATGTATCATTAATTTTCAATATTATGTAAATTGTCCCTGATAAAATTTGAATTATAAAAATAAAAAAAGAAAACATGAAAAAAATAGAAGAAGTCTTCATTACTGTATATAACACTGGTTTGTTTTGTTTTGTTTTCCTCAACTGACTAGCCAACACAGGTACCATTGGTTAAACTTGAACCCCATGCTTGTCTGGAAAATAAATTTTATTAAATTATTCTAAGGCAAAATGTTCACATAAAAAGTAGAGATGTGCATTAGCTTTGAACTCTCACAAGAAAACATGTTGGATAAATATATCATAAGACTTTACTGATGGTTGCTTGGCATCACAGGGCTCATACAGTTTTTATATAAAATAACAGTGCATCTTCCACAGAACAATTATATACGCATTTTCCATGAAGTGACTAGAAAATGGACACCTGGCAGAATCTTGTGATTGTTTGTGTGGGAATTATATCAATTCACATCTAACCTTTTAAGATTAGCAAGTCAATTTTGTGAGACTCTGCCTACATATAAGAGAAGAATTTAGAAGGACTTAACTCAATAAGCAAAAGGAGTTTTAAATGAATTTAGATTACAAAATCACATCTTAATGAAATAGAAATAGCTTAGAGGGGAAAAAAAATAAAACCACAATCAGTGATGGAAGCACCCTTCAGTGTGTTTAGCTTATCAAAATGTTCCTAAACGATTCAAAATGTGGTTCATGTGATAAATATTTTCTATACTGCAGCTATATGTTGACAAATGAACAACATGCACTGTTGGTGAAGAGGCTGTAAAGTGTCAAATACTAATTATCATGATTATGATTTGAACTTGTCAGAACTAACATCTTGACATCTTGGAGAGGATTTGCAGAAGGCTGGGAGCAGAACATGCTACAAATTCTTTTCCATTTGGCTATTATTAAACTGGTGAGACTATACAAGCACCAGTAATGCACACCACAAATGCTCGTGCCCATGATAGAACTACACACCTATAAATACTGTTCTACACAATACCGCGCTATATAGTATTACACCCGGAATACTGCATTATACTGCTGGGCCCCTACATTTGTTTTAAGAAGTTTTGCAGAGATTGTACAAAGATTTCTTATGTGTTTTAACTGAAAAAAACAATTTTCAGGTGTGAGTTTCTTCTTGCATTTTCTTTCACTCACATTTAATTAGTTTAACATTAGGAGACTAATATTCATCGGAATAGGAGATAGGATCGAGATGCCTTTCTGCTTGTAACTAGCATAATTTGATTAGACTTGAAAGAAAACCCTCATACCAACCGTTGGCCCTAATCTATATAACTTCCACCGAATGCTGTAAGTGACAGCAGGCTACAGGAATGAGGACTTTAGGTAGTAGAGGGGAGTTCTGCAGAAAAATTTTATAGGCAATGACACAAGCCAAGGACTATTCCAGAGAATAGACTGGTCAGTCCAAGTTTCAGAAACAGTGTGCAAGTCAGGACGGAGATTTGGAATGAAGAGGTGAAGTTGCTCATTCGTTTGTATACCCTGTGCTCTGACGCACGCATCCAGGACTTGGGTATAGGAATTCCATTTCTATGCCTCTAGCACCGAGCAGAGTCCATCCTGGAGCACACCAGGCTGTGTTTGGTCTGTTGTTTGAACTCATAAAGCAGCATCACTGGTCGGAGTTGAGAGCTCTTAAAATCTGTCTCCGTTTTCCCTAGGCTCCGTTTCCTGCTCCCCGTATTCAGCTCACAGATGGCACTCTCCCAGGGTTATTTGCTGTTCCTGGAACACACTGAACACTATGCAATCAGGTTTTTGTGCTGGGCCCAGACTGGTTCCTGTGTCTCTTCCTTTTGAAATCTCATCTATCTGTTTCAGCCCAGTTCAAACTCCCAGGTGTGTGTCCAAGTGTCTGTACAGGTGAGAAAGATCTGACCTTTCTCTAACCCTAGCTAGATTTAATTTTATCTTCACTGTGCTACCCTGTAATTTGTTAAATCCCCTTGGCTTGCATTATAAGCTGGCTATGCATGTCTGGATTGTCCCTACTGGCTGATTGTTCATTGAAAATAGGAATTATATTGATATGTTCATTCATTCACAACATGTACTGGGCGTTTTGTATGTGTTGGGTGCTGTGTTGAATTTTAGATATGTCGGAGTGATGGTAATAAGCAGAATGTATTTTCAAAAAGCTCATATTCTAGTTAGGAAGTAAAGAAAATAAACAAACACAAAGATGAGTCTGATGCTAAGAACATGGCTGAAATTAAAGGGAAGGAAATGGGGACACACACACACACACACACACACACACATGCAGAGAGATTAGCAAGTCCTAGGGCTCCAAAACAAGAGGGGCTTGTAGAGTTTGCTGAAGGACAAAGAGAAGAGGGTGGGGCAGTGGAAGCTGTTAAAAAGTCGAAAGAAAGCAGAGACCTAGCAGGAGTTCAGATCAAGTGATGCCTTATTTGCCACAATACATAGTCAGGATTTTACTTCAGATGATCATAGAAAGTATTCCATGAGTTGTAGGTTGAAGAGTAACATCCCCATATTCATGCTTTAAAGGCATTTCCCTTTTTGCTTGTGTGCAGAATTGTAGTAGTGCAACTGCTCAACAGGAGATGATGGTAGGTTGAACCAAGTTGATCAATATGGAATCTCTAAGAAGCTCCCTCTGGAGCCCCATCTCATCTTCTGGGTATGGGGGTGATCCCACTATTTGATAACTTGCTACACCTCTACTCAGAATATAGAATCTTGTGGCTTATCACCTTTTCAGGGAGGCTTTTTAGTATTTTTCACTGATTTTTTTTTCTAGTTTTGGTAACAACACATCTTCATTTGATCAGTCTATTAAGACAGAGTTGGTCCTGAGGCCACCTCAGGCTCCTTTGGTGCGTGAATCCAGGATAGCACCTTGCTCACACTTACCTTGGTTATGAGAGTATCTTCGTCAAATCCATCACTCTGGGTTTCCACCTTGGGTTGTGTTATTGCCAAGGGTTCCAAACTGCAAATGTTTCTGAGGAGGAAAATGAAATCTGACTCCTCGTGAGCCTGGGAACTCACTCACTAGAGTAGTGGAATGAGAAAGAAGGTCAAACTAGAGTTTTGTCGCAGTAGTATGTCTGTGACTTTGTACTGCACACTTAACTCACTCTGTTCCTTTCCTCCAACGATATTTAAAACAGCCAGTGTTGTGACATGTCGAAAGCACATCTCACTCCAGGCCTGTTGGTATCTCTTAACATCTAAGTGGAGGTTACGTGTTGCTAAAATAATGGTCAGTTGAGACTGACACCACAAAAGCTTGATAGAGAAAACTGGGAGATATTTGTCCAGAAAATTATCAGTTTGATTCTTTAATAAAGAGTGATATGTAACAGGAATATATGTATTATACACAATATATTTATAATACTGTATATATGAGGACAATGTGCATGTTAAATTTGACGCTTTTACAGTAAATTTTTATGATTTGTTTTCTAAGTACTTGTCTTTTGGGGGCACATATTAGATTTAGTATTTAGTACTGTATTTAGTACCTAATCAAAGTTAAGTATAAGGGGAATGAGGTCATGTTAGTAAATTTGTTACTAATCTATAGAGTACTAGTCCATGGATATCTATACATGAACACAGAATATTTTTATAAGTTAATATTCAAAGAGGAAAGACTTGATGCTTAATTTAGCCATCTGTCCATCTACACACAAATGCCTACATGTGTTCACACATTCATAGTCTAGAGACACATACACATAGAATATCATAGATGTCTCTATAGCAGTGTCTATATTTTCCATACATGTATCCACACTGATAGACATATAAAATGCCATATTTATATTATATATAAATACATCATATAGTGTATATATTTAGTCATCAGTTTGTATTTCAAGCTTATTCTGTTGTGAAAGTCATTTGAAGTGAATTAAGAAAATATTTAGCCAACCTTATGCTGGTTATGTCATAAGTGACCTTTGTGAAATAGAAAGTGATTGCCTCCAGACTAGGATTGAGAAAGGTCAATGGGCAATTTAAAATTTAAAGCCGAGTATATTTTTTACAACTTGCCCATGGAGAGGCGTTGTTTTGCTCTTTGTCTCTTGGCCTCTGTCAGGAACAATGGGGATAGTAATTTTTAGTGATTATAGATCAAAGTAGAATGAAAATAATTGTGAAAAACTTTAACAGCTACAGAGCATGGTTAATTAATGTCATTTGTTCATCACTGTATCCCACGAGAAAGGCAGTTTTACACTTTCATTGCATCAAAGTAAATGGAGACATAGAGAGGGTAAATGATGTCACAGAGTCATTAAACATGCTCTGTAGATCTGAGGCAGGAATCTCAGTGTGATTGAAAGACTATTTCCCCCTCTGCATTAGTCTGTTAGCCAATAAATTGATAATGATAATGACTGCTCCTCATATATTTATGGGAGGAAACCTTACAAAAAAAAAGAATTTCAAATGCAAGTATAGGCTCGGAGGGGCACATTTTTCTTTTCTTTAGAAGCTGAGCTGAAAAGATCACTAAAGAAGGGGACAATGTTACACCCCAAAAGACCATTTTACAACTGTATGAAACTTGGCTATGCATGAGAAGGCATAGCAGACATCAGAATGACCTAGGTTCATTCTGTTGTGCTGTCCAGTTCTGGGAAGAGATACAAGTTTGTTTTCCATAAAGTCTCAGACACAATATACATTATAAAGCAATTTATGATGGCATATATTAGTGCCGCAAAGTTCAAATGAAAAGATACATTTGAAAATAACAAAGAGGAAGAACAATCAGTAAGCTGGAGGCTATGGGAGACATGCTACTTAAAGAGAAACTGCCTCTCCATCCAGGGGGTTTCAGCACTGTTGCATGTCCTAAAGTTATTTACAACAAACAGATGAAGTAGTTAACTCTTAGTAAAGCTATGGCCTGTCACTCATCTGTCTTGGAAATGATGTAGTGAAAAATGTCCTTAGCCAAGTGTTTTAGTAGAGACTTTTTTTTTTTTTTTTTTTTTTTTTTTTGAGTAGAAGATTCTGTGAGGAAAACCTGAGTAGCTGCAGGGCTTAAGGGACTCATGGGACAGTGTGCTGGTTTGAATAGGAATGGCTCCATAGAACTGATACAATTTGAATTCTTGGCCCTTAGGGAGCAGCACTTTTAGGAGGTGGAGCCTTGTTGGAGTGGGTGTGGCTTTGGCGCAGGAGGTGTGTCCCTAGAGGGCGAGCTTTGAGGTCTCAGTAACTCAAACCAGGTTTTTTTTTTTTTTAATTTTTATTTATTTTTTTTCTGCTGCCTGCAGATCAGGATGTAGAACTCTCAGCCCTTTCTCCAGCACCATGTCTACCTTCAGGCTGCCATGCTTTAAATATTTTCCTTTATAAGAATTGTCACGGACATGGTGTCTCTCTTCACAGCAATGAAACCCCAACTAAGACAGACCGGAAGCAGAAAGGCACTTGAGATACACTTGCATGATGGGGTCTGACAGTGCGCGCAAGGTTCAGTGCGCTGCTGCTGATGCTAGGATCCCCTGGATTGCATACGTGTAGACCCAAGTTTTGGCTGCACTAGTTAGATGGACACTGAATCTTTGGGACAAACTCTCTGCTTCCATCCTCCAGTCTCTCTCCTCTCTGTAGCTAATTAATGATCTTAACATTTTGGTGTCTTCCACAGCTTTTTATCAAAGTCAGACTCTCTTTTACATACCAATGCTAAGTATTTGTAAAATTATTCAACCTGAGCACAGTTTCTTATTAAGAATAATAGGTATTACAATTATTTTTGCTTGAATACAAAATGTTTCACGCTGAAAAGAGATTATTCCTGCTCAATAAGCATTATTATGAATAATGGTGTGCTACCTGAAGGACAGAGTAGAGTTCTTAGAAGGAAGAAACTGTTCTGCTGTTCTGTGTTTCACAGATCTTTTGAAAATGATGTTTATTATTTTGATTAAAATATTGCAAAGTACGAAGAGTGACAAATTGTCTGATCATAGCTTCTGAAGGTAACTGCCATTAATATTTGTCATGTGTTTTTATGTTTATTTAATAACTGGGTCATATATATATATATATATATATATATATATACATATATATGTACATACATGTATGTATACACACACACACACATATATATATATACACACACATATGTATGTTTGTATTTATATATAGTTTCATACTCACTTTATATATAGCAGTGTATGGGTTTACCAGGTATTCAGTACTATGTGAAAACATTAATTTTTATATTTATTACATATATAATTTTTAATAAAATAATTCTTTACCCACATATGTGCCGCTGCTTTTTTTTTAATAGGAATGATCTTTTATTGGGGGAGGGGTCATCAATCCTTCTTGACTGCCACCTTCCTCAGGGCTGCCAGCATGTTGCTTGGCTCCTCCTGCTTTCTCTTGGTGCGGATGTGCGTGCCCACCCTCTTGATGAACTCGAGTGTCTTCTTGTCCTTGAACACTTTGAGCGACTCCAAGGTATGCCACTCATAGGGCGCAAAGCTGCACACTTCCTGGGTCATGTCCCTTATGAACTTGGTGTGCTTAGTGAGGTGCCCACAGCGCCATCTGTGTCTCAGTTGCTGACATTCTTCCTCACCTTGTGGCCCTTGCTGAGCCCCAAGGCCATGAGGTAACACAGGGCCATGGCTGCTGCTCTCCGATGGCTGGGACATGAAGCCACCTGTGTGTTCTTATCTATTGTTTCTTTTATACATTAAATAGAACTGTTATAAAATCTTTGTGTTTTAGTTCTTTTAAAAGTTTTTAAATTCTACTAGTGTGCACCTGTACATATGTGTATGATGTGTGTGTGTGCATGTGTGGAGGTCAGAGGACTATGTTGAAGTGGCCAGTTCTCTCTTTCTACCTTTGTGTGGATTCTGTGGTTTCAAACTCAAGTTTGAGGGATAATCACCTTTACTGGTTGAGTCATTTTGCCAGCTCCCTGTATCTGTTTGCATATTTATTTATCTAATTAAGTTTTATTTGATTTCTCTTATCAGTATTTTTTTGCTTCTAACATAAAACTTTTACAAATACGTAGATCATATAAGCAAAATTATAACTAAATCTTATCTTCAGTGCTACGGCAAATGATTTTGCTTCTTAAAATGTAAATTTTAATGTCCCTGTAAGCCTATAGAATTTAGTCTTAATACAGCAAAACCCCTTTATTTGATGTACATTCCGCATCTCATGGAATATAGTTCATGCCTTGCTTCTTCCAGTTTTTTTATTATTATTATTATTATTTTCTTTATTTACATTTCAAATGC
>NC_034592.1:35162279-35190710 GCF_900095145.1 Mus pahari | reverse complement strand
TTTTCCAAACAATACTGAGAGCAGAGACTGCTTCCAAAATTGAACCTCACTAGCTATAAATTCTCTCCCTCCCTCCCTCTCTCCTTCCCTCCCTCCCTCTCTCCTTCCCTCCCTCCCTCTCCCTTAAAGAAATGTAGCCATCTGAATGAGGTTGAATGTGAAGATAACGTAATGACTCTTAATATTTATTTCTATGTTCAGTTAATGGATGCCACTTATACTCCTGAGACTGAGAATATTAAAAAAAAATCCCTTATACATATTCGATGATTGATAACAGAGTTTACTCTCTATTTTTTTAAAAAATGGATTTTCAATTTTATTGCCTGCCTGTTTAGAAAGCTATTACAATGGTAAATTTTTATTATTTTAATGGAATGATCTTATTTAAAAATTATCCCAAAGCTAAACTCTCTGTAGTCAGCAAATACCCCTGCTGAGATGCGAGCTAGTTTCTTCCAAGTTTTGGTTTTTTTTTTTTTTGTTTTTTGTTTTTTTTTTTTAAATCAGATTTGTTAGCATTTGAACCTAGGGTTTTATATTTATATTAGCGGATGAGAGTGGCAGGGGCCTTAGGCACTCATTACTTAGTTTTTATACAGCCTGCTCAGTCTGTGTGATGTTAGTTGTATGTATGTTCTCAGGGCTGACCCTTTGAGGTTGGCTAATCAATTACTGTGCGCTTTCATGAGAAAGATATTTCTTCCACGTACAGCTTTTTATAATGTTAACTTTCCTAAATCTAAGCAGCATTATGAAAAGCAGCCTTGGCTCACTCAAGGTAAAAACATTTCCCTCACTACCAACATCTGCTGTGTACTTTTACAGCCATAGCCACGAGACTCTTCTTTCTACTACCTCACTAACTCCTGCCAAAGGCATCCATTCTATGCTTCCTTAATTTTGTGAGTTCAAGGATATCTTACCTGTTTGTTTTCTAAAGAGAGATTTAAAGAAAGGGTGTGGATTCGAGTAGGTGGGGAGGATCTTGGGGGGAGAAACCATGATGAGAATATATTGTATTAAAATAATTTATTTTCAATTAAAATAAAATTATATAAAAAGGAATATCTCACAATGAATGTGACAAAGTTTTGCCATATCTTCAGGGCCAAGACTCCTTTGTTCAGTATATAATATCCTTCAGTGGTCTGGTGAATTTCTGTGTTCTGTAGTCTCTTTTATGATGTCAGTCAGTATTCCTTATATAATACCAATACAACTCCTTTTCGTCTGACCAGCTTTGAGCAGCACAACTTTTCTATCCTTTTATTTTCAATTCTGTCTCTTTATTGTATTTTGAGGTGCCTTATTGGATATATACATATATATATATATGCATATATATATATATATATATATATATATATATATATATATATATAAAGTTGCATTATAAAATCACTGCCAATTGTTTTGCTCTTTTGTGTATTTATTTTTTTCTGGTAATGTGAATTTTTGTTTACATATTTAATGCAATTATTTCTCTGTGGGGGCTTAAATTGATCCCTTTTTCATTTGTTTTCCTTTCTCTGCTTTCTTTTCCCTATCTCCTTGTGGATGACATCAACAGATTTTTAAAATGTATTTTAATTTACTTGTATTCTTTATGTGTGTATGTATGTGAGCATGGATGCATGTGAGTGTGTGTGTGTGCATGTGAGTGAGTGTGTGCATTTGTGTGTGTGTGTGTGCGCCTGTTTTTATGCTAGGAATTAAACTAGGAGCTTTTTCGCGTATTGAATGCTAGGCAAACATTTTAGCACTAAGCTGGACTCCACTGCATTCACCATATAGAATAATTTTTATATAGCTGCTACAGTACTTTGTTAAATAATTGTTAATTGGTATCATTTAAGTTAAATATAGAGATCTTATCTCTACCGTTTAACAGTCTATACTTTATAATATTTAATGTTTCCTTGCAAATGTTTACAGCCATGTCAGACAGTATTATGTTTCTATAGTCACTAGGCACTGTCAAAAACCCACAGAAGGAAGGAATATGACACTTACCTATATTTTTACATATATGTCCTTCATGTTGTTTCAAGGGCCATGTTTTCTTTCCATTAGAGAACTTCCTTATCTATTACTTCAGAATAGGTCATCAACCATTCTCTTGATTATACTTTATTTGAGGGTACCTTGTGCTCCCTTGTATTTCTGAAGGATATATTCACTGGATAGAAGGTTCTTAGTTGACAGTTCCACGTTTTGATTTTCACAGTTTGAAAAATGTGACACTTTTCTTTGGCCCAAGGATTTTGATAAGGAATTCATTGTCATTCAGATAGATTTTTCTGCCCAGGAAGCTATTTTATCTATTTCACTAGGTTTACAAGTTCCTTTCTTTGTCTTTGATTTCATAAGTTTGACTATAGTGTGCTTATTGTAATTTTTCACTATAAATTGAGCTTGGGCTTTGCTGGATTTTTAGATTTGTAGGCTTCTGTCTATTGCAAACTTTGAGCATTTTTTTTTTTTTTTTTTTTTTTGTATTATGACTTTGCAGTTGTCAGTTTCCTTAGGTATAAGTTGGGAACTCACTGTCATGCTAAGCATGGTTCAGTCTGTCTTCTGCTTTCTAAATTGTGGAGTGTTTTCATACATGTCTGATATATAATGTACAGGGTTGTTAAAACTTATTAATAAGAAATAGGGAACTTTCTATTCCATCTTTCCTGAAGCTGAATTTGTATGTATTTTTTCTTAGTATATTTCTTAGCTATCTAGTATATAGAATTACTTGTTCTTTAGTGTGTTGAAGTAATTTTCAGATGAAATTAGCTGTCTGATTTTTTTAATGTGCTGTATGAGAGGAAAGAAGGTTCATACTCCTCTCGAAAGGAAGTGCCCTTGCGTCTAACAGGCTGCACATAGTTAAGGCATTGCAACCTGCTTTGTGGCAGCAAACAACTGATTTTTAGTCTCTGTGGTAGTACACACTTTTAATTCCAGCACTTAGGACGGAGGCAGGTGGATTTCTATTGTTCAATACCAGTATAATTTAGATGGAAAGTTACATATCAGCCTAGGATGCCATACTGAGACCCCAACTTTAAAAACTAAGATAAAATTACCTGGATGCTTTAAAAAAGTACCAAAAAGAATTTACTTCTGGAAGTAAAAATGGCCTTCTAGTGAGAGATATTTCAATTGGGCTGTAATAAAAGCTAAAGTTAGCAAACATGAAAAGCCACAGGTCATATCAGGTGGGAAGAACAGTAGGGGTTATCATCAAGCCACAGAAAAGCTTATAGATCAAGAGAAGACAAAATAAGATCGAAAGTTCCCAAATCTACTCCTAAAACAAACATACAAACAAACGTAAGACCACAGCAGAAGAGTTCTCTGCCCCACCTACTGCACAATGTTGGCTGAGCCAGTCTTCAGCTGTTTTTGTAATCATAGAGTGATTCACAAGATCCCGATAGAGACCGCAGCATAGAGACCTTCCCGCCCATTTCACTGTCCAGTCTACACAAGTCTGAAAGCAATTCCCATTTGTTCCTTTGAGTGTCTTCTGCATGTGAAACACACACAGATACTTCTAAATGCTTTAATATACTTTGTTTTTAAGAGTCATTTCACAAGCGTTTTTATAGAGTGATATATATTTTTTTTTTTTTTTTTTTTTGCATTGTATTTTCTGGGACATAGTTGAACTATTGAAGAAATACATAGATTTGTAATTTTTTTTTCAAACTTGAAATGTTTTCTTTAGTGCTGTCTTTATGTACTTCCTGAATTTCTTGAGGAATTCCTACAATTCTGAGTCTGATTCATGCTTTTTGATTATACTTGTACCGACTATATCATTTTACACACATTGGTATAGTTTGAATCTGGACTAGATCCTAAAGGCCTACATGTTAAAGACTTGGTTACCACTTTGGTGCCATCGCAAGGTGGTAGAAACCTTTAAGAAGTATGATCTGTTGGCTGGGTTTACATAATTGGAGGTGTTCTCTTGTTATGGGTTGTGGGGAATTTGTCTTTTTTCTCTATTTTCTTCCTAATCACCATAAGGTAAAGAGCATTAGTCTTCAAGAGGTTTCTAATGAGGTGTGCTATGTTGCTAAGAGCAACCGAGTCAATTCATAATGAATGAAAACTTCCCAAAATCTGAGCTACAATAAACTGTTTTCTTTACAAAGTGATTTATTAGAGATTTTTTTTTTGGTAGAGTTTTTATGGAAAGCTGGTTAACACACACCCATACACACATACATGCACACACACACACACACACACACACGGGGAGAGAGAAAGAGAACAACAGTATTCATGGACATGTATTTCTACACACACATAAATATGTAGTAAGCACAGATTTATGTAGAAACACACATAATAAGAGCATGCAAAGACACAGTGGTTTATGTAGTTTGTGTACCTGTGTGTAAGAAAAGAGAAGAAAATAATATTATTTTCCTAACTTCTTAGGAATTTTCATAAAAATTTAGGAGATAGTTTCATGCATGACAGCTAATTGCCATTTTGTACTGAAATTGCCATTCCTCTTCGAGGCTTCTACTTTTTTATTATATTTTTCTTATTTATATTACTATTTTTTTTTATATCCTACTTACTATCTCCCTCCCGGTCACCCCCTCCTCAAATTCTTCCCCTCTGCTGACCTCCCCTTCTTTGAAAGGGTTGGGCTCCCCTGGTATTCCCCCACCTTGAAGCACCAAGTCTCTGTGAGGCTAGGCACAGCCTCTCCTACTGAGGCAGCCCAGCTAGAAGAAAGCATTCCATGTACAGACAATAGCTGTTGGGACAGCCCTCATTCCAGTTGTTCAGGACTCACATGAGGACCAAGCTGCATATCTGTTACATATGTGTGAGGAGGGCTAGGTCCAGCCTGTGTATGTTCTTTGGTTGGTGGTTCAGTCTCTGAGAACCCCAAGGGTCCAGGTTAGTTGACTCTGTTGGTCTTCCTGTGGAGGTCCTATGCCCTTTGGGGCCTTAATTTTTCCTCTTGTTCTTCCATAAGTGTTCCCAAACTCCATCCTGTGTTCTGTTGTAGGTGTCTGCATCTGTCTGAGTCAGCTACTGGGTGGATAGAGGCTTCTACTCTAAATCTGCCGCAGATAAAATCTACATAGAATCGTTTCAGTGATGTTAAGAATATTCTCGAAGGAGAGAAGAAAACAAAGTGTGACTTCATTGTCTGCAGAATTGGGCTCTCCTTTCACTTTGTTCCAAAGATCACCCCCTCACCCCCCATGGGGCTGGGTTTGGTCTCTTACCATTACCGGAATTTGCTGAAGGAGTCTAGTCTGGTATTAAAAACCAAACGAAACCAAGCAAAATGCAAATGTATCTAAAAGAACAATTTCCATAAATTCATTTAGAAACTCATTTGGCAAGGAAGTCTTTTGAAAGTCCAACTCAACCTGAACAGACTTTTTTAGAAGCCCGTTTCCTGTTTTTCTCTCCAGGAAACACAGAGAACAGTGTTTTTTGAAAAAGTTCCAAGTTCCTGGTTGGAGATCAGTTTCCTCAGTTAATTTCGAATCTCTTATGATTCAGATGTATTTGTACATCAGAACGTTTGCACTTAGACCCCTCAAGTCCAGTGTCTATTTGTCCTTCCCTCCTTACATGAAACTCTTATGTAAATCCTCTTTAAGCATAAGTGGTTATTACTTCCTGTGATTGTATTCTTAGTACTTGATGGATACTTTTTCCTCCACATATACATTATTTGTTTAGGAGTGGCATAGCATCTTGCTGAAAAACCTGGGTCACGGAGTCAGAGGTTTGGAGGAAGCCTAATTCTTTCCTTTATCTGGGTGGACTTGAGCAAAAGGTAATGTGTGTGCTGCAAATATTCTATCCAAAAGAAATAAAAGATCTCTTCGTTGAAAGAGCTTATGTACATTAAAGCACACAAGAGGACACCAAAAACATTTTGTGTCAGATGCACTTCTGTTACTGCCACTTTAAATAAAACCATCAGTCTAAGAAGACTATACTTTAAGTTGATGTAATTTCTCCTGCAGCAAAGAATTCAGCTCTTAATAGATACCATCTGAGGAAAAATCTAGAACATCCCAAGTTATACAGGTTGTCTTTACTAAAAGAGGCCAACTGCTTCATTACTTTTAAATGTTTACCAGAGTATTTGGAACTTAGTTTATTTCTCAGCATGCTTTATCATTGTTAGCCTTGGCAGTAACATGTTGCAGGTCATCAGGGAAGATGACTAAGGTCTTGTGATAATTTAACCCTTGCTGCCGTGAAAACTTAATCTTCGCTAATTACATTCCCATGGGTATTTAGGTTTTTTTTTTGTTTGTTTGTTTGTTCATTTGTTTTGCTTCATTTTGTTTTTCCAGTAAATGACTTCTTACTCTATTATTATCCCCTCCAGTGCCCATTGATTCACAGAAAATAACAAGTGGAGTTTACTGCTTTGATTTTGAACTAAATCTTGCGGCTGTTTTCATTGTGATCCAAGGCACTGTTTAATCAGAAGCTATTGGAGTGAAAATGTTCATGTGGCAGATTTCCTTTTTGACAATGGTGCATGGGAAGAGAATTCTGAAAGAACTAGAAAATATGATACTCGCTGGAAGAAATTGAAAGAAGGAACACCCAATCCCACATGCTATCGAAGTGGGGATTCCTTTCCGAAGCTTTGTACTGTGCAAAGGATACTTTTCTGGTGTGCCGAGAAGTTGTCTCTGGGACCGTCACACTTGGAATTCCAGCAGATTACCCTGTCATCAAGTCATCAGTATGCTGCTATTTGAATAAACACAGCTGTTGTTTTCCAAGAAATATGGCTAGGAGCAGCAAGGAAAAAAAAAAGGGCAATTAGTGTTATTGAAATGGTGGGGTACTCAGGGTGGCATATATATATATTTATGAGAGTTTTCGTTTCCGAATAGAGCTATTTGCCATGCTGTGACTGAGCGGTGGGGGGTGGGAGGGTGGGTGAAGGTGGTGGTAACAAGCCTTTCTACAAATCCTTGATACTCTGCTACATTCTGCGATCTAATATTAATTATGAATAATTTTCATAATTAAATACATATCTTAATTCATGCGACCTTCGTGTCTCTTCTCCGAAGAGAAACCTTAAAATTTTTATGGCATTTAAAAAAATTTACACTGATGACTGCCACCAGTTTTCTTGTGAGATCATTTGAAGAACAAAGACATCATGTCTTAGAATCAGGTCACATATTTACTCTGGGTGGTTGGGATTGTGGACATGAAAACTTTCCTCTTGGTATCATAAAAAGCAGAGTGTATCAGAAAAATCATGTTTTATACCAGTAGTGTGGTCACAGGTGAAAGATCCTTTCCCCTGCTTCTCACATACTTTATCTGTGATGTGGTTGTTGGGCAACATAACCTTTAAAGACCCTGTAGATTCCATGGTGCTTTCAATACAGATCTTTATGATTCAGCTCTGATACTCAGTGCTAATCAATAGACTTATTAGAGATCCAAGAGGACCTGAGCTGTACTCTTCTGTTTAATCAAATGTTTCTACCATCTAGCTGGTGTGCTTTTAGTATAGACAAATATAGAGATGAATAATTAAGATTATTCTTGTTGCTTTATTTACCTACAGCACCTTATTTTGATTTTTACATAGTTTCGATTCTTCAGGGTTCTTAATTAAGTGCCATGGTGTGGTTTAAGAGTGTTGGCTTGGCACATGGAAGTGTGAAAGAGTGGTAGGTTAGAGAACAGGTTTCAAAGTCCTAGGATTTCTAGGGTAAGATTTCCTGGAAAGAGATGAGGTCGGACAGGTAAAACCTTTTGTGTCTGTGGGCATTGCTGTGGTTTAGTTTAAATCATCTCTCTGAAGTTGAGAAGGCTCACTAGCTCCCACTTGCTTTGTGTTTTGAGTTGATTTCTAATTTAAAAGTAATTCTCATGCTCAGTCCAATGAACCTAAATGTTTTAAAGACAAGATAGAAAAATAAATAACCCAAGACAAGGGTACTGGAGATACTCTACCATTAGGGAGTGTCTCTAAGGGGATATAAATAAAAGATCTCATTTAAAAACTAGCAGAGACTTTGGAAGAAGAATGACACAGCTTTCTGAGTAACATTCAGGAACTACTGGGGAGAAAGGATGACGAAGGCTTTGGCTTATCAGTCAAAGCAGGAAGTGTCTAAGCTGTGTCTGAGATCTGATTGGGTGACCTTGGGTCCAGCCAGGAGATACTGTGGTCTGAAGTCAACCCTCCTCATTAACAGTAGGAACACATAGTAGTGTATTGCTTTATTCTTCCAGAGCGCTTTTGCATTTATTATCTCATCTCGGATCCATTTTTAGGATGGTTTTAGCCTTACCTCAGGCTCAACATGTCATCATTTCCTTGGAGACATTATGGCTTTGCTGATAGGTCTGTTTTTTTTCTCCTCATGCTTTGGACAACCTCTGCAGGATGCTGAATGTGGTAGCACCAAATAACAAGTTAGCTGAAACAGAAAGCTTCTAGTGGGGCCACATAATGCATTATAATAGATGGGATTAAGGAGGGTTTATGCCATGGTGCCTGTCTAATACACTTTGTTCCTATATAAAGAAAATCCCCCACTGTTTTTCTTGTCTTCAGGCACCTAGCCACTTGATAAAGAAGCACTTACTGCCCCTAATTCTGTTCTCTGTAGAACCTGCTTCTTTCACTACAGCCAATGGTTCTGTACATGAAAAGGAACTGACCTTTTCGGTTTGTATATTTTTCTTGTATACACCATTTCCTTTCTCAGAATTAGCATGAGTAATTGATTCTCAGCCCAGGCTTGCTAGGACAGCATGGTTTATATAAGAACTAGGGCAGAATCTGAGAGACAGTTTGTCCTGAAAGAATGCTGAGATTAAGTCTGTAAAATCTTCAGTCTGTCATTAGATCTTTACTTTCTCTAAACAGAGTTCCTGTTTATTTTGCATATTAGGTCACCCCTACTTTTTGAGTCCTAGAGACAAAGGCATATTTCTCATAAGTTAATAGCAATTTTTATAGTTAATATTTGATGTTTAGTATTATGTATCTTGCAGGGCTGTGCTTTGTTCTCAAAGGCTATTACCTACTGCCTATTTGGGCGTGAACTGCATGCATTCTTAAAGGTTATAAAAGCCAGAGAACTGGCTCATGGATGGTTCTGAGGGGTGGATTTCTAACTGCAGGATCTGTGGGAATGCTAAGGCACGTAAGTAATATGCCATATGCACAAAGCAGGGTGGGGTACTCACGTGTTCAGGTGACACCCACTGTGGGGATAGAAAGGTGACTTCTTCTTCTACTCTGTTCATTCTTGAAAAAAATCTCTTGTACCAGATGGGATGTGGGAAAAGAAGTTCAAAAATCAGCAACATGCACGAGACGCCATTGGGTCCAACTAGGGATTTCAAGGTTAGGATATGGTCAATGTTGAGAGTTCATCAACTCAGATCTTGACAGAATATAACAGTCTCAGTCAGGATACCCAGTGATAGCCTTTCCATAATTTTGTAAAGCCTTAATTTCCTACTCCAGATATAGCCATCCAGGGTTAGGGCTTCAGCATATGAATCCAGAATATGTATGTATGTATGTATGTATGTATGTATGTATGTATGTATATATGTATTGTATGTCTCTGTCTCTATAATATATATATATATATATATATTCCATATGGATTCTATATATGGAATATGGAATTTCATATAGAGAATATGAAATCCATATGGAATAGATATGTTCCACAATAGTATCTAAATTGAAGCTATCATACTGTAGTCTATGTTTTTGCATATTAGTAGAGTAGTTATGAACTTGGCAGTATCTTTGCTGCTCTGGCATAATGTAGGGTTGGATCCAACAAGAGGAAAAACCACTTCTCTTCAGTGTGTTCATTCAAAATTGCCACTTCACCTTTTTAGAGACATCAGAGAGATGGTTCCAAGTTGTGCTCATCTTAGTACCCCCTTTTTGACCCCCTTGAGACACCTTGTAATACTTAAAGAAGGGATCCTAAGAGTTTCCGATCATTCTGGCTAGAGCTGAGAGTGACTCAGAAGCCACAGGTAGCTTCTTAGCCAGTCACCCAGACATGTGCTTCCCTGAGGGATCAGCTCTTAATTTTGTTTGTGTCAACAGAAGACATTAAGCCATAGTGAATGCACTCTGTCTGGGAATCAGTTTTCTGTATCACCACTGTGCCTCAAGTCTATTGCTCAGTTATAATGATAGTTAACATCTGAAAGCTCACTTTTTATAGATATTATACTGGTACATTGTATTAGTTTAATATGCAATGCTGTAGAGACAGGTGATAAATGCCTACCCCACAGAGAGTGGAATAGGCTCAGATAAGTTAAATAATTCCTACAAGTTCACAGATAATGAGAGCTGGAGCTTAAAAGTAAAGCCAAATTGTTGGAAGTCAGAGGATGTATTCTATTTCTTTCTTTCTTTCTTTCTTTCTTTCTTTCTTTCTTTCTTTCTTTCTTTCTTTCTTTCTTTCTTTCTTTCTTTCTTTCTTTCACTTTACATTCCACTCACTGCCCCCTTCCAGTTACCCCTCCCACAATAATTACCCCCTTCCCCCCTCTCCTTCTCCTTTGAGGCCAGGGGGATCCCTCTGGGAATCCTTCCACCTGGCACATCAAGTCTCTCAGGGCTAGCCCACATCTTCTCCCACTGAGGCCAGACAAGGCAGCCCAGCTAGAAGAACATATCCCACATTGAGGCAAAAGCTTTTAGGATAGCCCCTGCTCCCATCCCATGGGCAAGCACTAGTTCCTGACACTATTCACTATTAATGATATTCTCTTATACTTGCAGACGGGAGTCTAGAATGGCTGTCCTCTGAGAAGCTGACTCAAACAGATATAGACAACCACAGCCAAACAGTGGATGGAGCTTGGAGACTGTTATGGAAGAGTAGGGTGGAAGAATTGCAAGCCTTGAAGGAGATAGGAACTCCATAGGAAGTCCAACAGAATCAACTAACCTGGACCCTTGGCGCTCAAGAGAGACTGAACCACCAACCAAAGAACATACACAGGCTGCACCTCAGGCTCCCCACGCATACGTTGCCATGGGTCCTGAACAGAGAGAGACTGTATGTAACCACTCTGCAGACCACTTGCCAGTCTGGCTCTCAATCCGTGTGGTACAGGAATGCCTTTCTCCTACACTAATCTCCTACCTTTCTCGACCCGCCTCCCCCAGCTCAAGAATGAATGCACTTTCATGTTAGCAGCGTGTGGTTTTGGTATGCCAGCAAGAAACACAGAAGTTGCACTTTAATTTCTGTCTAGTATTCTCTGGAAGCAAGATGGAGTTGGATGAACTCGGTTACCCTGATAGGACCCTTGGGAGACGTTTGACTACATTTCCAGTCTGAGCTAAAATACTCTAAAGAGTTGCCCACAGCAATAATGCCATGAGAGATTTTATCACTGATGCTGTTATTGGTATTTGGGTCAACTGTTGCAATTACTGTCTCCAATGACAACACTTACTTGTAGCTTTCATATGTCTTCAGTTTTGTTTCTTCGTCTTGTTCTTTTTTTTTCTCTTGTCTTCAATTTTTATGAATAAATAACATGCGACCTGTACTATCAAAATACAGTACTTTTCTAAATATATGAAGAAGTCCTCTTATAATAGAACTAGTCTATTTCTATGCAAACAATAACTTTTTAATTATCTTTGTATTTTTTGTTGCATGCATTTTTTAAATCCTGCAGCACCTGCAAAGTGATCATCTTTTTACTGTGATTTTCAAAATAGGGCAGCATGCGTATAGGCTGATTTGAATAAAGTACATGAGTTTAAAAACTCAAGAAAAGAAGCTGGGTTAAGAAAATGGGGTGTATGGATCACTCAAAGAAAAACTGTTTTGAAACAGAACGTTTCATGTGGCCTCCCTTAGAATCAGGGGCACTTTAAAGAGATTGCACTGCATCTTGACTTACCATCCACCCAGAAGTTTAAACCCAAGGTTGTTTCACAATGGTGCCATCTTTTCAAGGTGTTCTCATTAGGAGCTGAGAGCACCCAAACAGTGAGGCGAGCATTTAAAGCACAGAGCACAAAACAGAGCTGCATGAATACGAAGCAATTGTTCTGCTGTAGATTTTGAGAGTTGAATTATACAATTCATGCCTAAGAATAAGATGAGCTCCATAATAAGCGTGTTTCTCTGTCTCTGAATCTAGGCAGAAAACTTATAAATGTACCTTCCTAAAAGAACGTTATTACTGGTCTACAGATCTGAGCACTCTGTTCCCTCCTGGATGTACCTGATTGTTAATTCTCAAGCAGTTGAAAGGAGGCCTTGAATTAGAGCTCAGCCCACAATGCGCTCTATGTGGTGTGGCTCCCAGTGGTCCTAAGTACTTTCTGGCAGAAACACATTTAACCTGAAATACTTTTGTGTTATGTTCTTAATAGCAGGGCCTTGGGCTGAGGCTGGTGTGGGGATGATAGATCCTGGGTTAAAGGCGTTGGGAAGAATGAGGAAGGAAGTCTAGAACAGGTATAAGAGGAAATTCTGCAGGTATAGTGTCACCTCATACTTGTTCTGGAAATAATCCTACCCACGGGCACATACAAACCTCATCTGTAGTGGAAGGGAACAAATGTCCGGGGAAATTTTACAAGGCAAATTCCATGGCAGCCTTGTGTTTGCAGATCTAAATCTGCAGTAGTGCCTTATCTCTGTTTACTTATGCTTTAGTGACTTCCTGGAAGTTTTGTGGTCTCTTCGTAAAAAGCAGAAGACACAAGACAGCTATTCACTCATTGTAAGCGCCCAGCTTTGTTAGGTTTTATCTTCTAGCAAGTTTCTCCTGAGGCTTCCATGAACTCCCGACGCTGATTCAGTGACAGTAGTTGTGTACTCTCTTGGTTGTGTGTGTTATTTGAGTAGAGGACAGACTCTCAGAATTTGAGGAGTACATCAGGGCTAAGTAAAGCTGGTAGGGTTCTTTTGTTTTTGTTTTTTAATGATATTGATTGTTCTCAAGAATTAGCCAATAAAAAGAAAGGGAGAAAGGAGTAGTGAGATGTGGCTATAAAAGGAAGAAAAGACAGAAGGCCGTGAGGGAGGCTGGATGGAGATGGCAGGAGTGGGTGTTGCCCATCACGTGGGGGTACTTTACTGAGTGCCACGTTGACAGACTTGTCAAAGCTGATCTCGTGTTCTTCGCAATCTTACTCAGAGATATCATACCCGTAGTTTGAAATTGGTCTGGCAGGAGTCTTTACACCGCAGAAGTTGGCAGTCAAGACAAGCCAGTGCTGTTTTGGTTTTTGCCTTCCAGAAAGATGGCTGTGACATATTTATTCATGGACTGTGTCTTTATATGGTTCTTTGTGATACACGAGACCTAAACTGTTAAGGGTGTCACTGCAGGAGAAGATGTGAAAGCGGCTAGGTTAGTTGGGCAAGGGTTAATTCCAGATCACAAACTGGAATCCACAGCCCCATGGCTTACTGAGATCAAAAGCAGGCCAAGGTCTCAGAGAGGTTAATCTGGTTGAGAAAGTATGAGGTTCAAGCTCCAATGCCAGGAGAGGAGGAAGATAATGGGAAGCCAGGAGGTTGGAGAGGTTTTGAGGAGCTTCCGGCAGGTAAGATATAATTTATATACTCTGGACAAAGGCCACCACACAGACTGCTAGGTAGGAGGTAGGTGCTGGCAGGCACCTAGGCACACACTGCACATAGCCTGGCACAAGCAATTAGGCAACCCAGATGTAGGCACATAGGCCTGGCACAAGCAATTAGACAACACAGATGTAGGCACATAGGCCTGGCACAAGCAATTAGGCAACCCAGATGTAGGCATATAGGCCTGGCACAAGCAATTAGGCAATCCAGATGTAGGCACATAGGCCTGGCACAAGCAATTAGGCAATCCAGATGTTGGCACATAGGCCTATATGCAAATTCTTGGGTGGGTGGTTGGACAAAGGTGAAGAAGGTTCAGTTTTTGATCCCAAGGTCACATTTATATAGAATCATATTAAAGTGGAAATTTGTGGAAAAATAGATACATGACAGATTACTTTAGGGTTCCTTGGACATCTGGGGTTAGCCATTTTGGTGCTGACTCATAGTACCCTTCACCCATGTTTTTTATATTAGCCATCTTGACATAATCTGGAGATTCATATCAGTGCCATGTTGTCTAAATGTAAAGTGGCCTCTGTTCCCAACAGAAAGTTATATTTGAGGCATTATATAGAGTAGAAGCTCTCATAAAAGAGAAAAACTGAGTTTTAAGGCATTACCTTGGTTACATATACTACACAGGTAGGGCTTAGTCTAAATTTGCCTTTTTCCAGTATTCTACCTCCTATTCCCTGCACTGGAGGGCTCCTCTGCAGCCTGAACTCCCTAGAGTCTCCCTCTAGTTTCCTCTTTTTCAATACTTCAGAGGCTCTCTGTGTACAGTCAGGCAGGTGGGCACTTCACAATTTTGGAGATGACATTCCCAATGTGTTCTGTATGAATAGAGCCTTGAAGCCACGTGTTGTGTACCTGTGTTCCTCTATAGACAGCAGCTCTACCTGGGGTTCCCCTTTGTCTAATGCTACACTGAGAATGACATCCTCAGCCCAAGATCATTAGTTCTACTCAAGAGTAAGAAGGGCTACCCCCCACTTTCTGGGTTTCCAATTTTCATTTTTGTCATTTATTTATCCAATAAACCTTAGTTAGGGGACTGCATGTTCTGTGACCATTATTTGTAATACAACAGATAGTGATATATGGAGATAAGAGGAAAAATCAGCTATGTTTTTAATTTGGGAACTATAGAAGCAGAAAGAGCCAATGAAGGTTTGACTATATTGTTGGGCAAAGTTATTACTTTCTAATTTATAGTATAATTTTTTTCCTCCTCCTTTGTCCCTTAGGCCTTGGCATCTTTTTGAAAACCTCACTTTAAAATAACAAAGCCTTACTCCATGTGGTGGTTTGAATGAGAATGAACCCCGTAGGCTCATATATTTTAATACTTAGAACCCAGTTGGTAGAACTGCTTGGGAAGGATTAGGTTGCCTTATTAGAGGTTTGTCACTGGCTAGGTTTTAAATTTCAAAAGATCATGCCCTTCCCAGTTAGCTTTCTCTGCTTCATGCTTGTAGAACGATATAAAAACTCCCATCTACTGCTCCAGCACCATGGCTGCTTGTCTGCTGCCCTGTTCACTGCTGTGATAGTCATGGGTTCTAACCTTCTGCAACCATGAGTGCAAAATTGAATGTTTTCTTTTATAAGTTGCTTTGGTCATGTTGTTTTGTTACAGCAATAGAAAAAATAGCTAAGATACTCTGGTAATTTACCATTTTTTATTCTTCATTTTTGTCTGTTGTCTTTGCCTGAAAGACTTTGTTTGTAAATATCTCTGGCCTAAGCATTCTACTTCCTGGCAACTTCTCTGTCCCTACCCTCAAAGTGAATCCACCTCAGATATAGTACTATCATACATCATTTCATTGAGCTAAAGGGGCATAACTATTTCTATTTATTGACACAGATTGAATTTGTATTAATTTTATATTTAACATCACTTAGACACAATTTAGTAAAATGGCTTTATGGCCTTGAGAAAACTTTACAGTTCATTTCATGTGACATTACCAATTAGATTGTTTTTTTAACATCTTTAATTGTGTTCTTATTAATGAGAGATGCAGCTCAACTAAAAGCAATTTTAATGTTAAGGGTTTTCCTGGTGATGAATTATGCAGAATTATATGAGATATTCCTAGAAGAGGTTAGAGTTAGGACTATAGGCTGGTGGGTGGGAGCCACGTGTATAAGGATAGTTCAAGACAGACAGTCTCACAGTTTAGTCTTTGTATCTGAAACATGAGCATAAACTTCTAGTCATCAAAACCATGACCTTTTCGTCCCTACCCCAAGCCTGAATATAAATTCTGGAAGTGGGTACCAGTAATCTGAATTTGAACAAGTCCTCTACGTGATGCTGATGTTAGTCATGAAGACCTCTCCTTTCAAGTAACAAGGGAAGCTACTAATGATCTAATGAGGCCACTGTCAACTGAACTCATGAACTTTGTACAGATTGATACAGGTTTGGAGGCATAGGCTTTTATTAAAGGTGTGTTCTTAAACATGCAAAACATTCCAGCATTTAAACCTCTTTTACATATAGTGATTCCACAGATTCATCAAAATATTGATTGAACCTTTTTTCCTCCTGATGAGTGTTGATTCTTTAAGATGATACTCATTCTCTAGCAGATAAGGGACTTGAAGAAATGAAGAGGCTAAGAGAACAAAAATGTATATTGCTGTGGTCCAGCAGTGTTTATGGGGAAGCAGTAGTTGAGCTGCTGTGCTGGTGTTTCCATCATAGCTTTCAGGAAATGAATGTGTTTTCTCCTTTATGCCTCATGAATGTGTTTTCTCCTTTATGCCTCAAGAAACTTGGATTAGTAATTTTCTTTGGCACAGGATGTTAAAATGAATCATATGAAAAACCAGCCCAGTATAGAATCCAAGTCCACAAATATAATTATGATCTCCCCTGGTTGGTTGATCTTCCATGATGATGTCAACCTCTCTGGAACAGTTGGTAAGGGTTGTACCCATTTTGAAGTTCTTGGTATATTGTGAACATCAGAATACTAAAAAGTTTCTGTCCATCCATTTAGTTGATCAGTAGGTATTTATTATAATTCATTTTTATTGACCTACTCAAAATACTATGTTGAAAATATGAGGTGGTTTTCAATTACATTTCCATGGTTGTTAAGGATGCTAATCACTTTTAATGACAGTTCTTAGTCATTTTTTCTTTATTCTTTTCAGAACTTTGTGTTGAGGTTCATAGTATTCCAGGTATATGAGTCTGTGCATCTTAGGTTTTGAACTCAGTTTTGAATCATTCCAACATTTCCTATTGTTGGTTAAAACTATATTTTCTGATAATGAATAATAATTATATAATATATTGATATATTATTTTCTTTAAAAATAATTGGTAGTACACATTGTTCCATAAGAAAAAATTGGCAATAACTGGGGATAAAGCTTAGGTTGTAATGTTTGCCTAGCATGCAAGAAGTTCTGGGTTCAGTCTCAGAACAACATAAAAATAGATGTGTTGGTTCATGCCTATAATCCCAGCATTTGAAGACAAAGTCTGAAGGGCCAAGTCATCTTCAACTATATAACAGGTTTGAGATTCTATATAAAAAAGAAAAAAATAAATGACAAGCAAAATAATGAGGAAATAATCAGGTTAAATACAATATTTTATTTATTTATTCATTTAAAATAAATTTTATATGTATGTGTATTTAGCTTGTATGTCCATCTGTATACCTTGTACATGCCTGGTGCCTGAGAAGAACAGAAGAAGACATAGGAGACCCTGAATCTTGAGCCATGAATGATTTTTATCAGGGTTAACATCAAATCTGCACACTCAGGAGCATAGACAAACCTCAAACTTTTCTCAATCATTATGAATCATATTCTCAAAATAAATTCTCTTAAGTGACACTGTATGCACTGGGGTGGGAAGTGGTTATAAGTGGGTTTCACAAGTTAATTTCTCTGTGAACTAACTACAACTTTTATTAAAAGATAAGCAATAAAATTTGCAAATGTGGAGCCTATTAGGATATTATTGAAAATCAAGAACTCTACTAGTTATTTAGAAACCAGACTAACAGGTTAGGCATAATTGTACATACCTGTAACTCTAGCTCCTGGGCAGCAGATGCAGAAAGATCTCTGTTCTAGGCCTACCAGGCCTGAATTATGAGACTCCATTTTAAGACAAGGCAAGGCAAGGCAAAAGGCACAAGGCACAAGGCACAAGGCACAAGACACCACAAGACACCACAAGACACCACAAGATACCACAAGACACCACAAGACACCACAAGACACAAGACACCACAAGACACAACACACAAGACACAAGACAAGACACGACACAAGACACGACACAAGACACAACACAAGTCATAACACGAAACACAACACAAGACAAGACACAAGACAAGACATAAGACAAGACACAATACAAAGCAGGAACCAATTCAATAAAATGTTCTTTAATTTTATTTAAGGAAGAACAGTTTGTTATTGACTGCAAATTTGTTGGCTCATGATGGTATTCACAAGGGGAACACTTAGTTATTTTAATTATTGCTTTCCAGTTCTACAGTTCAGGCTCTCGATAGTCCACACCCTAGATAGTTTATAAGGCCTTAATAAGTCTGTGATACTTATTAAAGTGGATGAAATTTTATAGAAAATAAATGAGTCAAGAATAATACAAAATACAAATATATTACAAATAATATAACCATATAGAAATAAATGGGTCAAGAAGAGAGAGAGAAATGTGTAACTATTAGAAGTTTAATTCAATATCAATGTGTTGCCTATTTCCTATTGCCTCACCCGGATAGGTTTCTGTTTGTTGTCAGTGTCCCATTGCTTGTGACTCTGGAAATGATGTTGGTAGAGCAAGCAGACATGCAAAGTCAGCTCAGAGAAATATCAGAAATAATTTGTGGTTACCTCCTGCCATAGAGTTTTGGAATACCTTGATAACCATAGGGAACTGATAAAGGAAATAATTTCTGAGAGCAAATAGCTCAGATTTTCTTCCTGAAACTTATTTCAGGAGCTCATTTGTGTATGGTTTTCAAAGCTGTAGGTAGGGATGTGGAGAATGCCTCCCTATGTTTTCTTATTAAGGTAAATAAAATTTTATTAAAAAAATGAATAAGGTGTGTCAAGAATAAAGAGAGTCAAGAGTAGATATTAGAAGTTTAAGTTCACCATAAATGTGTTTGTGTGTATGGTTTTGTGTGCATGCGTGCATGTGTGTATGTGTGTGTCTGTGTTGGAGGGACATGTTTGAAAGAAAATAGAAGAAAATAGTCTGCTAATCTCTTAAGCTAAGTCATTTATAGTGTTTGAGTGGATAAAACAGGATTTTGTGAATTGAATTTTAATATCTTTGAAACAACAAGTGATGCTCCCAGGTACCAGCAGAGACTTGAAATTCTGTCCCAAAGTTCAGAAGGGAATGACACAGTTTGGTAATGTTTTCCTGGTAGGAAGCTGTAATATACTTAGTTGGTAGACAATTTCTAAGAAATTATCTAAGATATGATTGTAAAAAGTTGGCATAGAAAAGCCTACTAATTGCTAATAACTTTTAAATTCTGTGGGGGCAAATTATATAACCAAAGACACAAGCTGTTTCCACATCCTGTTCCTGAAGTCTGCAAATAGGAAGCCACAGTCACATAAAACTTGGGTGTTATTTTAAACATTTCAGCCAGTTTGTATTATGATTTTTATGACTTTGATTGACTTTCATTCTATCTCAAACATATCTTTCCCAAAGAATGAATTTTTGGGCAACCATAATTGAGGGAAGATGAAGTGCATACTATAAAAATCAGGAAGGCTGGTTATCAGAACATGCAATGATCTGCTCAATTAAAGTAAAACCTGTAGGGAGTCAGAATAAATTCCTGGAATAATTAGGAGCTGTATGTTCAAGCTATTATGGAATACAACAGATGTCTGTAGGTAGAGGAACAATGATGGAGGATGTGCCAATAATAAGGAAGTTAATCAGAGCTGAAAACGCTGATCTCGGTTAGCCAGTGACAAATTACACTTGAACATTTAATTTTAGCAGTAAGCATAAACTACCATGTATCACTGAGATTTAGTGAACAGACATTTAGGAATGCAACACTGCAGTGAGAAGTGTAAACCTTCTCCAAACAACCTGGTGTGAAGGGCGCAGCTGAACAATCCATTTTTAAAGCATAGAGTTATGAAAAATGGTGGAGAAAATTCTGGAAATTTGTAAAGAAGGATTACAGTCTGAGTGGTCAGCAGAGAATTTAAACGAGGTTTTCATTATATAACCTACTGATTTAATATTATTCTTTCCCAGAAACTCCTTCAGAGATAATATTTTACCAGCTATCTGGACATTCTTAAACTACATTGGTTTATAAAATTAATGATCATGCAAAAATAATACAAGTAGAGAAATACATTTATTTTATGAAGAACTATGGTTTCAGAGACCTCTGAGAGTTCTGATTTCATTCGTCATGAATCCAGATAACTATTTATCAGCCATTTTAGAGGTACTAAATAAGTCATATTGTGCTGAAATCATTAGGGACAAACTAACCTGATTATTTTCTCTACTGGTCATGGAATTTTGCTTTACTAGGCAATATAAAATTTATGGCAACTGAATTTCAGTAAAGCATTTTATAAGCACTTGCTATATCTTAATGGAAAACATGAAAATATCATAACTGAATAATCTTGCCGTTAAGTTATTTGTAGCTTGTTAAACAAATATACCTATGGTATATTGATTAGTAGATCAATATTAGCTTGAAATTACCTTACTAGAAGTCAGTTCAGTGACTGAGCTCTTGGCCAGTTTTTCACCAGTTATTCAAAGCCAGTTACAGAAGGATCAATTTTCATATGTGTAACTGATTATAAAATGTATGCATGGAAGTATATTGTATTGATGACATTTTGACCAATAAAGTCTTGAAAGTTTCTAGCAACTTCAAAGGAATCCACATAATTAGAGTTTTAAAAGTATGAACCCCACTAGTATATGTTTGTGGGATTATTCATAGTCATGTAGAAAATAATCTTAGAGGCTTCACTTGATGGCACATTCAATATGATCTTATAATATCTCAAGGTTAATGAGGCATTTAACACAATCTTTAGCTCCTATCATATCTAGAGCATGCAAGATCTTAGTCTCCTTGAATATCACATAGATATTGACTATGTCAATCTATAATAT
Source organism: Mus pahari (assembly GCF_900095145.1). Taxonomy (NCBI): domain Eukaryota; kingdom Metazoa; phylum Chordata; class Mammalia; order Rodentia; family Muridae; genus Mus; species Mus pahari. The sequence continues at coordinate 35,169,866 of NC_034592.1, read as the reverse complement.
CTATGACAGAATCAGATAGATACTGACTGTATCTAGAATGACCATCAGTTGAAATTGATACAGAAAATAGGTTTAAGTCCAGATGAGGATGTCCATAACAAATGAAATAATCTAGACACTGTATTATAAGAGGAGAGGTGGCATTTCAGTTGAAGAGAATACTGGTGGTAGGGGACCACTGTTTTTAAACATTTGAATCACTTGATTTTGTCTATGCCTATTTCTACAAGTTATACTTAGTGTAATGTTGGATAACTACTTAAGTTAAAAAATATAGACTCATATTCAAATTATAAAAAATGTTAATGAGGTGGACTCTAAATGCACCACTACTGAAAATACTTACATAGAGATTTGTGTGTGCTGTATAAAACCTGCTTATCTCAGGGGATGAAAAGATGCCTCAGTGGTTAAAAGCACTTGCTCTTCCAGAGGACCTGGATTAAATAGCCAATAAGCACATGGCAGCTCACAACTGTCCATACTTCCGTGCCTTGGGGGATCTGAACTCACTTTAGACCTTTATGGGCAATATGTATAGTACCCATACATTCAAAACAGCATACACATAAAATATAAAGGAAAAAATTAAGTATGCCTTGCATAGGTATATTATTACAATATGGCATATACATGTGCTCTTTTCCAAGTCAGAATTTATTTCTTTATTCATTATTCACATTACTCATTAATTGCTATTTTTAAACAATCACAGGATGTTCAGGCAATTGGGCAAACTGTCCTAGGAAAACCATATATCAGTGGTTTGTGGGATCTGGAGAACAATCTGAGTCACTCCCACAAATCATGAGAATATTTAAATCAATTTCAATTATTATTAATAGGATTTTTAGTAAAACATTTCATGATTTTGCAGAGTAAGCCTCATAAAATTTTTTACATAAGTTATTTCAGGTAATATTATTCTGTGATTTTTGAACACTCTTCTATATTCAGTCAGGGTACACCAGTGAGTTTTATGAAAAATGCCAAGACTCATCACTTCACAAAGGGATTCATGCTATGATACCTGCCAGTATCTCTGGGCTCATCTTGCATGGTTGTCACCTATGCCCTATGCCACAGACGTATTAAATCCAATTCTTGTAACTGCATCTCTTTGCTCTCATCTGATTTTTATCTCTTCTTTCATAACATCAATCAAGCAGATTTTTGTTACATTTTGTTCATCTTTCAAAAAGTTTTATTGAATAATTTTAATGATTTCAAGGATTCCCACATAAAAAGATGTGTAATCATCCAACATCTATTCATCCAGTGCATTATTTACTAAGAATGATGCCAACATAGAAAATGGTAGAAAACCAATTAAATAATCATCTTCTGAAATGTAACAAAACTAATAAAACTGATAGGTAAACAAACAATATGTTGTGGTTAGACTGCTCACTTAGACCAGGGTGACTGGAAAAGCATTTTGAAGATGAAGAAGAGGTTCAAGGTAGGAAAGAGGAGTTGAGGGGGATGGAAAACTGCAGCTGAATTGGGCTTTATATTTATAGTTATATTTTAAATAACAGTTATCAATTGGAAAAGGTAAAAGAAGATTGCTACTATCATAGAAAGGAACAAAAGTGTGAGAGTTCACATTGTAGAAGGAATGCACACACACACACACACACACACACACACACACACACACACACAGAGTAAGGTACAGGTAAGTTCAGAAACGTAGGACGGTACTACATGACTTACACCCTTTTGTGAGCTGGGAGTCTTCACGCTGTTCCACATTTCATTGACAAATCACCGATGTGTACTTGTGTGGAGCAGAGAAAGCCTGAGTGACTGACTGTGTGCTATTGACATATTCATGACCAGGTCAAGGACCCTGGAGTCTCAGTCCCATGGTTATAGCAAAGCCTTACCTCCCCACTCTAAGTACGAATATAAAAGAATACACAGAAAATGTACCTGGTAGTTTTTCCCATTGATATTATATTCTGAAGATGACTCGCCTACAGAGACCACTTTTACTAGGATTAGCTAAACCTGTCTCCTTGTTTAACTGTAGATCATAAATCCTGCCTCCTTGCTTCAGCTGGATAATAACTCTCCCTTCCTATTCAAGTGTATAAAACAAACAATATGAATGTCAAAGAGTTATGTGGCTTCTCCATCAGACCACAGACCATCTGATCCTAGTATGTCTATCTTTTTTTTTTTTGGAAACTTTATACATTTACACTTCAAATGTTATCCCCTTCCCTGGTTTCCCCTCCAGAACTCCCCTATCCCATCCCTCTTTCCCCTGCTTCTATGAGGGTGCTCCCCCATCCACCCACTCACTCCCACCTCACTGCCCCAACATTCCTGTACACTGGAGAATCAAGCTTTCACAGGACTAAGGGCCTCTCCTCCCATTGATGCCAGACAATGCCATTCTTTGCTACATATGTGACTGGAGTCAAGAGCCCCTCCATGTGTACTCTTTGGTTGGTGGTTTAGTCCCTGGGAACTCTGTGGGGTCTGGTTGCTTGACACTGTTGTTCCTCCTATGAGTCTGCAAACTGCTTCAGATCCTTCAGTTCTTTCTCTAATTCCTCTATTGGGGACCCTGTGTTCAGTTCCATGGTTGACTGGGAACACCCACCTCTGTATTTGTTAGGCTCTATCCATCTGTGTATCCGTCTTTTCTTCATTCTCTTGCTGCTTTAGTGAGGGACAATCCCTGAATCTGTGTGAGGATGTGGCAGGAACTGACCAGAGTACTCAAATATGCTTTAGCTGGATTCTTTCCAGTATTGTAGTAAATGAACAGAGAGTCCACAAATGGCACTAAAGGAATTAGACAATAGTGAACGACAGCAGGGAGTGTAGCTGTATGTTTAGAGTCATAGAGATGCCATGAAAAGTACTCCCAGGTGGGAGTTTCTCAATATACATCTGTTGAATAAAGAAATAAACGAGATGATATATGGAACATTTGAGATAATTCCACTAGAGATGACAAAGGTTTGAATGAAAACATTGTTAATAGAGAATAAAAGTATGTATTTTATTATGTATAAAGTATTATGCATGTTATTAGAGCATCTTCCCCTGGGCTACTGGTTGTCCTTTTCCTTGTGGGTGTCCATATGCCTAGTCATATTTGTAAGTCATACTAGATTATCACTTACCCTTATGAATGCATGAGTGCACTTTACCCCAAGTGCCTTATTGAATTATTTCTTGAGATTATAATTTAATTACAACATTTACTCCTCTCCCTTCTTCAATCTAAACTAGCAGTTTTAACCTGTAAGTAGTAATCCCCACAGGAGCTGCGTATCAGATATACTGCACATCAGGTATGTATGTTATGATTCATGACAGTAGCAAACTTATAGTAAGAAGTAGCAACAAAACAATTTTATAGTTGGGGGTCATCACAATATGAGTAAATGTATTAAAGCATTAAGCATTAAGAAGGTTGAGAACTACTGCTCTAAACCCTGTCTCTGCCCTCCTTCAAATTCCTGGTCTCTGTTTAAAAATAATTATTACTGAATATATATATATATATATATGATTTTATATATATATATGATATAATTGTTACTGCATATATATATGATCTTCATAAATATTCCTAGCTATAGTCCACCCAATCCATGTACTGTTATTTGTTTGTATTTTTCATGGCAGAACATTCAGCACTGCACAACAAATTGGCATGTTCTTCCCCAGGGAAGAGCACCTTTCTCATGCTATTGATGGCTTTCCACAGTTGACTACACTTCTTTGTTTAGACTTGAGGCCTTGTGAGCTTTTCTCTGTCCTTTTTGTTGGCATGGTAACATCACTGTTTAGCTCATGTTTGGACAGTCATGTTAGCGAGACTTCCTGTGTGTAGCTTCAGACATGAGTAAGAGGCACAACTGCACAGCCAACTCCTTGACCCTCTGGTTCCTACAGTCTTTCCTCTTCTGCAGAGTTCCCTGAGCCTTAGGGGTGGGAATCCATTGAGTCTGAGCTTCACAATTCTACAGTTTGGTTGGCTGTAGTTTTTCTGTAGTGCTCTTGGTCTGTTACAAAGAGAAGTGTCCTCGTTGAGGAGAGAAGGTTTCACATATATGGGTCTAAGGATACATGTTTATAGATGGTTGCTAAAAAGTATGCCTGTTTAGTAAATAAGTGGTTGTAGATTCTCCTCCAGTAACCATGACTTCACTGTCTCTGAAAGAGCTATCTTTGAATGAAATCACATTTAGAGACGCTGGGGATTCTGCTTTTTAATGCATACATTTATTGAGGTCAAATAACAGCCCATAGCATACTGTCCTCTATCAAAAACATTGTAGTATATATTCTGTAGGTTTAAAAAATATATAAATATATGTGTCTACTTCCATAGCAACAGGTAGAAAAGTTACCCACAATTCTTCTGTTATACCTACTTGTTCCTTTCTTAAACACTTGCCTTTATTTTTTTTTTAATGTATACATAGTTCCAGCTTTTCTAGGTCATACAGCCCCAGAGAACCATCATCTTTACAGACTGACTTCTTTTCCTTACCAATATTTCATATTAAAAAATGTAATCCATACCTTGATAATTGATTCCATAACCAATGAAGTATGCTGTTTTCTCTTTATAAAGCACTGATGTGAAGAGGTCTGGAGTAGACTGTTAGGTTATCAGGAGAAGGGAGAGTTAGGGTCTGAAAGCTGGGAGACTTTGGGATGAATGTTCAGCTAGCATGTAAGTGTTAGTTGAAGTCTAAGATGTGATGACATCCACCCAGAAAATGAAGAGATTGTGAAAATAGGTCAGTTGAGGAATAAATTCCACAGGTGTCAAATCTGCCACAGATTTCACTTTGATTGGACATGTGAATTTAGTTTTTATTGAACATCTTTAACTACATTTACCAGTTTTTCCCCATTAACCATTTGTTCATGTCATCTAGAAACATTTTTGTGGGTTTGTTGGTCTTTGCACTAGTTTCTAAGAAATAATTTTGCATTAAAGGAAATTGCCCATAGAGTGTTTTAAAATATCTTTCTAATTTTTTGTGTGCCTTAATGTTATTTTATATATATATATATATATATATATATATATATATATATATATATAATTTAGTAATGTGTGCTTAGCTGTCATCTATATCTTATTGCATTCATATCAAAGCCCTTTCCCATGCTCGTGTTGTAACTCAGTTGCTAAAGTGCTTTCCTCGCATGTAAAAAGCCCTTATTTAATCCCTTATAGTGTGAAATATTAAAAATTGCAATCTCCACTATCACCAGCTAGGCACCAGCAGGCCTTGTTCTCATCTTGTCGAGACTCTCTGACCCAGAGCTCTGAAATCTCTCCACCAAGCTTGCTAAGTTCCCATGGTGGGTTGTTGCCACACCAGGCCCATACTTCCAAATTCCCGTGGCTGGCTGGGGTACCCCAACATCATACCTTTTCTCTGGAACTCAGTTGAGTCTCTGTGTGAAGGAAAACACCTCAGAATCTTAGTTTAGAATCAAAAGGCAACACAATCACTGGGCACAACAACTAGCATTTTATTTTTTTTATTTTTTATTTTTTTCTTTTTTTTTGGCTTTTTATTTTATTTATTTATTTTTAATTAATTAATTTATTTTTATTAGATAGTTTCTTCATTTACATTTCAAATGCTATCCCTAAAGTCCCCTATACCCTCCCCCCGCTCTGCTCCCCTGCCCACTCACTCTGACTTCTTGGCCCTGGCATTCCCCTGTACTGGGACATATAAAGTTTGCAATACCAAGGGGCCTCTCTTCCCAATGATGGCCAACTAGGTCATCTTCTGCTACATATGCAGCTAGAAACATGAGTTCTGGGGGTACTGGTTAGTTCATATTACAGCCCCCTTCAGCTCCTTGGGTACTTTCTCTAGCTCCTCCATTGAGGGCCCTGTGTTCCATCCAATAGATGACTGTGAGCATCCACTTCTGTGTTTGCCAGGCACTGGCATAGCCTCACAAGAGACCACTATACATTTTAATAGTCAGCCTAAGTTAAATCCTCTGGTAGCAGATCCCAACAGATCTGCTATCTGAACCAGGGCTCTATGATACATTTTGGCTCCATTGTCCTTCCTGTACTAAAACCCATATTCTTCTCCTGCCTCAGCTGTCCCTCCAACTGACCTGGAAGTCCTGCCTACTTGGCTAGTGACTGGTTTCCTCGAAATCTTTATTCATTAGAAGGGTCACATGAAGTCCTGAGTATGTGTACTCCTCATCCCAGGCAGCAACTCTTGGGGAAGCGGAATTAGCACCGATATACAAACAGCGCCAGTCTATCCACCACAATCCCCAGTGCCGTGTTTCTTCTGTACCTGGTACAGAAGGTTCTTCTAATCCAGGAAGCTTCTTTATAGCAGTTGATGGAGACTATTACAGAGACTCATAACTGGTCAAAATGCAAAGGGTGAGTTACCATGGAGTACCCAGTCTCAAATGGTACATCTAAAATGCAATCCCTACATCTAAGCTAAGAGACAATTTTAGAATAGGGGTGGAGCAGAATGATTCTAAGAGCCAGAGGATCAAAACACCTGTAGTGACATTAGGCCTTCTGTACATGACAGGGAAGATGTACCCATGAAATCTCAACAACGTGCTTATCCAAACAAAACCTACGTAATGACAACACTAGTTCAGAAACAAACACAAATAGGAGAAATCTCACAAGGCCCCAAGCCTAAGGCAGTCAAAGGCTGCTCAGAAGGAGAGTCAGTCTCCTCCAGGATTAAACTCCACCATAGGTTGTATAATCCCAAGTGGTTAGCCCTGGGCACATGTATATACAAACAATACAAAACGGATTCAGTAGGGTGTCTTTGCAATGATAATGATTACAAAAGAAGTCATGATCTTGAGCATTGGGGCATACAAAGAATCAAAGATTGGAGAGAGAAAAAGGTAAAAGTTATATAAAGGCGTACATGAAAAACTCAAAAAACCCATTTAATGTATGAGTAATTCTTATTACCTTTTAAGGAACTTAACTAGCTTCCCCCCCACATTGATTTTTTTGTTAATTTTTCAGCACTTATTTTGATTTATTCATCACAGTCTGATATAAATATTTGAAGGAGTATGGAACTTTCTATGCATACGCATACCAACTCTAAGCAAATTCATAAGTCCATTCAAGAGCAGTCTACCATTACTAAGTAATCGTACCTTTTACATATAGAAAGCTACAGTTATTTTTCATGAATGTCAACCAAGTAGATATCAATCAACTATGCTTTCACTGAGTATATGTGTCACCTCAAGGAAGCTCATGACATTCAGATTGTGGTGGCTTTTATTTTTTAGGTTTTGTAATTAACCTATGTTTTTAATATGACTCCAATGTTATTTTTCTTAGTATTAATCCATCCTTGCATCTTAGTATATTAGTAGTATTATTTAAGTATTACCATTATAATGAATTTATTAGTGTTACAATATTTTTAATGACATTGTTTTAATTTACACTGAAGTCTGTCTACTCACATTTACTTAGAATTCTCACATTGAAATGTATGTGTCATGCTCCACTATATTCATAACTACCTTATTTATAATAGCCAGAAGCTGGAAAGAACC
>NC_034592.1:35160461-35162019 GCF_900095145.1 Mus pahari | reverse complement strand
ATCACAAAAGAACACACATGATATGCACTCACTGATAAGTGGATATTAGCCCAGAAACTTAGAATACCCAAGATAAAATTTGCAAAACACATGAAACTCAANAAGAAGGAAGACCAAAGTATGGATACTTTGTTCCTTCTTAGAATGGGGAACAAAATACCCATGCAAGGAGTTACAGAGACAAAGTTTGGAGTTGAGACAGAAGGAAGGACCATCCAGAGACTGCCCCACCCAGGGATCCATCCCGTAAACAACTACCAAACCCAGACACTATTGCATATGCCAGAAACATTTTGCTGACAGGACCCTGATATACCTGTCTCGTGTGAGGAGGCTGTGCCAGTGCCCAGCTAATACAGAAGTGGATGCTCACAGTCAGCTATTGGATGGAACACAGGGCCCCTAATGGAGGAGCTAGAGAAAGTACCCAAGGAGATGAAGGGGTCTGCGACCCTATAGGAGGATCAACAATATGAACTAACCAGTAACCCCAGAGCTGTGTCTCTAGTTGCATATTTAGCAGAGGATGGCCTAGCTAGCCATCAATGGGAGGAGAGGCCCTTGGTCTTGTGAAGATCATATACCCCAGTACAGGGGAATGCCAGGGCCAAGAAGCAGGAGTGGGTGCATTGGGGAACAGGGCAGAGGGAGGGTCTAGGGTACTTTGGGGATAGCATTTGAAATGTAAATGAAGAAAATACCTAATAAAAAAAAGAAAAAAGAAAGAAAGAAATGCATGTGTCGAATTAATCCATTTCATTTGTGAACTGCTTTCATTGTGTTTTGGCAATTATAGTAATCTCTTGAGGATTCTACAAGTTTAAATGGCATTATTCTTTGGATTTTGTTATGAATGAAAATTTAAAGCAAAGTCTTATAGGAAGAGAAGCAAAAACTGAACATTGGTATCAATCAACGCTACCTATTCTCGCTCAACCTTCCTTAGGTTGTCGCAACCTCCAGTGGGTAGCTTCTGCCATTATGTGCTTCACTCAACAGAATGGTGGTAAAATAAAACATTACATTGTGTTTTATCTGCTGAGCAAATGATGAGATTTGGGGTACCTTTTCCAATATACATAACACACACACACACACACACACACACACACACACACACACACACACACACACACCATTCTCTACTTTGGGTTTAAGAGAAGTCTAATTTTTTTTTTCTCATCAGGTTCAAGATTTCTAGAAAACTCATCTTCAGAAATGGATACCAATGATAATTAAGTTTTTCAATATTATTTTACTTGACCCAAACTTTCTTTTTTTTTCTTTATTTACATTTCAAATGCTATCCCGAAAGTTCCCTATACCCCCCCCACCCCTGCTCCCCTACCCACACACTCCCACAACTTGGCCCAGGCCTTCCCTTGTGCTGGGTCATATAAAGTTTGCAAGACCAAGGGGCCTCTCTTCCCAGTTATGGCCGATTAGGCCATCTTCTGCTACATATGCAGCTAGAGACTCAAGCTCAGGGGTTGCTGGTTAGTTCATATTGTTGCTGCACCTACAGGGTTACAGCCCCCTACAGCTCCTTGGGTACTTT
>NC_034592.1:35154094-35159745 GCF_900095145.1 Mus pahari | reverse complement strand
TCTTCATTCTCATCTACTCCTATTATCTGTAGGTTTGGTCTTCTCATTGTATCCTGGATTTCCTGGGTGTTTTGAGTTAGGATCTTTTGCATTTTGCATTTTCTTTGATTGTTGTGTCCATGTTCCCTATGGAATCTTCTGCACCTGAGATTTTCTCTTCCATCTCTTGTATTCTGTTGCTGATGCTTGAGTATCATTCCTGATTTCTTTTCTAGTGTTTCTATCTCCAGAGTTGTCTCCCTTTGGGTTTTCTTTATTGTTTCTACTTCCTTTTTTAGATTCTGGATGGTTTTGTTCAATTCCATCTCCTTTTGTAGCGTTTGGTAACATTTTCCTGTAACTCTTTAAGGGATTTTTGTGTTTCCACTTTAAAGTCTTCTATCTGTTTACCTGTGATTTCCAGTATTTCCTTCTTAAAGTCCTCCATCATTATCATGAGAAGTGACTTTAGATCCATGTCCTGCTTTTCTGGTGTGATGGTGTATCCAGGACTTGCTATGGTGGGAGGGTTTGGTTCTGACGATGCCAAGTAACCCTGGTTTCTGTTGCTTCTGTTCTTAAGCTTGCCTCCTGCCATCTGATTATCTCTAGTGCTTGCTGCTCTTAATATATCTAATTGGAGCCTTTTGTTCCTATAATTCCAGTTTATTCAGGACTTCTCAGAGTCCAGATTTCTCTGTGATTCTTTGATTGTGGACTCCTGTGAACCTGAGATTCTTGGTGTGTCTGAGTTCTTGACAGTCAAGCTCTTGTGAGACACTCAAATACTAGTGTGACCCAGCTCCTGTTATCCTGGGATCCTGTTGTCCTTAGATCCTAGGCGTGTTATGTGTGTGGAAGTGGTTTCTCCTGTGAGGACCATGGAGTTGTCTGGTCTGTTTGAAACTAAGGTAATCCTGAAATAATTAAAAGGAACCTGAGCCTCTGGTCAGGAAAGGCTCTGGTTTCCTTGTTCCTGCTGTCACAGGCTCGTCACTATTGGATTGGAGCAGCTGTTGTGTTCCACTGAACAGTGATCCTAAGTTCACGTGGGCAGTCCACTACGGACCATGGGGGTGTCCACTGAATCCGCGCCCTAGGTGACCTGGTGCTAGCGCAGACCAGAAGGGATTTGTGCCCCTGGTCAGGCCAGTTCTTTGCTTCCCTAGTGCTCTCTCAGGTCCAGCGAGTGGTTGGATCAGAGTAGAAGTTGTGTTCCATTCACCATCACTTTGGTAGTCCGCTAGGGACCATGGGGGTGTCCACCAAATCCTCGCCCTAGGTGACCAGGTGCTGGTGCAGACCGGAAGGGCAAGAAATCATATTCTTAAATTCATGTTTTCAGAGTTCTTCCCCATAGCCTTCAGGGCTGTCCTGAAGGCCACAGCATTTAACATTCTTGCTATAGACACACCCTCTACTCCTGGAATCATACTGTTTCTAATTATCATGGAGTTATCAACCTAGGCCGGGAGAATATTCCCCAATAATCCTGGCAGGGCGAGCGTCTCCCTAAGGAGGAACATAAAGTTAATCATGCACCCTACCATGGAAACAAGCCCTATACCCACAGCAACCATCAATGTTCATGGAGGCTCACACCCTGCTGGTTCTGTTCCTGGGGAGGGAAATCATGTCACACTGTCTCTTTCATGTGGCCTTGCAAGAGTCAGCACATTTTCATCATATTTTTTTTCTCTAAACTATTAAATTTACTTATCTAATTGTTCAATAGAATTTTACTGTGGTATGACTCACTAGTTTCTAGAGACATAACTTCCCCTTCCCCCTCCACAAAGTAGTATACAAAGGGATTCAAAGAATACAGCATGGAATTTCTCAATTAAAGGGATATATGACAATATGTTGTATATGTTTAAGTTATCTGCATCATGGTAGAGGTGAAAGATTTTTGAATAAGTAAAAAAGTATATATGAGTGTAGTTACTATATTTTTTTTTTGAAAATCAGATATTTTATTATTGGGAGATAATTTTTGGTCTGTGTCATATGTGCAATTTTCCATTTTTGAACTTGGTAAACAGACATGCAAATGATATTTTTAGTAGCTACCCACATTAATACCTATGTTTAATTTAGAATCAAACATACCTCATTATCATGCAGAATTCATTTAGTATGTTTTTTTTCATTAGTAGACATTATTAAACATTTGAAGTATCATAAATTATGAATAATGCTCTAGTCAGCAGCCTCTTGAAGTACTTGCTGATCTATCCAGAATCTCCATTTCTGACCATTGACTGCTTATTTAAGAGGAGGGGAAAAAACCTTAACTGTGGTCTATGAGAATTATATAGAAATTGAACTCACAAAGCAGAGGTGTATTATATCCTAAGTGTGTGATAGATGGTCGGTCATGGAATCTAGTAATATAAAGCAATAAGACATGTAAATGTGGAAGAAACACAACAAAGAGTTGTATTGTAAACCAATAAGAAATCTTGCTAGAGATAAGGTGTTAACAAAGTCATGATAAGAAAGCATTTGGCACCTTCCTGTTTTAACAGGAGAAAACTGTTGATACAAGTCTGGGAATGATAAGGCAGAAATAGTGGCATGCACTTTTAATCCCAGTACTCAGGGGGGAGGCAGAAGATCTCGGTGAGTTCCAGGCCAGCCTAGTCTACACAGGGGGTTTCAGGTCAGCCAGAGCTACACAGCGAGACTCTATGTTGAAGAAATAAATCAACAAACAACAACAGCAAAAAACCAAACCAAAAAACAAACAAACAAAAAAAACCAAACAAACAAACAAACAAACAAACAAAACAGAAAGAAAAAGAAAAGAGGAAGAGTAGGAATAATAAATTTGTATTATTTAAAAATTAGTCATGACATTGAATAATAAAATAATTCATTATTTCATTTCTTTCCCGTTGAAATTATTGACTTTTTTCAAATTGCCACTGTTGGCTATACTGAGAACTACCAAAGTCCTTTGCCCACATTCCAAAATTTGGTTTCTTTCTGCCTTCAGTGACTCAGCATCAACTTCCAGTCATCACTAAAGACCAATAGAGTAGGTTTCCACTACTTTATCTTCTCTATGTACAAGCTCCACTCTGCCTATAAAGCCCATCATCACAGTCTGGCCTTATTGTCTCCATCTCTGCTCAATGGCAGCCATTTTGTGAATGCCCTCCCACCCCCCACCCCACCCCCAAGTAATCTCTTGGTCTGTTGCATAGAGTGAATTTTGTAGTATTACTATAATGCTCTTTTGTTGTAAAACCTTTTAAACCATAACTTCTTTAAGGGAATTGTCATGTACTTTATTTGGGCTAATTTGGCTTTTGTTGATCTCTCTTCAGTTTTTTTTTCTTTCTTTCCAATTTATAATTAATAGTGTGAAAAGAAAAGATCAGTTGTACCATCCAGGTCTGTGTAATAGTTACTTCATGGTACTGAGTATTAGACAAATACATCTCTATACTTCTATCTGGAGTCTAGCAAAAATGACTGTAGTCTGTTGCCTGGCAGAATTCCCAATTACTTATAAAGAGATCATGATCTCAACAAATAAAAGTCCATTCCAACACACTGAACTGAAAATCTTGTCAATTAGAAAAGAATTGTTAGTCATTGTGGAGTTTGAGGCAGTAGGGATTTACATGACTACAGTGGATATATATATATATATATAAAACTCTGTAGCCAACAGTTCTTGGCAGCGTTTTAGACAGCATCAAGTTTCCTAGCAATGCCAAAGGATCAGGTCCATGGAAGCTGACTTTGTCACTAATTATTCCAAGTTTATTTGATTCCCAAACAAAGCCACTTGAGGACAGCTCTGCTGTAATGTGTGAGTGGATGCAAAAGAACCCTGAGAGTCTCTTCTAGACATACACATTTGAATCAATTCAGATACATTTTTTTAAAAAAAATATTTATTAATTAGCATTATTGCTATACTTTCATTATGGTATTTTGAGATTTACTATTCTAAATGAAAATAATTTTCTAATCCCTCTTCCACTTGTAAGAGAGCTGTTAGCAGGTGAACCCTTTCAAAGAATGGCTACCATATGAAGTATAATAATTGCTTCCTATCTGTCCCAATAGCCACAAATGGTCCAGTTTTTATCTGTATATGGGATGCTGAAGGAGAAGTCCAGATTTTGCAGATCTTACCATTTATGAACAAAGTGAACATTAGAGCATTGTTAAACTTGCTGAACAAGTTACTGAGTTTGGGGTTGAGAAACCATGTTAGCCAGTGGTTCTCAACCTGACGGTCATAACCCCTCAGGGGATCAAACAACCTTTCACACAAGTTGCATATCATATGCCCTATGTATCAGATATTTACATGACAATTCAAGACAGCAGTACAATTACAGGTATGCAGTGGAAATGAAATAATTTTATGGTAGGGCTGTTACCACAATATGAGGAACTGTATTAAAAGGTCATAGTGTTAGAAAAGTTGAGAACTGCTGATGTAATTGTGAATTTGTTGTTTAAATTTTAGGTTCGTAACAGATAAAACTGCCTTGATGTGGAAAGATGTGACTCTGTGAACTACTTTTTCTCACGTTTGGTCACATTACTGTAAGGTATCTGCATGCGCATACACATTACCTGTACTCCCGCTCCATGCCACACAAGGATTTGAAGCCCAACCCAGACATTTGACAGCACACGCTCCATGAGTTGCCTTCAAAACAGGTTTCAAGGGTTTTTCACAGCTTACACGGAACAGATGTGAATCAGTATTTATATACAAACTCAAGAAAATTTAGGCTTATGTATTGTATAATTGGTTATTTCCTTGGTAATTTGGTGTGTGCAGACCATTTTATGTATCAGTGTGTGAAGGACAAAGGAGGCATATGTTGTGAGTGCCTTTAGAAATCACTGAATTGAACTTTCTGTAAGTAAACATACTGAGATTCAGAGAAATGATATTTCTTGGTCTCATCCATGCTGTGCATAGAGCACAGGTCTCCTAACTTGGTGTTTTACTAAACAACAATAATAAAAAAAACCCAACAGGGTTGAATTCAGCAGGAAAATAGAGATCCATCTTCCTATACCTAGGATATCCTTCTAGAGTGGTCCCACCCTCTGAGAGTCATGGCCGAGGTCACCTCTCTGTAGTCATTCCAGCTTGGTTCCCTGTTGAGCCTTGGGCTCAGTAATTTGAGAAACATTATCTTCAGTGAAGTCCATACATTTGTTTTCCACATCAGTAGCCTCACTTTGTTTCTTTGTATGTTTATTACAGGAGGACATCTTTCAAAACCTCCTTTTATTATTTTTATATTAGTAATAATAACTTCTATGATAACAATTATTTGAATCCAGTGACATTTTATTTAAAAGGAATTGGTTTAAAATAGAATTTATAGTATCTTATGGATGAAGATACTTGATCTACCCCTAAAGGTCTTGTATCTTTCTGCTAAAATCCATTGCACACATGGTCTTGGTAATTGCCTGTGGATAGAAGTCAAGTTTGAATCATGGCCCACACACTTCTTGGTAAGCCATCAAACTTTGCACTGTTTTAAAAGATTATAAGACTTTTCTTACTCATATCTGGATGTTTTAGAAATGCATTATCTAATACACCAGTCACTAACTATAGACGACTACTTAAGTTAAAACAAAGAGCTCAAGAAGCTGGATTCCAAAAACTCAAAAAA
>NC_034592.1:35139688-35153359 GCF_900095145.1 Mus pahari | reverse complement strand
CACCAAACCCAGATACTAATGCACATGCCAACAAGATTCTGCTGAAGGGACCCTGATATAGTGGCCTCTTGTGAGGCTATGCCAGTGCCTGGCAAACACTGAAGTGGATGCTCACAGCCAGCTANTGGATGGAACACAGGGTCCCCAATGGAGGAGCAAGAGAAAGTACCCAAGGAACTGAAGGGGGCTGCAATCCTGTAGGTGGAACAACAATATGAACTAACCAGTACCCCCTGAGCTTGTGTTTCTATCTGCATATGTAGCAGAAGATGGCCTAATCGTCCATCACTGGGAATAGAGGCCCCTTGGTCTTACAAACTTTTTATGTCCCTGCACAAGGGAAGGCCTGGGCCAAGTTGTGGGAGTGGGTGGGTAGGGGAGCAAGGGCGGGGGGGTTATAGGAAACTTTCGGGATAGCATTTGAAATGTAAATAAAGAAAAAAAAAAAAAAAGAAATTAGTTACAGTAGGCTCTGAGAAATCTGACTGTCATTCCAGTACTTGAGATGCAGAGCCAAGAGAATTCCTATAACTTTTAGGCCAGCTTGTTCTCATAGTGAGTTTTAGGCTAGCCAGGGCTAGGTGGTGACATTGCTTTTCAAACAAGCACATAAACAACAAAGATAATTTTCTCATTTACATGAGACACATTTAGAATAATTAAAAGCTATGTATTTTAGTAGCTACCATATTAGATACTAGGCCTGTAGGCTAATCTCTTATTATAAACGTTTCTATGGGGCTATTTTACTCTGGAAACAAGAATGGCCTATTAGAATCCTTACTCTCAAAATTCCTGCTGTGCTTAAGGTCTGAATACCAATTTAGTAAATGTATCAGGTGTGTGGGCTGTGATTCGTAACATGAATGACAGTAGGTTTGTTGTTTGGTTGTTTTTTTTTTTTTTTGTGCTATTCTGTTTACTAAGTTATTTTCTAGGTTAATATTTCTAATATTTTAAATCTTAGGAAATTTACTACTTTTAATTCAATTTATATCCATGCTACTGGATAGGATGGGCATCAAAATAATATGTATAATTTAGCGGAAGTCTTTAGGACACAATCTAGATACCTTACAAGGCATTCACGAGGATATTTAAGTTACAGTCTCTTCCTCCCATAATATACAGAAATGCTTAGTAATTGTCATCCAAATATTTACATTTTAGATCTTGAGAAAACCCAGAGGATAAAAAGAAAAAGCACTGGGAGAGTCACATAACAGGCAATGTTCCTAATGTTTCTTAAAACAGAGATCACCGTTAGAGGAGCTCAGCAGTAATCTGAAAGTTTTCGGTTACGTTTGTAAGCTGTATGGTTTAGAGAATTCATTATAGTTCCTACCTGTGGATGAAAGCATATGTATGAGGGAAGAGCACGAAGTAAAAGCCAACGGAGTAAAAAGCATGTCAGATTTTATAATTCATTCACATCCTCTTTGTCACGTCGTCTCTCGTTCTTCTCCGTGTATGTGTGTAAAATCCTGGTCCAGAGCAACGTTCTCATCTGCAACTATTTACAAGACCAAAGCTGGCCGAAAACTCACGGAGCTTATGCGAACCATCCACACTCACGTTTTCTTTCTAAATGAAGATTTAAAAAAATACCAGCGGCCAATTGCTTTTCTTCCCCAGTGTATTCTTCCTCTGCTCTGCCATTCAGTAAACACTTTTACATTCTGAACTTGGCTTGCCTTTACTTTTGGCGTAGAGTTCAACGTTGGCATAGATTTTTTTTTTTTTTATTTAAAAAAATTCATTTCAGCGTTTAAAGTTTTTGTTCACGTTTTTGATGAGGCTGTTTTGGTGCTTCAGCGGTCACATGATTGCCGCTCCTTTGAAAGCACTGTTTCCAATTCCCCCAGTTTGGATAGATGCTTTCAGCTTGGCTTTGCTTACCCAGTATTTGGACAATAACAACCTAGATGTGGCTTTACCTGTCCATGGTCTAAACTATTTGCAGCTTCGGCTTTCTGGATTTGGTCAATTTGGGAAATGTTTGGGTGTTTCTTAGTAACTATCATTTTGTATCTTCCTCCTTCAGTCTCCTGGGATTCCTATATATCTTTTATATGACTGATGTTCATTTATTTAATTTTCACTTCTTATGATCTCTGCGAGCTCTCATCTGGATGTTTCACTCCTTTAAAATTTTGTTGAGACTGTGTCTCCTATAGCCTAAGCTGGTCTTGAACTTGCTGTGTAGCTAGGGATGACCCTGAACTCTTGGTCCTCCTGCTGTCACCTCTAAAGTGTCTGGATTACAGATGTGTAACACCTTACCTTGCTAGCTACTTTATTATACCTAGTTATAAGGCATAATCAATTATCACCCTTTCTGACAAATGTTCTGTTGAAGCAGTCTACTAAATATTCACCAAATTAATTCAATTAATTTCAGTTATTCTGTTTTCTATTCCAGAAGTTTCATTTGACAAAAAAATTACTTTTTTGATGAAATTTTCTATAGTTTTTTTTAAAGGTTTATTTATTTATTACATATAAGTACACTGTAGCTGTCTTCAGACTCACCAGAAGAGGGCATCAGATCCCATTATAGATGGTTGTGAGCCACCATGTGGTTGCTGGGGTTTGAACTCAGGACCTCTGGAAGAGCAGTCTGTGCTCTTAACCACTGAGCCATCCCTCCAGCCCCCTATAGTTTGTTTTCTTGATTTTATTAGTTAATCCTACTTTATATTCCTCCCAACATAATATTTTATTAATTATTTGGGAATGTCATATAATGCATCCCAATCAAACTCACTTCTCATCTCTGCCCCTGCCCTCCCACCCCTCAAATACCCACAAAACAAAAACAAACGCACCAAGTCCAATTTGTGTTGCCCATATATTCATTAGAGCATGGAAAAACTCCCAGAGGCCAGACTGTTAAAAAACTGACTTTTTAGTCTCTCCATCCCCCACTTCCACCAGAAGCCATCAACTGTGAAAAACAATATTTTTACTTTATCACAATTTCAAAGAACTCTGATCAATACCTTCATGTCTGGATTTTTTTCTTTTTTCTTTCATTGTGTGTGCGCGCATGTGTGTGTGTGTGTGTGTGTGTGTGTGTGTGTGTGTGGTCAGGGGAGAGGTTGTCATGGAAGCTTTAAATGTCTCCCTGTCTCAGTTATGAGTCTGCAGTTATCAACACCACTGCAAAAGCAGCTTCTTTGCCCAAAGCAGCTGCCAGCAAATGCTCATGGACATCACCATGGTTTCTGGTGGTGGCTTAGATCACAGACATCGGCTTGGTCCCCAGTGCCTCTATATTTTAATTTAATTTACACCAAGAAAATGAAATTCTATTCTTTCATTTGAATATTTCTAAAGGCAGACTACTCTTGGGCAGTGCACAGGGTGGCTGTCCAATGACAGTGAAAAGAAGGGACAGTTGATCACTACTAACCAGCACGGAACTCCTGGGGGCAGACTCTGATTATCCCATACTATCATCGGTCACTTTTGAAGTTTTTGTCCAGAAACATAGCTGAGCCATCCTTACCTCTAAACCACACAGAGTGGTTTGTTCAGGAAGGTTGGTCCTCTCTACCAACTGCTGAGCATCATCTTTCAGTGCAGAAAGGTGTCATGCTGAGACATGAAAAATTGCTCTTTACTCTGATCAAAGGGGATGGTTTCCAGCAGCTGAGCTTCATAACTAAACTCTGCAAAAATCACATGGTTTCCATTGATCTCGAGTGGACATGATATATAGTCATCATATTTCTTCACTGATGAATGATTCTTTATAATCAGGTAAGTTCTATGTGATGTTCTTGACCAAATGGTTTACTGCAGCAGTGGTCTGATATACAGAGTTTGGTGCAGCCTCCAATTTCCAGAGTCATTGGGCATTTCTGTAGTATTTCTATAGAGTATTATAGTTTCTTCACTTTCCAACTGGGTTCTGAAGGAAATTCTAGCACATTTGAAGCAGATCATCTGGCTGTTGTCTCTGTCAGCACACTTATCTGGGTCAGCTAAACCACTACAACATAATTTCTATGGCAGACAGGTCCACACTCACTGTGTAATGAACAGATAAGCACCATTGTTTTGCACTACCAACTTCCAGATTGGAGGTGGAGCTATCTTTTAATGGGCTCGACAATAGCCACATTTACCCACTTCTTCTTTTCTTTTCTTTTCTTTTCTTTTCTTTTCTTTTCTTTTCTTTTCTTTTCTTTTCTTTTCTTTTCTTTTCTTTCCTTTCCTTTCCTTTCCTTTCCTTTCCTTTCCTTTTCTTTTCTTTTCTTTTCTTTTCTTTTCTTTTCTTTTCTTTTCTTTTCTTTTTTTCTTAGTGGTCCATATTGCTGTCTCTTTAGCACAAGCACCTTGTCTGGGTTGTTGTGTTGGAGGCTGACCTGGATATGCAGTTAAGTGCCCAGTCTGAGGAAATAAGTAAAGAACTGGTTACCATAGTAACCAATAGCCATCTTTAGTTTTGATTAAAACTTTTGGTCCACGGTTGAGAAATCACATTATGATGATGTCATTTTTTTACTAGCAAATTTCTGGGACAATATAGGATGCCCCGTGACAAGATACAAGGGAACAATTGTACTTGAGTTATAATGTAGCGTCTACATGTCATAATTGCAATATTGGGCTGTGTAATGAGTTGAGATCTTGATTATCTTTGTCATTTTTTGTTGTTGTTTTGGTGCAATTTGTGAGATTTAGTTGTTTTCCACCAAATAGTAAATTCTGTGTAAAATACAGAAATTCTAGATAATCGTGTTTACAAAGAATCTTTTTTTATTGGCTAGAAAAATGGAAACACAGCTTCTCTGACTGCTGGATTTCTGGCTTCCTCAGGTCTAACCTGCTTGCCATTGCTCTTACCCTATGAATTTCTCCTTGGGCAGAGAGCCTTCCTGGAGTCACAGTGGAACTCCTGTAGTGTTTACCTGAAACCCTCCTGATATCTGCATGGGATGTCTGAAACCTCTGCTCAGAACGCTGATCGCTCAGCCACTCCTTTCTGCTTGGTTTCTTGTTGTCTTAATCAAGCATCAGTAGTTTAGGACATGTCAGTTATTTTAAGATAAACTGCACACTGACTTTGGGACTTACCTGTTTTGGATCTTGGTTCGTAATCTCAGATGACTGAGAATACTGAACACTGACCTCTCTTTTCCATGCCCTTTGACATTTTAGCAAACTCCAGGGAAACATCTTTCCACCTGAGTGTCCTTCTGTCTGCTATTCCCTAACTGCAAATTCCTCAAATAGATGCAGAGACTCCTGGTGGTGGCATGTTTTGCTTCCTGTCTTGAAACTCAGCCCCTCAAATTCTGATAGCTTTGACTGTTAACTCAGATCTTTTATGCTGATTACACGATGGCTCCTTTTAGGATACCCAGTTTGAAAGGAGGTGCTTCATGTGGTTGGATGAAGGAAAGGATCTCGCAATGTACTCTTTCCCAATGAACTTGTAAGCCTGGCATGCAGATGAATCTGAGAAAAGTCAGGCAACCTGCCATAGTAAAATGGGAAAAATAGGGTTGGGGGTTTGGGATGTCCTTGAGGATAACAGAGGCTTAACTATAACTCGTTGGGATGGGGTGCCACATAATCAGTAGGCAGTAAGCTCTACCCAGTTAGTGGGTTCTAGGTCTTTTGTCTTATGAACTTAAAGAATGATAGTTCATACACAGAGGAGTTTTAGAAAGGAGTTTTAGTTTAGGTGAGGACTTAACAGAAGGGAATCAAGTAAAAGCCTTGCACAGACGAATGAGTCCCAAGAAAGGGTGGTCACTGAAATATCTAGGGGCTAATAAGGTTTTACTGGGTTGAGAGATAGAGAGTAAGCTAGTGGGCCCAGTTAGCCTTGACACAAGGTGTCCACGTGCCTTTCTAGCCTAGTGTGTCAGACATACCTTCAAGAGCCAATGTTATGTCTAATCTTGTATAACTTTCTATGAGCCGCTAGAGTTATGTAAAAGGGGAAGGAAGATTAAACATCAATAACAATAAACAAACAAACAAACAAACAACAAGAAACCAGAGCACAAGCCTAGGCAATTTTGTTATTTCTAGCCTCTGGCTAGGTCACAACTGAGGATAGAACCAGCAACTTGGGTTTTGTCCAATTCCTTAACTGGTTGTCAAGAATAAGAGCCCACCCTTATCTACTGAACATTTCTTCTGTTCTCATCAATGACACATGCTAAAGGTCAGGTCTAGTGTATTGATTCTTACTGTCAGTCAAAGCCTGGGATGTTTCATATTTCATTTCTAGTTTGCAGAGACTTTAAATAATACATATTTAAAGCAATACAATTAAATACGTATTTTCTTTCTTTACTAATATAATCTGCTAAAAGAAATTTCTGAGCATAATATGAAACTACAACACATTTATGGTTTTAAAATTGACACAAATATATGTGGTTTGTACATTTTTCTATTTTAGTTTGATTAGACTGCTTAAAGTCTCCCAATACATTTTCTGTAAGATTATGGATTGTGTGCTTTATAATTTGGCATGAACCAATCATTATCTGATTAGCTGGTTTTCTGATTGGAATCATCTGACAATGATGGAGATTAGCAAGAAGAATTTAACATCTACATCTTCAATGTTATACTGCTTACATTCTCTCTTAAGGTCTCAATTTCTCCTCTGATGATCTTCACTCTAGCTTTAGGACTCATATCCCTACCATCACCATGCACGTATACACAGAGAGAGAGAGGGGGGGGGGNGGGAGAGGGAGAGGAAGAGGGAGAGGGAGAGGGAGAGGGAGAGGGGAATTAGAATTTGGAATCCAGATATGAGAGAAAATGAAGGCTTAGATTTTTCAAAATCTACTTTTAATAAGGATGCCTAAATGCTTTAACCTCCCTTCAAGTCCACCCCCCACTAGAGGTAGTGGGAAGAAAAGGTTAATAGGGCAAAGGAGGATGTGAACCTGCTTAGAAATAGTTCTTTGGAGTGATTCCAATCTGCATTGTTAGGGTATCAGCAGTTGAGATCACATGAATCATCAGTGGTAGCTCAATCCATTCCAACACACCATTCACAAATCAGCCATGGCAGTTCAATCCAGCAGAAATGGAGAGGCTCTGCCGATTGGCCAGAGTCAGAGGAAGCAGCAAGCAGTCTCTGAGAATACCACCAGAAGTCCTTTGGTGCACTACTCTCTATGAAGTCATGACAAATAATGACCAGCAAAGAATGGCAAGGCGAACCAATACCACACAGTATTGTCAACTGTGTGTTGGGTTCTATTTATATCCTTTCCAAACATCATGTGTTCTCTCAAAGATCAGTTCTAGCAAAACATCATATGTACTTTTTCTAGGTGGCTTCCAGAAAGAAACCACATGTCTGTTCTCAGTAAAATATCCTCCCACATGTCTGCTTTAGCAAAAACATCCTCTCATAAGACAATTTCCAGACTACCCCTTCCACACAAAAAAATCACATCACACAACTGAGTCTCCAAAGAAACCAGGAATTTCCACTTCAAGAAAATATGCAGTTCTTGTCCATGTGATATAATATTTCCAGTTTCACCCTTTCCTACAAATGCTATGATTTCATTTTCCTTTCTGACTGAATAAAATTCCACAATGTGTATGCATAACATATTCTTAATTCATTCCTCTGCGATGGACACCTAAGCTGGTTCCACTTCTCAGCTGTTGTGAATTTTGTAGCAATAACTGCAGGTTGCAGGTTTCTTTGCATTAGGATTAGTGTTGCAGTTAAATATCCGGGCCTCTGAAATCTTAGTCATGTTCCAAGAAGCTTTATAAACAACGCATGGAAGGACAATGGAAATAGGAACAATGGTTCAAGCAAATATCACACACTTCCTGGGGGTCTGTATGGCATATTATATCTCAATACTGAAGCAGAAAACAGCAGAGTTGTTCACCTTGAAGAACTCCTCAAAATGGATTCCATGAATTAGCAGGTTATAATCCACGACATCCACAGGGCAGGACTGTGAAAGAATAACATAGTTTCCTTAGCAGAATACTTAGATTATAGTTGTTGATATCTGGAATATCTTTCAAAGTATTTTATAGTAGTTACTTCTCTGAATCCTGACCCCCCCCCCCCCCCCCCCCCCCCCGCCAAACACACACACTGCCCGGAAATAGAACAGACCTGTGTCCATCTTAGACTTGAGGCCGCAGATATTGTTACCTGTACAAAATGAAATTGCCCAAAGCCCGGTAGAAGTGTTACTTAATGCTGGCTTTTATGGCCTTCTCCCTAGACTTTTCTACTAGAAAAATTTCTGACAGGCAGAGGAGCTCATCAAGGAACCTGGCATCTTCCTTTACTGTGGAAAGGCCAGCAGGAGAGACGATTGTGGCCACAGAAACATTTTCATGTCACTCAAATTGTACCTGTTAATTTTCTCTCTTCCCCATTTCCACTTTGTATTTATTTTTTTACAAAAATGTCTGAGGAGTCAACGCAATCGAAGTCTCTCACGGACTTTTTATAATAACAAGCTCTTTGCTGGAGGGAAACTCAGGGTAGCCATTTGTCCGCTGGAAGCTAGTAGCAGAAGTTTTCTCCAGAGAGGAGCTGGTGTACACCTTACGGATGCCTGGTGTTTTGCAGGAGAATAATACCGTACAGGAGTAGAGATGTGCTGCTGTTATAAATATTTACCTTTCATAGAGGTTTTGTGTGAATTAAGAGAGTTAAATAGCATGACTATGTGAGGAGGTGACAGTTTAGTCTCTGAAACAGCCAGGTGATATTGCTCAAGTCTCCAGAGATAAAATAAACAAAGTTTCCAAAGGCTGCAGCAGCTCCATGTCATACCCACTTGTTTTTCCTTTGATTCTGCTTTTATCATCGAAGGACCAACCCCTGTTTGGCAAAGTTTTAACGAAGCATGTGTAGCAGGAAATGCACGGAAGTCAGAGCACTGAGCAGAATGTTTATTCAGCTATTTAGTTTTGGCCAAATCCTTTAGAAATCTGACAGCAAACACAACTCAGGGATGCTCAGGAATTTGGTGTCATTTAGGAATGCTTCAGAGGGACTACTTTTCAAGATTAGAGTTCAATTAGAATTTTAATTTATACTTGTTTTATTTGCATAACAAGGTTATGAATGATGAAGCAGCTAGAGCCAGACTCATTGGCTCCAAGGTTTGCAATTTAAGTCCAGAGTATTTTGCAAAAGAGAGGGTGGGAGCGGGGGAATTCACTCTCAATATGCATAGCTTGCTGAAACCTGAGTTTCTCAGATCATCTTCCTTGAGCTCTCATATCTGTGAGAATGAAGGCAAAGCAGGAGGCAGCATGGCCGATTTGGAGAATGGATTAGCTTTCTTAAGTGCAGTGAATATGACTGCGAAGCAGAAACACTCCCATGATGCCCGGTGGCTGCCTGGCATTTCCTGGGCTGCCTGCTTTCTGCAGGAAAAGGATAGACGGGTAGACAGTTACACCATACTATTATTCTATTATTTTCTAACATCATGAGTTCGTTCAGAAATGAAAGTGTCAGCAATTGAGCTTTGCTTCTATCACTGCTGTTCTTCAAGTTTGCATAAAGTAAGGGGCGGGGGAGTGCAGTCCTCAGGGATCCTCAGCTCACTTTATGACCCTGCCCATAGTCTAACAAGGGATCTCTGACATAGGGGTGGCCTGGTCTTGCCTGTCTTCTTGAGTGTAAGGAGACAGAATAGCTAATACTTACATCACTGAGTATACACATATCAAGGAGCTCTTTGGGCTTGGCTTTTTTTTTGACTATATTTCTTATTGTTTCACTTTCATCTAAATTCACAGGAAATTCTACACACGTCAAAGGGAGCGAAATGTCTGCTCTCCACGTTTATCCGAGGTGGTTACTTAGAAGGGGCCTGCCATGTACGATCTCTAATAGTGATCTTCATACTTCTGTTTTATGGAGAAGTGGCTGGAGTTTGAAGCACCAGGAAGATGATGAAGGGTGATCTATTTAGGATCGGAAGCATTTTGACCATCCCACACATGACCACTTGTTCTAACTAAGCACAAGAGGGTTTGCACACAAACTTTGCGGGGGGGCCTAATGTATTGATAAAATTATCGAAAGAGTAGACTGCACTGTGATTGCCTTGCTTTAAGGCAGCCTGAGGCAAGGGACCTCTTTGGAAATTGCCATTTGGTTTTCCGATCCATTAAGGACCCGGGAGATTTGCCCTTTGCTGCCAGTTTCACTTTCAATTTCACACTGACACTTCCTTTAATTTTGTTTAGGAAACCGAGTTACCAAGCTACAGACGTGATGGAGTTAGAAGCGGATAAGCTCCAGCAATACTGCAGCTTAGAAAGGGAGAAAACTATTGTTCATCCAGAGTTCTCTGGGGAGGGTAAGCCTGGACGTCTCCTGCAGTTTCCTGGTTGGCAGCGGCAGAGAAGAGGCCCCAGTGGCTCTGCATTCTCTTTTGAGAGGGTACCCCTCCCAACCCCTCACCCCCCTTGTGGCTAAGGCAGGCCTCCTCTCGCAAAAAGCATCTCAGATACCAACTGGCGATAGCTCAGGTATCAGAAGGAAAAGAAAGGGGAACAATTCCTTCAGGCTATCAAAGCACTGTTTTCTTTTTCACCTTGGTGAGCATCTGAAAGACATGCCTATGCTTTCAGTCTTGGGGAAAGTGATCCCCCTCCTGATCTCTCTGGAGATGAGGGATCGGACGAGTTTCCTATGTGCTCCTGATGGCAGAGAACAGTTCACGGAAGCAAGGAGCCGGACACACACTCTGCTTCATGTTTACTAACGCGCTGTGTGCGGCCAGCCATCAATGGTACAAAAATATTTTATACCTTACTTTTAAAATAATACATTTATCCTAACAGTCCCTACTTTCTGAAAGATAACGCTGATTTGTCATTTGCAATTGAAATAAGAAAATTCCATTCTTTATAGAAATGTAAGAGGGGAGTCACCTTAAACTACTAAAGAAATATAGCTGAGTATCGATCTACTGGGACAGGTATCTATGAAGTCCTGGTAAATTCTAGTATGTAAATTGAGTTAGGAGATGTCGACACAGACCATAGCACAGAGGATCCAGAGGAAAAAAATAATTTGAAATTTCTTAATTTAAAATCGTTCGTAGGTCTATATGCTATATAGATATTATACAGAGGTTGGGGTCTGACCCTCCATGGTCTCTCACAACTTCAGCTTCTAAAAGATGCCATTATTAGAAATGCTATCAGGAATTTAAAATTCACAGCGTGGATTTTAAAACGAGCAAAAGGCTGTGTTCAGCTCTGGGCTTGTAAAGCTCAGACTTGGATTTGTCTGTTGAATATTTGAAACTAATTCTACAGCATGGAGCTGTGAGAGCCCATTTGCTTTCCTGATTTAGTGCCTCTAAATCCATTCATTTCCATGCCCGGAGCTAATATTGTTTCCTTACGCCCAACTCAACTGGGTAACACCCTGGGAGGCTTTATGAAATTACCAATACCAAATGACAAGTGCAGCTATTCATTAATTAGAAGAGACAATTTATAGAGACAAAAAAAGAGAAAGTGCAAACTTCGTATTTATTTATTCATTAAAATATGCCAAACCCTGCCCCCTGGAAGATAGTCACACTTCAGAAAAATACTAGAGGATGAAGAACAGTCTCCCTGTCTGTCCAGTGTGAGTGTGCGCTGTTTGCAGCATCCCCTAGGAAGCATTCCTGGAGATGGGAGGTGTTTGGCAGTTGTGGGTTTGATTCTTAGTGTTTCCTATACACAGCCATATGATACTGGATCTCTCCATTCTAAGTCAGAGTTTCCTCAGCTATGAAAAGGGAATAATGGCTCTCTTTTAAAGAGGCTTCTTTGGGATTAATTTTGAAAGAGTATAAAATGGTGGCTAAAGATCCTTGAGTGTTAACCTGCTTCTCTCTTTTCATTAACTACACATGGAACCACTGAATTTGGCACATTTTTTATGTTGATCTATTGTATTCTTTTTTAAATTCTGCCTTTGTAAGTCCACTGTGGGGACAGCGTCTCACCGTTGTGCCGTCTTCAGCATTGAATCTGAATCTGAGATCAACATCCACAGCTGATTAGAGGAGGGCAAGGTGAGTAGGTCAGGAGACACTTTAAAGGAAGCTCTGTGGACTCAAGGGACCTTAGTCATTTCCTAGAGCATGCCTTTGGCATGAATCATGGCAGCCTGCAGCAGACATTCAGGGCGATGGATTTGCAGACAGATAACCCCACCATTTATTCTAGTTCTCAATGCCTTGGCTACCCTGGTACCAACATCCACCCTGTATATACTTATGGTATATCTGTTGTAACTGTTGGTAATCCCTGTTCTCCTTATGACTTCCATGAAGACAAGAGGGTAATCACTGTTCTTTGTAAAATGTTTCTTTGCCTTTTGTTTTATACACATTGCATACGTCTATAGAAACCAGGAGTTTTGTGTCTTTTTTCAAGCCATTTGGGGGTCTGATTCTGGATTCAGTTCTTGCTGGTTGCTGCTACAAAAAACCATCAGATACAA
Organism: Mus pahari; assembly: GCF_900095145.1. Taxonomy (NCBI): domain Eukaryota; kingdom Metazoa; phylum Chordata; class Mammalia; order Rodentia; family Muridae; genus Mus; species Mus pahari. The sequence goes on along the minus strand of NC_034592.1, from coordinate 35,140,860 downwards.
TAAGAGCAAGTCTTTAAAACCGTGAGTGGTGCTTCTGTGGGGAAGATACTGTGACTAAGCTATTAGGAGAGTTCAATTTTTATAAAATGAGAAATTCTAAAGTCAGTTTTATAATTAAGCCTCAATTCAGTAAGATTTCAAAAACGTGAAGCATTTACTGAAATGGCACTTGAAAAGATGTTCCAGTTTGTCTCATTTCATGTGATTTAAAGCCAGTTATATGTTCTAACAGTACTGGGTTTTGTTGTTCTACTTGATTTTCTCCTGCTGCGGTAAAACACTGAACAAAAGCAATTTAGGAAAGAAAAGAGTTGATTTAGGTTAGAATTTCAGGCCACATCTCTTTATTTAGGGAGGCCAGGATAGACAGACAGTCAAGAAGAAACTGTGGAGGGACATTACTCATTGGCTCACTCATTGGCTAGTCCAACTATCTTAAGTAAGAAAGAATTATATCGTTTCTCCCCTCCACTTTTGTTCCCTTAACCACTGTCCCCATTCGCAGTTAGCTTTCTTAGACAGCCCAGGCCCACGTACCTAGGTGTGGTGTTCCCTGTGTCCTGAGCCCTCCCACATCAGTCATCAATCAAAGCAAATTCACAGGCTAATCTGATAGAAACAATTCTTCAGCTAAAGTGCTCTCTTTTCAGGTTAATTCCCACAGCCATGGTAAACTTATATATTCATTTAAGACGAACCTTATAGATAGCTGCCCTCAGAGAATTTTTGTAAAGATAAATGAAATAATTTGTATAATACCTTCATGAGCCAGTCTGGCAGACGATCGTAGCTCAGGAAGTATTCAAAAACTATTATTGCTTGTATTATTGCTGCTTTGCTGATGTGTGAAGTGGAAATGAAGAGGATCAACTGTTTGGAGCCAGGCTATCCCTTTCTAGTCCGTGTCAATAAGACTGGCCAGGCTCCCTCCTTTCAGACTTCTTTATTTTTATTTACATTTCAAATGCTATCCCGAAAGTTCCCTATAACCCCCCCCCCATCCCTGCTCCCCTACCCACCCACTCCCACTACTTGGCCCAGGCCTCCCTTGTGCTGGGTCTTATAAAGTATGCAATACCAAGGGGCCTCTCTTCCCAATGATGGCTGATTAGGCCATCTTCTGCTACATATGCAGCTAGAGACATGAGCTCAGGGGGTACTGGTTAGTTCAT
>NC_034592.1:35137492-35139677 GCF_900095145.1 Mus pahari | reverse complement strand
GAGTTCCTCTTGGTAGATTTTAGCTTTGATGAGTATGAAGTGCCCCTCTTTGTCTTTTTTGAAATCTTTGGGTTGGAAGCCAATTTTATTTGATATTAGAATGGCTACTCCAGCAGTGCACCGGAGCAAAGATGGCTCACCTTCTGACTCAGGCCTTGAGACTCCTCCTGGGCGGACACCCCTCCAGGGGCAGGAAAGGTGCCCTGTGACTTCTGGCTCAGGCCTTGAGACTCCTCCTGGGTGGACACTCCTCCTTGGGCAGGAAAGGTGCTGGGTGACTGGATCCAGAAATGGGATCCTTCCCAGAAGCTGTGACTCCTCTCCAATCTGCCCTCTCCCCGGCATTGCACCCCCTTTCAGACTTCTTGACAGCTTTTAGTCGTCTTTAGTTTCCCTTAACTGGTATGGTGATGGTTGTATATTTTCAAGAAATATTTAGTGACTGAAAACAAATGAACTTGAAACTTGTACGATTTGAGTGGGCCATCAAAGATATTTTCAAAAGTCAAAAGTATTCAGTGTTAGAGTTTGTTTTATGTGATTTCAGAATCTCCAAAACCTCTAAAACAAAATGTTTTTGTTCAAAATTAAAATAAAATGAATGTCCTGAACACATAATTGGCCATATTTATTTTTAGAAAAGAAGCTACAAATGGTGTTTGGATAATAACAATCTGTACTTCTCCATAAATACACCATGATTTTGAACTACAGGATAAAAGACAATAGAGAGACTCAATCTGACCATTGTTTCAAGTTCTGTCTACTTTAGAATTTATTTATTTATTTATTTATTTATTTTCCCACTCTGTGTCTGTGGTCATTAAGGTGACAATGGCCTGAGCCTTTGTGAATCCATCTATAGTTAGTGCCTACAGCCAGCGGCCACCTATGCACAGCTCTTGACGCTCACCAAGTCCACCTGTGCCTGATGTGTTAAATATCAAAACCCTGGGACCCACAACAGCCCGTATACGTGGGATAGGTGCCATTTCAGCGGCAGAGTCCTCTAACACTGTGCACTTCTCTACTGCCTCAGGGATAATTCCTTCAGCATGCCTTTCTTCTGCTGCCTGCATCTGGTTGAAGTGGAGTCATTTGCTCTTGGAACTTTTGGGTAGCACTGATCCTTTCTAATTGTTCCAAAGATTCTCCAACCTCTCGTCCTCTTGCGTGTGTCCCTCTAGCTCCTCTAAGGTGGCTTTTCTTGCTTCCCTTCTGCTGCCTGCATCTGGTTGAAGTGGAGTCATTTGCTCTTGGAACTTTTGGGTAGCACTGATCCTTTCTAATTGTTCCAAAGATTCTCCAACCTCTCGTCCTCTTGCGTGTGTCCCTCTAGCTCCTCTAAGGTGGCTTTTCTTGCTTCCGTTCTTCCTTCAGGTTTGAGGTAGTGATAATCGCGACATCCACATAGTCTTCAGAGTGCCACTGGAAACCATTTTCCAAGTTCTGTAATAAAACATAAAAAAAACACAAAGAATGTCCCTATATCTAAGAAAAGAAAAAGCAAGACTTGGAGAAGGGGCCCATGATGTGTGTATGAACTGAGAACACGTGAAGGGCTGGGTTCTCTTCTAAGTTTTCTTCATGATCATGGTTCTCCGCTGAGTTAGATGCAGGCTGTCCAGGTATTACCTGATAGGCATTACATAGAGTGGGAACTTTCATCTATCAAAGGCCTGACAACTAATTGTTGTATAGTTATTTGAAGTTAGAGCAATGTTGGATTCCATGTTAGCACTAAGCAAATACTAGTACTGGCTGCTTTCAACCCCACGGATACAGTACCAAACTATAGACACTTATGAGCATGAGGGCTGGAGCTCTGTGGAAGGCAGACTGGCAGGCAGGCTTCCCACAAGTGGTTAACTATGAGCCCAGATGAAAGTGAGTGGGAAGTTATTGTGACTCATGGTTGGAAGTGGTGGATATCTGTCACCTTTGTTCACTCCTCTGGGGTGAAAGTAACATGCGGTAGAGTATCTGCTAACACAGAAGAAGCAGAAGTACTAAGAAAAAAGAAACAAACATCTACTTGCTCACAAGTGGGTTGCTGGTTCCCATAACTACACCTGATGTCCTTTCTTGAACATTGATCTTAGTTCTTTCTTCTTCTTCTTCTTCTTCTTCTTCTTCTTCTTCTTCTTCTTCTTCTTCTTCTTCTTCTTCTTCTTCTTCTTCTTCT
>NC_034592.1:35123863-35137257 GCF_900095145.1 Mus pahari | reverse complement strand
GGTTTCTCTGTGTAGCCCTGGCTGTCCTGGAACTCACTTGGTAGACCAGGCTGGCCTCGAACTCAGAAATCCGCCTGCCTCTGCCTCCCGGGTGCTGGGATTAAAGGCCTGCGCCACCAGGCCCGGCTTTTATTTATTTTTATCCAGGTACCATACTCAGCTTTTCTTCCATTGTGAAAACTAATAACAACATTGGTTGTCTTCAATCACTTCAATAAGTAAAAAGTAGTTACTGTCATTGGGTACCTATGGGACCTTACATTTCCAGCTCTGTTTAACTAACAAAGGGAAAACAAACAATAAAGCTCCTCCCCCACTGGTAGTCAGACACACAACCCTGGCTGAAAAGCAGTCCGGTTGCAAGACAAATGTCTTCATGCATGTGAAGCATAGCAGGACAGGGACTTAGTAATCCTTTGTGGGGACTGGGATATTCTGAATGGGATCTCGTGGGTGGGGTTGGGGGCAGCCTTGTTCACCGTTCCCCACAACACCTGATATGCCCTTAAGGTGTTCTTCCTTGGCTTGACATCTTTATTTTCTCAGTGCAGGTGAAATGGGCAGTGTTTGGGTATGACATAGCTCTGACAACCTGTTTCCTGCCTGTTTAATCTCAGGACTGGGACTTCTTTATAGTTACCAGTGATTTGTTTTTCTCTTTTGGTTGTGGGGAAGGTTGTTTTTTAAAACCAGTTTATAGAATTTTTTTTTTTAAATTTGAGAGTATAGTTTCTTAGAAACCTCACTAAACCTCATGCTGTAGGTTGCCTAGCTAGTTTGAGACGCTAATAATGATCTTCCTTCTCTGGTATGATTCTCAATTTGAACACATGCTGTGGTCCCTCGTGTCCTCATCTGGGTGAATTCTCCCAACTCTACGAAGACTCAACATCTTGATTCATTTGATTGCACTGTTGATTTAAGGACAACATCTTGATTCATTTGATTGCCAAAAATTAAAGGACCTTTTGTGAAACTTTTTCACTCCAAAGCCTTTATCATGTTATTCATTTCAAGTTTTAGGGGGTGATCTTTGGAAGCTACTGGCATTGTCAAACTGTGAAGCCTCAAATTTTGAGCTTACTTTAATACTTTAATCCTGGGGTTCTCCTGAAGACTTGTTGGTTCCTGTCTGAGCTACAATCTCCTTCACAATTACTCCCCCTCAGCAGTGTCTAGCAGCCAACAGACACTAGCGTTTCTCCTTTCAACTATTTCCCCTAGAGCTAGTTGCACTAGACACCTGGTCTCCCTTCTAGATTCCCAAAGCCAGACCGTTTTATGAATCATTTGGTTACAACAAACAGGCTCTCTGGCCTTCTAGCTGTCTACCACCCCAGTGCTAACTCCAGTGCCAAATACTTATTTGATGTTTTTTTTGGGGGGGTGGGGTGGGGTGGGGTGGGGATGGTGGTGGATACCCTGCTTTGAAAGGGATAATGTTAGGACTTAGAATAATGTTCATATTTCCCATCAACTGAATTGTAAGTCCCCCCCCCCCCAGCTTTTATTTAAAAATCCAAGACAAACCAGCCAGATGCCCACACTGATTGAAGCTGTGTTTCCAGCATGTGGCTTCTAAGTTTGCTTTGTCTATCAATTTCTAGCTAGCAGAAATAAAAGAGCAAGGAAATGTCCATAAAGGAAAATTAGGTAGCTCCAGCGGAGCTGACTGCTTTTTCTACATACTGTTATTGTGACTGAATCTTCACTACAAGAAAAGGCTGGGACAATAATCTGGCTGTAAACTCAGGAGGAACAGAAATAGAGCCTGCTTAACAGCATTAGTAGATTCTAATACACTATCCTCAAGAAGAGAGGAGTTTACTTCTCTGATGTGACAAGAAGCCCCAAGGTAGATAGCCCGAGCTGATGGACCATCACTATGATGACAATAAAGAGGCTCTCTTTTCTCCTCTATCCTGGCTCTGACTTAGGAAAACTGTGAGCTCTCACGAGATTTCTAAAACCTAAGTTAAATGACCATTATCACCAGCAAGGGAAGCAGAGAAACTGAATGCTTTAAGTAGTCATATTGTCATTGTGATCAACATCAGCTCAATTAATATGTATGAAAGAGAGAATGGACACGAGGAGGTAGTTATCAGTGTCTGTGTGCTAGGCTAATGTGATTACATACTCTAGGGAGACACACCTTACCTGGAATAGACCTCTTTCATTCTCTCAGAGAGCAGCACATGAAACACTCTTTGGGAAACACGAAGAAATGTTTATTTGAAGCAAGGTAGTAACCTGTACCTTGCCTAGGACAGCAAGCAATTAATGAATTTTATTGAAGTAGGTAAATGAGTGAGCAATGCTCTGATAAGCCTGTGTGAACAGAAGAGTTCAAAGGAGATGCCCTCACAATACCGACGAACACATGTATGTAAAGATCAGGATATCTGCTGTCTGAGATACATGTAGGCATGCTGTTTTGTGTACTGTGTAAAGTTTATCCTTGTATTATTCAAATACTCATTTCTCTGCCCTCATATCTTATTTCAATCCTTCCATGGATTTGTTAGGTTTATTCTTAGAAGCTCCTGTCTCAAGTTTGTATAAACGTTGCTCCTCATTCATTCTCTACTTTGTCAATAAAAGCCAATGAGCCAATACAGAGCTTTAGATTTTGAAAAGGTGGGACTTCAGGTTCTAGGAGGGGTGGAGAAAAAGGATGAGGAAAAGGAGAGATGGAGGAGGTGGAGAAAAACATTAGGAGAAGAGAGAGGGGTGGAGAAAGGATGAAAAATTTCAAGTGAGAAAGGAATATAGTCTAGGAGGGAGCTGATGAGCTTGGAGGCTTAGAACAGAGTGATGATTGCTCAATATTTGCCTCAAGGCAGTTTTAATAAACCTTAGTCTCTGTGATTATTGTGTTATTGGGGAATTAGCTGGTTAAGAAATATAGCCACAAGATTAATTCACTGCTTATATTTATATTAAGGATAATTCCTTTTACAAATACACATCATCTTTCCTCAGTATTCCTTGTGAGGTACTTGTCCTCAAATATCCACTGTTTTGCATTCCTACAGAATAAACTTTTAAAAAGCTAGAAAACTTGTGTTGATTTGAATAAGGATGCCCCCCCTCAGGTTCATTTATCTCAGTGCTTCATCGTCAGGGGGTGGAACTACTTAAGAATGATTAGGAAGTGTGGCCTTCTTGGAGTAGGTGTGGCCTTGCTGGAGGAAGTATGTTACTGTGGATGGGCTTAGAGGTTCCAAAAGATCAAGCCAGGTCCAGTTAAGCTTTCTCTTCTTGCTGCCTATGGATTCAGTTGTAGAACTCTCAGCTATTTCCCCAGCACCATGTGTGCTTAGATGCTACTATGCTTCCTGCAATGATGATAATAAACTAAACCACTGGAACCATAAGCAAGCAACTATCAAACGCTCTCTTTTATAAGACTTGCTATGGTCATAGTGTCACTTCATAGTGATAGAACACTGACTAAGACAGAAGTTGGTACCAGGAGAGCGGGGTAATGTTGTGACAGAAGTATGTTGTTTGGGGGGAAGATTGTGGAAGGGCTTTGAAACTTGGGACTAGAAAATTCATTGGGTGTTGAGAGCTCAGTGAGCTGTTCTTTGGGAGCTTGCAAGATAAGAATGTTGAGATCAATGCAGATGGTGGAGGTCTGTTTCAGAGAGAAGCAAACTCTATTGGGCCTGTTGTGTGATTAATTTGTGGTGTCTGGTCAACTGGAACTGTGAATTGGCTCCAATGAGAGACTAGGACCACTAGATGAAACCTTTGCTTTACTGAGACAATGGATGCTGGTCAACTGGGGACTAAGAATCAGCTGTGATTAAGAAGAGACCACCATTATTGAGGTGATGTCTTCTGGGAAGTATTCCTTCAGAGTCAGCACACAGACAATGTGTTCCTGAAGTGGCTAAGGTTCTACTTTTTGCTGGCGGCTGAAGATGGTAGTGGAAGAGTCATTCAGCTGGTACTGGTTTTAAAGGTACGAAGGGGTCTACTGAGCTTTATCACTGTGTGGTCAAGCTGGAGTCCCTGAAGAGAGCTCAGGAGAGGCTTGTGGTGAAAGTGGAGCCCAGCTGCAGCAGGGGATGATCAACAAGAACAGCAGCAGCAGTGGAGTGGATCTGGCCTGAGTCTGGAAGAAAAACTATGTGACCTGCAGAGGTCAGAATTGGAGCCACATCCATTGTTGGAGGCCCGAAAATTGTCATTAAATCCCAGATAATTGGACATTGAGTTGAACTGTTAAAGTTTATTCGTGTTTTGTTCAGACAATGACCTGGTTCTTCCCTCTTGAAAAAAGTACTTAATTTTGATTTTTAAAGACACACCAGCTGAAAGACTAAACTTTTAAAAGTTGGTTTTGAATTTTTAAAGGGATTGGACATTTTAAAAAGGCTGAACTTTTAAAGTGTTTGAGTTTGTAAAGACTGTGGGACTTTTAAGGTTATTGTGTTTTGTCAGATTAATATTAACCTGACATCTTGGGGATAAAAGAGAAAGGAAAGGTTCTAATTTAAAAGTGATATGTGGTGTGTCAGGTTGACAAGGGGTTAGTTGGCTATGTTTATGTCATCTTGAGTCATGAGACAGGAGGAAGCCTCAAGTGAGAAAAAATGTCTCGCTAAAATTAGGTGGTAGGTAAGAATGTGGGCCATTACATGCCAGCAAGATTCTGCTGAAGGGACCCTGATATAGTGGCCTCTTGTGAGGCTATGCCAGTGGATGCTCACAGTCAGCTATTGGATGGAACACAGGGTCCCCAATGGAGGAGCTAGAGAAAGTACCCAAGGAGCTGTAGGGGCTGCAACCCTATAGGAGGATCAACAATATGAACTAACCAGTACCCCCTGAGCTCGTGTCTCTAGCTGCATATGTAGCAGAAGATGGCCTACTTGGCCATCATTGGGAAGAGAGGCCCCTTGGTCTTGCAAACTTTATATGACCCAGCACAGGGGAAGGCCAGGGCCAAGAAGTGGGAGTGGGTGGGTAGGGGAGCAGGGGTGGGGGGAGCGTATAGGGGAAACTTTCGGGATAGGATTTGAAATGTTAATAAAGAAAATATCTAATGAAATAAATTAATAAGTTAAAAAAAGACTGAAAAGAAAAAAAAAGAATGTGGGCCATTTTCTTAATTAATGATCTGTGGGGAGGGCCTGCTCATTGTGGGTGGGTCCATCCCTGCACAGGTGGTCCTAGGTTCTATAACAGAGCAAGCCACTCAGCAGCCCCGTGCCTAAGTCCTTGTATCAGCTCCTCCCGTTAGGTTCTTGCCCTCACTGCTTTTGATGAAGAGTTATTATTTGGAACTGTGAGTGAAATCAACCCCGTTCCTCCCCAAGTTGCTTCTGGTCATGGCATTTCACCCCAGCAATGATAACTCTAACCAGGACACAAGTTACTAAATGCTCTCTTTTAGAAGATTTTCTGTGATCAGGGTGCCTCTTAGCAGCAATAGAACACTGACTAAGACAAAACTGAAAAGAAGAGCAGAAAAGGAGGTCACTCAAGAGCGGAGAAGAGCATGCCCAGTAAGGGCCTCCAGAATTTAGACGGCAAAAGATAGTTCTTCTTATTTTATTTTAAAATTTCTTTCCTTTTTGTGTTTTGTTTTAGAGGCCAGTAAAATGAGACCCCCAAGTCATAGTTCTTTGGCTGAAATAGATTGTGTTAACAATGATTATTAATCTGTCTTGGAAAATTATTCAGTTAAAAATGGTGAATGGCGTGACTACAGGCCCACCAGGTGCGTGCTTTTTACCTTGCTTTGTCTGGTGGTTAGAACAAGCAGGGACAGACGTGTGGGAGACGGTTGTCTACACTACTGTCACTGAGGCTGCCATCGTCAAAGGATGAGGCCAAAACTGTTTCACTGTTCTGCCTCCTAAGCCACAAAAGACTTCCTGTGATGTCAGGCAGCCTACAATGACACAAATGGTGGCCTGAAAATTCACACGTCTGATATAAGCTGCCATTATCAGGCAATAATTATTTCTTCTTCCGAGAAGTCAGCTTGCCAATCATACTGACATGCTTTCAGTTTGTTTCAATGGTACACATTTTCCTTTTGCATTTCTGCAGGAAGAGTCTTTGACAGAGAAAGTTAAAGTTACTTTCAGCACCAGTCAGTGCCTTGTGGGAAATGTGTCTGGCCTGTCCCTTTGCAAAGCAGCTCTGCCTCTGAGGCATCAGAGAATAAAAATATCTTGACAGCCCTGTCTTCCTTGTTGTGTCCATTGTGTAATGGGAATGGTATGGTTCAGGCCCAGAAGCAGGCTGTGACCACAGGAGGCCAGGGCTGTGGGATGTGCTCTTGGGAATTAAGTAGCTTCGTGGGGAAGAGGATTTGAGCTAGATGCAGTAGCTAAGGAGACTGAGGCAAATTGTTCTCAGATTTGTATGAAAAAAAATATTTTTCCTAAATTAAAATTTCTCATTGTGAAATCTCTTGCAAGAAAACAGGAAAACATTTTGACTTAGCTTGTCAGAAAACATACAACTTATTTCAGGTTATTTCTTCTTGCAGACTCGTATTTTAAAAATATATCCCGTACAAAATTAAGACCGGTTCACCGTTTGCTGACTAGAGGAGTGGGAACGTTGTCTTGAACAATGGCCTCCCCTGGCAGGCTTGTTTCTTCTGAGGTCACAGCCCTATCGCCACGCCTGCTCCCCGGAACACCCTGAAGTATGATTTTGCTCCCTTGTGGGGACCCAGCTCTGTTACACTCTACCTTCCTAGGGTTCCTTCATATTACACTGTTCTTGTTTTGCTTTGTTTGTTTGTTTGTTGTTTTTTTTCTTCTGAAATCATGATTAGAGTTGGCATGGCATCTTCCATTTTGACTTTTTGCAGGATATCAGATTTCCTTTCTGTTTTGCCTTAGGACAGTGATATTTTGAAGAAAGTAAAAGACAGACTACTGGTGATATATGTTTACAGTTGCCTGGGTTTTGGTTCACAAATCTATTTTGGCTTTTATCTTTTATTCTCTTTCTGTGTGTTTGGTTGGTGTGTGTGTGTGTGTGTGTGTGTGTGTGTATGTGTGTGTATCCATTAGTGTACACATTCATGCACAATATGTATGTGTGAATATGCAGGTATGTGTGCATGAGTGTATGTATATATGTGTTCGTATGTGTGTGTTTGTGCACGTACACAAGCATGTACACTCCCCACTTCATGTGTGAAAGTGCCTTGTTTGAGACAAGGTCTCTCGTTGTTCAGTGCTATACATGCTAGGATATTGGTTCCAAAGCTTCTAAGATTCTCTTGTCTCCTCCTCCCATTTTCCTCTAGCAGTGCCGGAGTTACAGACATAGGTTACTGAGGTATAGTGTTGTTCGAGTCCTGGGTTATGAGCTCAGATCCCACACTTGTGTGGTAACTGTTTTACCCAGTGAGCTATCTTCCCAGCAACCGGATATTATAAAATGGTTATTTGACCTGTTTCTGCCCCCGAAGACACTTACCTGTATTTAAAAAAACAAAACAACAACAAAAAAACACTACCACTATCTACACCACAGACAACAGTCGACGACAGGGAGTGACACCCCTACCCTCGCCCTACACTCTCTCAATTAGCAGGTTTTTACCTCTCCAATGCCTTTCAGTCTATTGATTTATTTTCACTAATGTAGCTATATTCTTAGTCTAAGCCGTCATGAGCCATAACCTGAAACACTGCAATAATGTCCTTATTACTAAAATACATGCATGCTTTGTGCTTTTGTGGGCATGCCTTGTCGAGCCAGTATGATCTTTATAATATAACTTAAATGTGTAATTGTTCTTCCTAAGATCTTCCAATGGCCTTGTATATAAACTCAGATTACAGGCTAAAGTCCCTAACGCAATCTAACAGTGCTTCATGACTTCATCCTTTTTATGGTTCAGTGGGCTGAGGACAGAGACTTCTAGCTTTGTATCCCATTTGTATGGACCTTTCCTTGCCCTCTCCTGCGCTAACCTGACTCCTACGTGTGCTTTAGAATGCTACTAAAATATAAGGAATTCTTCCTTTACCTACATAGCCTTTATCCAGTTCTTATTTGAGCCCACATCACCGTTCACATGTCCTTGCTCACAGTTCTCCTCACAACTGTGATTAGCTAGTGTGCTGGCTAGATTTATGTCAATGTGACAAAAGCTATAGGCTTCTAAGAGGAGGAAACCTAGAATGAGGAAAGAACTCCATATTTTCTTAATTAGTCACCCCTGGGCTGTGATCCTGGGTTCTATAAGAAAGCAGACTGAGCAAGCCAGTAATTGACACCCTCCATAGCCTCTATATCTATCACTTCCTGCCTCCAGGTTCGAACCCTGTTTGAGTTTTTGTGCTGGCTTCCTTCAGTGATTGACTACAGTGTGGATTTTTTTTTTTTTGCCCAATAAACCCTTTCTTCTCCAACTTGCTTTTGGTCATGGAGTCTGATCACAGCGTTAGTAACTAAGACAGACAACTAATTGTTTTTTCCGTTTATGTAATGTCAGTATCTGTTGAGTGAATATCAGTTGGAAGAGCCCAGGGTCTCACTGGATCCTCTTCATTTCTGGACCATCACGTGGGCACACTGCCTGGAACACAATATACCCAGACAATCTGCGGGAGAAAGGAACATTGAAGAGAAGTTCAATGCAATGAACAGCTGGTTGTCACCCAGTGACAATCAGAAATGATTTGTGGACATAGAAACTTTCTTCAAGAAATATTTTTTGGGAAGAGAATCAGACAGAAAAATCATATTTTCAGTTAACAAGCTGACAAGAGTGGCAGCAATCATAACCTTGACCTTAAAAATGTCTTGTGGCTCACACAATGGTCACAGTGCTATGGGATTCTGAGTCTTCACATTATAAAAGCCTCTAGAATGTGTGCCTTTCTGCTAGGTGCCCTGCAACAATTGGGTAGCTCATTCCTTTGGATCAATTGAAAAACAAACAAACAAACAAACAAACAAACACCAAAACCAAACCAAAAAACCCTTACTTGGATTCCTTTCTTTACCAAAGCTTCTATGTTGCATAGCCCTCAGCTGCCCTGGCCTGAGAGAAGGGGGTGCATCACTCCATTAATTGATACTTAATTGGAAAGATCCAGCAAACAAGTGTCAGTTTTGGGGCCCGCACAACGTGTCTGCTGAGCTGAGTTTGTTTACACTTTGCCAGTGTCATCATTTACAAACTTCAAAAAAACACACTGACAAATTCCCTAGCTGTTTTGGCAGCGTTTCCATCAATCACCCATCTAATAGCACCAACATTTCTCCTGGGCTATTATAGTCACTTCAATCGCTGCGGCTGCAGCTTCAGGAGAAGATAAATCAGAAGGGCTCTTTCAGATGGTCTGAAGTAGAGCACCATTTCTATTAACCAGCACTTCCTTTCTTGCTCCTCTCTCTCTGCCCTTCCTCCAACCTCCATAAACAATCCTTTCTGCTTTGTACTGCCTTAGATAAAGTAAGCTGGATCTATGGCTCTCCTTTTGAGCCCCCTCCCCTTTGCAACGTCATTGGGTAATGGGTCCATTTATTACTTTGGATTTTTTTTGTGTGTGTCCTCTCTAGTTACTCTGTGCAGCCCTTCTCAAATCAATAAGTGTATTGTGTTTCTGCCGACAACAGGTGCCTGGCTTCCCAGGCCCAACACACCCTCTGAGAGCAGCTCACATGTCTAATGACCACAGCAGGAAAACCTGAAACCGTTTTGCCTTTCAACCAGGTTCTTTGTGCCGCAGTGTCAGGCGGCAGCTGGATCTGCATGTGGGAGGCCAGAGTGTCCCTGTTTTCACTGCTACCATTGCCGGTTGCTGCCTATTGCTAAAGCCCTTGCTTGCTTTTCAGAGGGAAGAAATGGCAAAAAAAAAAAAAAAAAAAAAAAAAAAAAACTCAGGGTCAGGACATCCTCCATCCTTGCTAGATCATCTTCTCATGCAAAGAGTGTTTCTCTGTTTTTCCTTACTAACTGACCTTAAGTAAGATGATGGTACTTAAGGCAACAAGCCTCATCCTTCTTCCATCTTCCTCACCGCTAAGAAGCATGGCATGGCGTATCTTCTCCTTTTCCTTCACATGGGAGCCTGGGCAGCAAATAACAGGCAACTGCCAAGCTTGGCAGCTCAGGTGAGGAGGGCTGGCTGAAGTTCTGCTACCCAGCTGGAGTGCTTGCTGGCTGTGGTGCCAAATGGAGGGCAGACAGATGAACTGGAGACTGAATTGCAAGTTGCTTCCTGAGTGATGTTCCTAGCTCGATCGCCGGGGCGCCCCATTCATCCCTCATGAGCCACGGTTCTGGACGAAGCAGCAGCACCACCAGCAGCAGCCTGTTTGCAAATCTTGGCTCGGTACCTGAGCAACCTATTAATCAGAATTTCAAGTGGGCCTTGGGAGCGTTTTTTTTTTTTTTCTTTCTTCTTCCCTGTGTAAGTCAGAGTGCTGATCCAGGGGTTGGGGGTGGGGTGTTGGTGTCCATGTAAAGGAAGCCATCAACTGGATTCATGAGGTCCCAGTCTGTGGTCATAGCGAGTATCATTTGCCCTAAAAATCGATCCTTCTGTATGCCTGAGCTGCTTGAAACTATCGCCACTATTAGAAGCAGGAATTTCAGTTGTTTGCTGTGTCCTGATGCTGAAATGACAGAAATATGGTGATTTTACATTAGAAAGGCTTTTTATTTTCCAGTTTAAAAAAAAAAAAAAAACCTTTGACTTCTGCATCTCTCAAAGCACTCTTAACCAACGAAGACTTTCGCCTACCCTCTGAATGATGGATTGAAAGCTGGTTTTTGTTGTCGTACAGAATTAACTACTTGTGTAAGAGAAAGCATTTATAGAGACAACTGGCTGATCAGAATTCACTGACCTCATGAGGAAGGAATATTTTTGAACTCTGCTTCAGCCTCAGTAATATGAGAAACACCCAGGGAAGAGAAAGAATTGGCATTTGTTCCTTGTGTATGTTCATGATTTTATTTATATGAGATCTAAAATTATGGGGATGAGTGTAAGTATTTACAGTAGACTGTATTTTTTTTGTTCTTGAAAGATCAATTTCATACAATATGTTATGATGTTCCCCCAACCCAATCCTTCTCAGATTCTCTTCACTTTCCTACTTACTGTAAAAGAGGTTCTTTTTCTGTCTTAATAAACAAAACAACCAATCAAACAACAACAATAAAACTCAATAAGCTGAATTACAATAAAAAGAAAAAGCCCAAGAAGCCCACAAAAACACAAGCAAAAAAAAAAAAAAAATTCCCCCCCAAACAAAACCAAACAATAAAAATCAAGCAAAGGATCAATAAGACAATAGGAAAGACAATAAACAAGTAAATAAATAAATCAACAAATAAATAAAATGCCGAAATAAAGTCCACAAAAGTATCAGAGTCCATTCTGTTAGCCAGTTACTACTGTACTTGGGGCCTGCCCTGAAGTGAGGATGATATACGCACTGGCATTCCACTGGAGAAAACTGGTTTCCAGTTTGCCAACAGGTATCAATTACAGATAGTTAGTTGCTTGGTTAAGGGCGGGGCCCCGTGTTTACTTCCGCTCTCAATGCTGGGACTCCATTTAGCTTGAAACTGTCCAGCTCTTGTGCATGCTCTTGAGGTCACTGTGTGTTCCTTTGTACATAAGTCTTGTTGTGCCTGGAAGAGTCATAAACTACTGTAGTGTGTAATTTTAAAAACATGCTTGCTGGAGCTCCCTCATCCTCTCACAGCTCTGCCAAGCCGCCGACAACCGCCCAAGCTGTGCTGTTTCTCTTGCCCACCTTAGTCCCCGTGGATAGAAGACACCAGACAGTCTTAATATTTTAAAACTAGCCAGATAACTCAATGGCTGGACAAAGGATATCTTGCCCCATCCTCCTTGGCCTCCACCCAAGGTGGAGGCTACAACCTATAGGTTCCCTGAGTCCTACATGTCTGCTGCTTCCTCCACTCCACCCCCTGCTCTGCCTCCTCCCTCTCACCCCCCTCTCTTCCTCCTGGGACCACGAATCTCTTCCCCTTTGCCCAGCCATTGGCTTCTGCCTCATTTATTGACACAATCAATACCTCCCCCTACAAACCACCACTGCTTATTACAGCGTTTCTGCTTGCTCTTCTGAGTAGATCTTGAACCATGATGGGAGGCGTTTGATGGAAACATCTTATTAGTACTGAATATGTTAAAGTTTCTCATGCTCTATAAATTTTCCAGTTGTGGGTCTCTGGGTTAGTTCTCCTCTATTGCAGAAGTTTCTCAAATGTGTGTTGGTTGAGTGATGCTCTGATCAATGGGTGTCCCAGTATGTCATTAGGACTCATTTTCCCCCCCTGTGTTCCTTTAGCATAGTAGTAGGTTAAATCTTTGGCCCATGACCCATCTAGTCTCTGCTTCGTGACCACTTTAGCAGTGTCATGGTGTGGGCCTTAGAACCAAACAGGAAGTGGTTGGCTACTTGTATAACATTTGTACTATGATTATGTCTGTGTATCTTACAGGCAGGTCACTGTGGTAGGTCACAGGTTATGTACAGGGGAGATATTTATGATTATCTTTCTCTCCAGATAGTTTACATATTCCCCTTTAGTAGCATGCTCACTAGTTACTATGGGTGAATCTTCTATAAGACCCCACTTTGAGCTCTCTGTGTTCAATAACATAAGTAAACATGTCTTTAGCAGTAGGGCCACATCATCAAGCTTTAGAGACGAACCAATAGCTTTGGCAGTAACCTATGATATTTGGCAGTTTCCATGGGGTCCCTTTGGTCCAGAACTCAACAAGATGTAACCCACTTCTGGCACTTGGTGTTTTACTTGGTGGTATGATGTGTTTAGTTGGAACATTGTCTCCCCTGTTATTTGGTGATGCCATTTAGATTCCTTTCATACACACACACACACACACACACACACACACACACACACACATGCACACACAAAGTTTTTAAAGTTTTAAATGGTCATTAGTTTGGCCCTCCCCATTTCCCCCCCCTTTTCCCTTTATCCTTTTCTCCCAACACTCTCCTTCTTTAATTCTCCTATTCTAGTTTCTCCATAACATTCTATTCTATTCTCCCTCTATGGTAGATCCTCTCCTCTTCTCTGGTTTGTTACTAAGAATCTAACACCTATGGTTATTCAGACTATATCACACATATCAAAAACGTAAAAGCTTATGTGCATAGATATAAGAGAGAATATACAATATTTGTCTTTTAGGATCTGGGGTACCTTACTTAAGAGTTTTGGTTTTTTTTCTGATTTCACTTACCTGAAAATTTCACATTTTCATTTTTCCTAATAGCTGAATAATAGTCTGTATAAATATACTATATATCATTATCCATTCATAAGTATATATATATATATATATATATATATATATATATATATATATATATAT
>NC_034592.1:35097251-35123120 GCF_900095145.1 Mus pahari | reverse complement strand
GCTTTAAGTGTTTTTCAGTCAGCTGTGTTCATCTTTTGAGAACTCCATGTAGATCTGTACTACATTTTAAATTGGGTTATTTTTTTCTTAATGTCTATATTTATATATATATATATATATATATATATATATATATATATATATATATATATATCTTAGATACTGGATATATAATTTCTAAAACTTTTTCCCATTCTGTAGCTGCCACTTTGCCCAAATGGCAGTGTTCTTTGTTGTAAAGAAACTTTTCCATGTCATGAAGTCCCACTGATTGTTGGTCTTTGTGTCTGTGCTATTGGTATCCTGCTCAGAAAGCCCTTTTCTGTGCTGATGAGTTCAAGCCTTTTCTTCCCTTCTCTTTCATCAGATTCAGAGTATCCTCTTTCATGTTGTGGTACTTGATCTATTTGTGGTTGAGTTTTGTAAAATGTGAAGATATGGATCTATTTGGATTCTTCTACATATAGCCCTCAAGTTGGACCAACACGATTTATTGAAGATCCTGCCTTTTTTTCCCAGTGTGTATTGTTGGTGACTTTGTCAAAATTTAGCTGTCCATTGGTATGAAGACTTGTATTTATATCTTTAATTCAATTTCATTGACCAACATGTCTGTCTTTACAGCAATACCACGCTGTTTTTATTATTATGGCTTTGTAATATAGTTGGATAGACGGAAGATTGATGTCTCCTTTAGTTTCATTATTTAGGATACTTTTAGCTCTCCTGTCATTTTTCACCCTTGGTGTGTATCCATGTGTGTCCATATTTGTATGAAGAATTATGATATAATTTTGGTGGAGATTGCTTTGAATCTGTAGATTGCTTTTGGCATTATAACTATTTTCATAATATCAATCTTACTGATCCCCAAACATGGGGAATCTTACTGCTTCTGGTGGCGTTTTCAGTGTTCTAATGGTCTTAGCATACAACGCTTTTACCTGCTTGATAAGAATTATCCCAAGATATATTTTTGAGGCTACCATGAAAGGCATTATTGCTTCTTTGATTTCTTTCTCAGTCTGTCACTTGTATATTAGAAGGATACTGATTTTTGTGGTAATTCTATATCCTACTACTTTGTGAAAATAGTTTGTCAGTTGTAGAAGTTCCCTGGTGAATTTTTTAAGAGTCTTTTACATAGAAAATTATTCCATCTGTAAATAAAAATATGTGTCTACCTGTGTCCTCTTGCTTTCCTTCAGTTTTCTTACTGCTCTACCTAAGACTTCAAGTCCTATGAGTAGTTAAATAGGGATGGTGAGCTTGGACATCTTTGACTCGTTGCTGATTTTAGTGCACATGTTTTGGCTTTATCTCACATCATTTAGTTTTATGTTAGCTGTGGGACTGCAATAAATGACACTTATTTTGTTGAGATGTTTCCATTGCACACCAAGTTTTTAACAGGACTTTTTAGAATGAAAGGAGGTTGGATTTTGTAAGAGGTATTTTGTGTAGCTAAGGAAATGATCTTGTGGCTTCTGTCTTTCAGTCTGTTGCATATGGTGGATTGCGTTTATTTCTTTGTGTATGTTAAATCATCACAACTTCTCTGAGATGAAGGCAAGTTGATCATGGCAGATAATCTTTTAGATGTACTCTTGGATGCATGGCATTATGTCAGTTTTATTACATTTGTTGAGACTTGCGTTTTGCCCTAGAATGCGGCAAATTTTGGAAATGTTCCACGAGCTTCTAAGAAGAAAGCATATTCTTTAGTGCTAGATTGAAATATTCTATAGATGCATGCTATGTCCATTTGATTTGTGAAGCCATTTAACTGCAGCATTTCTCTGTTAGGTTTTGTTTGTGTGTCCTGTTGAGAGTAGGGTATTGGGTTACCCAGTATCACTGTCAAAAGTCAGTATGTGATTTCAGCTGTAGTAGTAGTAGTCTTGTCATGAATTCATGTGTCCTTGAGTTTTGTGCATAAATATTTAGAATTGCAATATCTCCTTAGTAGATATTTTTCCTTCAGTAGGTATGTAATGTTTCTGATTAGTTTTGTTTTGAAGTCTCTTTTGTCAAATACTAAAATGGGCATACCTACTTGCTTCTTGAGTTTATTTTCTTAGTATATCTTTTCAAAACATTACCTTGAGATGATGTCTACCTTTGCTGGTAATGTATGCTTTTTGCATGAAGCAGAAGGATGGATCTCCCTTTTTGTTTTTGTTTTTGTTTTTCGAGACAGGGTTTCTCTGTGTAGCCCTAGCTGTCCTGGAACTCACTCTGTAGACCAGGCTGGCCTCGAACTCAGAAATCTGCTTGCCTCTGTCTCCCAAGTGCTGGGATTAAAGGTATGCACCACCACTACCTGGCAGATCCTTTTTTTCTAACTTAAACTGTTAATCGGTGTTTTTTTTTGTTTTTTGTTTTTTGTTTTGTTTTGTTTTTTTAAATGGGAAAATAAGACATTGAAAGTCATCCATGAGTAATGTGCACTGATTCTTATTATGTTTTTATGGTATGAGCTCCCCCACTTCTGATTTACTGTTCTGGGATTACTTCTTGTATATTTTTGGATGTGGCTAATCATTTCAGATTAAAGTTTTCCCTTTTATTGCCCTCTGTAGTGCTGGATTGGTCGATAGAATTTGCTTAAATTTGTTTTTATTGTGGAATTTTGATTGATTGTTTTGCCGGATATAGTCATCTGCACTCATATTAGTGGTCTATTAGAGTTTGTAGAACATCTGTCTTGGCCCTTCTGGCTTTCAGAGTCTCTGTTGATAAACTAGGTGCTGTTTTAATGGGCCTGCCTTCCTATGTGACTTGGTATTTTCCCTTTGCAGCTTTGTTCTGGACATTTACTGCTGTGATTATTGTGTGGGGTATTTTTTTCTGGTCCCCTGTGTACTTCTTTTACCTTGGCAGACACCTTCTCTTTTAGATTGGGATTTTTTCTTTAATTTGAATTTCTTTTCATTCCTCTATCCCTATAATTTATAAGTTTAGGGTTTTCATAGTATCCAAGATTTTCTAAATATTTTATGCTTGAATGTTTTTTTGATTTAACATTTTCTTTGACTGAGTGATCCACTTTTTCTTACTTGTCTTTTACAACACGGAATTCTTCCATATCTTGTGATCTACTGGTGAGGCTTTTGTTTGACCTCCTAAGTTTTTCATTTCCAGTTTTATTTCAGTTTTGATTTTCTTTGGTGTTTCTATTTTTATTTTCTCATTTTAAACCAATGGTTCTCAACATTCCTAATGTTTCAACCCTTTAATATAGTTTATGTTGCAGTGACTCCATAAAATTATTTTCATTGCTACTACATTACTATAATTTTGCTACTACTCTTATGAATCACAATGTAAATATTTGATATATGGGATATCTGATTGGTGACTCCTATGAAATGGTTGTTTGGCTCCCAATGGGGTCATGACCCACAGATTGAGCACCACTGAATTAAACTGGTTTTCTTATTTCCTCTGACTCTCTTTTTATGATCTTTATTATAGCACTTATTCATACCTTCTTTAAGTCCTTGAATATATTAACAATTACTATTTTGAGGTCCCTGTTTTGTGTGCCAGCTAAATTTCATTTATAGGGCCTTTAGTACAATTGCTGGATTCTAAAGGATCCATACTATCCTGGCTGTTCATGTGTCTGGTTTTGTGCTTAGTTATACTCATCTGGAGTTACCACGTTTGAAATGTCTATTTGTCTAGCTATCTGTTTTTGTCTTTTTAAGTGTGTCTTCCATTCTTTGGTTGCTGTTACCCTCTTTGGGTCCCAAGAAAATGTGGCTGTGATGTTCCTGGTAGAGAATCTTTCTGTAGGTCAGTAGATGACACAGAGGAATGGAGATGTGCTAGGACGGCAGGCTGAGCAAAGTGGTAGAACATTGTAGCTAGTGAGATCCTTGGTCTGCACCAAGATACAGATTCCCCAGGGAATGGGGTAGGGTAGGAAGAGACACTGTGGCTGTCAGGCTGCAAACGAGTGCATAATAAGCCTGAGAGAAAGGAATGAAAGCTACACTAGACTGTTTTGAGTAGATATTTTAAAAGGTGCAGTTTTATTCAGACTTGAATGTTGGATATATTCCATTTGAAAGATACAGTTCTGTGGCCTTCAATTGTTTTCTTAAATGTATTGAGTGATGAATATTTTTCTTGCAATTAAGCTTTTACTACTGTTATAAAACGTTAAAACAAATAAAAGATATAATCAAAGTAAAACAATGAATTCAGTAGAATGTAAATTGACAGTATTACTTTAATATGGAAGAAAATGGTGGTTTATAATACTCAGTGGGCCACTTAGAGTGGAGATACAGTGATAATCCCCATGCTAATTTTACAGAGTGCAATATGCATTTCAGAGTAGTAGATAAAAATTTTCTCTTGAAAGAATTTGAAAGAGTAACTTTCAGTGACATGATTTTTTTTTTTATATTTACAACCAACCAACAACCATCCAACCAACCAACCAATCAACCAACCAAAGAAACCAACAAACCAAAACCAAATCAAACCAATAGCAAACAGATTAAATAAAATTTATTGTAAATATATCCAGAAAACATCAAGATGTATAGTTAGACAATATGTGCTGTGCTGGTGCTGGTGGCATAAGCAGTGTAATCTCCTCCCTATTATGCTGTTGTTTGGTATTGGTGTGAATATATCATATAGTTTGACATTTTGCTCTTTGGGTTCATGATAATTAACGAGTTCCAGTTTGGCNTCACTTGATCATCTGGCATGCAAGACCTGATTTTCAAATCAAAATGGTGACTAGGAAACAATGCTACTAATTTTCCAAATAATTCAGAATATTTCCATGTCAATTTCTAGAACATTGCTAAGTAAAAACATAGACTTCAAAATTTCTGTTAAGTAATTTCTTAATTCTGAAACTATACTTCTTCTATAATTGGACATATACTTCGTTAAATGCAAACATACCTAAAAAAAATTCTAGTCTTTACTCCTTGACCAGCCTGTAGCCAAAATCCACTAAGCTATTCATGTAACTCTCTTAGACATTATCACATTTTATGACATAAGACCAGTCAAAAGTCTCACAGGTTGCTTCAGGGTTATATATGATGTGCATACTGTGTGAAAAAGTTGGAACCATAGGAAGAATAATAAAAGTCTACTACAAAGTATGCAGATTCTACTACCACCACCCCCCACCCCGAGTTGAATTTTGTAAATTTTGATAGTTTGAAGTTGGCTAAAATTTAACTTTGTCCTACATGAAATTAGTTTAAGAACTTATACTTTTTAAAAAAATCATGGATATGACACTATTGATTTCAGTAATAGTCGATAAGAGATTCCCTTTGAAAGAATTTGAAGTCATTTTTCCCAAGTGATGAGATTTTATATTTAAAAATAAAATGAAGCTGGGCATGGTGGCGCATGCCTTTAATCCCAGCACTTGGGTGGCAGAGGCAGGCCGATCTCTGAGTTCAAGGCCAGGTCTACAGCCTGGTTCCAGGACAGCCAAAGCTACACAGAGAACCCGTCTCGGGGAAAAAAAAAAGAATGAAACCCCACCTAAGTAACTCACAAACAAACAAACAAAACAAACATACAAAAGATTAAATAAAATTTACAATGCATCTGTATGTGCAATTGATGTTTTTCTGTGTCACAAAACTTAAGAAAAATATACAAGTATTCTGGGGACTGGGACTAGGAAGCCCCAAGTATAACTCTTTGAGGTTTAAAAATGCAAAAATGGAGAAAATGGAAATCAATGAATTTCTTTTTCTTTCTTTCTTTCTTTCTTTCTTTCTTTCTTTCTTTCTTTCTTTCTTTCTTTCTTTCTTTCTTCCTTTTTTTTTTTTTTTTGGTTTTTCGAGACAGGGTTTCTCTGTATAGCCCTGGCTCTCCTGGAACTCACTTTGTAGACCAGAACTCAGAAATTTCTGGCCTCGAACTCAGAAATCCGCCTGCCTCTGCCTCCCGAGTGCTGGGATTAAAGGCATGCGCCACCACGCCCGGCACTTTCTTTCTTTCTTTTTTAAATCTGTCCAAATAAATACTTTCATTTGAGGCAAGAAGAGGAACAGGAGATTGGGATGTTGGGTAAATGGAAAAGGAGGGTGTGTGGGACCTTTTCAGTTCTACCTGACCAAAAAAAAAAAAAAAAAAAAAAAAAAAAAAGAGGTGAATTAAGTTAATGGTTGGAGAAGAGGTTGAAAAAAAAGATAGAGGAGATGGGAGGAATAGGGAAACAGAGGCCCAACCAGGAAAAAGGTGACCAAGGAGTAGAAAGGAGTCCAGAGCCAATGTAAAAATCTGCTTCTCTCTTCAGCCATAATATGATTGGCTCCTATCTGGCAGTCAATCTGTCTGTCTGTCAGGAGCTGGATTGCTCCAAGATCCTCAGTTCAGAGTTCTTTTAAGCCCCCCCGCACCCCACCCCAACTGGAATGACTTACAGAGTTTTTGATGAAATGCAAGAAGTTATGGGTATCCAGGGGACTGGGGAATATAACCATACTGGAATGCAAGGCTGGGTGGTCCAAGGCATGTGGAACTGGCTGAAGAGTTTGGATGCTTTCCTATGGATGATGCCTTCAGGGAGCTCTGAAACCTCTAGCATAGACTCTGCTGTCCTTGGTTAGTGGCAGTAGATTTGAATGCTGTCTCTTGCCCCAGTTTCCATGCTTCAATCCAGTCTGTCCCTGATGTATCATGTAAGATAACTCATCAAAGAGCAAGGGTGGACAGACAGAAAGATTCTGCTACAGTGGTTGACCAGCACTGCTATGCTAGAGAAATTGTGTGTAGACAGGTAAAGGACTAAGCTTGGAGCAGATATTGCTCAGGATGGTGACAAGGAGAGTTCTGGAGAATGGGAAAGAGATGTGTCAGGGACATTGTCATTTTGTGTATTGGTCCTGGGAGTTATCAGCAGTGTGGTACTGGTTTCCTGGTTTCTGACCCAGCTGGCCCACACTGTAATATTTATGGTGACTCCATCAGACTATGGTTGGATTCTAGGTATCCAGGTGATACATTTCTTACAGTTATGCTGCACCAGTATGATCAGGCTGTAGTACATAGATAAATCCCTGCTGGAAGGTCTTCTCGCACAGACTGGCTGACAGGGACCAGCATGGGTTCCTGGAAAGGTAACTGGGCAAGTTATTGCAAGTCATTTCCTATTAGGACTTGTTAAGAAGGCAATGAAATGTTCTGATCAACTAGACCTTGAACAGGGACTCCCATGATGCTCTCCTAGTTGCCGAGTAGGCCCTTGTTCTGAAGTCAATGACCATCCTGCTTCCCCCCCCCCCCCCCCGTCCCAAGCATGTCTTGGTACTCTGTCTACTGCTGCTTAGATGGACTGTGAACCGTGCTACTGGGATGGATGAAGCTGTTGTTGAACATGCTGAGAGCCATAGACCACTGGGTGAGAGAGGGATCAAAATCAATGGTTGGAGTTAGGATACTGTTCAGGGAGATAGAAAGAAACCTGGCTCTGTTGAGGGGGATAATGTAGCCTTGGAATGGCAGGGCTTACTGATTCAGTAGTGTATGATGATTAAGTAAGTAGGAGTGTTTTTGTTGTTGCTGCTGCTGTTGCTGCTGCTGCTTCTTGACACTGTGAAGGAGAAGGTCCCAGATAGGTGAAAATGGAGATTCCACTGAAGCTGCTTGTAGGGAGGGGGTGGAGCTGATGTTAAGATCCGGTTCCCCAACTGGTTCTTGATCTATCAGTAAAGAAAGCCTTGGGCCAATTGTTGGGAGGAAAGTACAGGCGGGAATTCTGGGAAAAAGGAGGCGCAAAGGTGGACAAAGGATTTCACCATGCTTTGGTGAGATAAGAACTGAGAGACAAGTGAGATATCAAAATGTAGTGGCTACACAGGTTGCTCCTATCGGTGGATGGTCAGGGGAGTTTAGCAACTGAAGTTTAGAGCAGATAGGAGAGATAGAGAAAAGAAATTGATGAGAGTATGCTTTTCTAGGCAGGAGATACTAGCATCCAGCAATTGCACCAGAAGACAAGTTAAAATTGAACAATTCTCTGTGTGTGTGTGTGTGTGTCTTTTATCCACGGATTCAGCGGAAGCTGGGAGGGGGATGGTAGTGTGGCCACCTCCTAGAGCTAAAGGGAGGGGGGTAGTTAGAACTAAAATGACATGCTACAACTGCTGACTTTGGTGACAAGAGTCAAATGCTTTGGACAGCCACATGAATCTTTGGTGTTCCAAGGCAGTGTCTCCAGGGATCTGTGCTACTCTGGTGGCTGTGTGGCTCCGTACTTGACAGTTTCCTCTAATGTCATTTAGATGTCTGTTCTGTCTAGTTTGCTTCTCATCTTACTGGCATCATCTTTCTTGAAAATGAATCTGTTGAAATTCTCGTCTTTCATATGTTCTGAAAATCTGTTCATAGATTCTTATGTTGCTGGCTTGGTTGATGATGACAGTGTTCCCAGTTTGACCCAGAATATTGTGGTCCATCTCAACTTCGGTAACTATAGGTGTAACAGCATTGTTGTCATTGATATATTTTAGAATCCCCTGTTCTAATTTTAGCAGCATCATTTGATTTCAATGTATTTACAAGAAATCCACATGAGTCTATTCCAATGGAGTTTCATATCCTTGGCTGGAGTCTCTGGATAGGATCTTCCTTGGGATTTTTTTCTTTGCTTTTATCTTTGTCTTCCTTTTCAGAGACATCTTTTGTGGACTTTTCCCCCACCCCCTCTTAGGACAGCTGACTTTCAATTGAATTTTATCCTGAGTGTCTAGTGGCCCATCAGCAAATACATACTGCTGGATGGACCCAACTTGAACTTGAAATTAGACTTGGCTCTTTTCCTGGTGTGACCTTGGTTTGATGTCTATTTAATTGTCTCCTGATGCAAAATAGCATCTTCACCCTCTTTCTAAATTACTTAAAGTCTTTGGTATAAACTTGTTTACAGACTCTTCCACCTGTTTCTTTTTTTCTTATTCTTTCACTATTTTCAGGGTCTTCTGAAAAGTGTTTCTGTCAGATATATTCTTCAGTAGAACACTATAGCCCCTATGGATTCCTGATTAACACTTTTGGCAAAAGACCCAGGTTAGCATGTAGAAGGGAATAAGTTTTCTATAAATCAGCAATGAACCTGCCAAGAAATAAATTAGGAAAGAAATTTCATTCCCAATAGCTCCACAAAAAATACCTAAGAATAAACCTAAACAATGAGATGTAGAACCTCTACAATAAAAACTTTAAGACAATGGAGAAAATCAAATAATACTCTAGAAAATAGAAAGGGTTTTTATGCCTATGAATTGACACAATTAATATTGTTAAAAACTTTAATTCCCAAGCCAGGTGTGGTGGCGCACACCTTTAATCCCAGCACTTGGGAGGCAGAGGCAGGCAGATTTCTGACTTTGAGGCCAGCCTGGTCTACAAAGTGAGTTGCAGGACAGCCAGGGCTATACAGAGAAACCCTGTCTTGAAAAACAAACAAAAACAACAACAAAAAAAAAAAAAACCCCAAAATTTTAATTCCCAAAGTAATCTATAAGTTTAACATAAATCTCATCAATTATATTCCTCAAACAATGAGAAAAAATAGTAAAATTCCAATGGAAGTAAAACAAAACAAAACAAAACAAAACCCACAAAACTTCCAATTAGCCAAAGTAATTTTAAGCAGAAAAAGCAATGCTAAGAGTATCAATATAGTCAGCATTAAGCTGTACTACAGAGGCATAGTAACTAGCCAGCATGGCCCTGGAACGAAGACATAGATAAGTGTAATATATTGGAATATAAACCCATACAACTACAGCCACCTTATTTTATGATGAAGATACCCAAAATAGACATTGGAGAAAAGATAGTCTCATTAACAAATGGAGCTGTAAAAATTTCATCTTCTTATTTCTCACCCTGCACAAAAGTCAACTCCAAATAGATGATGGATCTTAATGTAAGACCCAAATAGGAAAAACACTTCAAGATATAGATCTAGACAAGGATATTCTGAATAGAATTCTATCTAATTGGGAAATACTGCCAACACTTATTAAATAGGACACCATGAGATTTAAAAAGCTTCTACATAGTAAATGAAACATTGGAAGAGACTATCTATAGAATGGGAAAATTATTTGCTAGCTATACATGAAACTGATGGTTTATATCTAGAATTTATAAAATCTTCAAAACAGCATGACAAGAAATCAAATAATCAAGTCAGTAAATGGGTTAATTAAACAAACAATTCCCAAAAGATGAAATACAAATTGCCAACCAAAGTATGAACAAAATTTAGTGACATTTGCCATCAGACAAATTAATATTTAAACTACAAAGATATTCTATCACACCCAAAGCAGAATGGCAGTTATTAGCAAAACAAATAACAACCAATTTTGGTAAGGATGGGAAAGAAGGGAACCATTATATAATGCTGGTAGAAAAAAGAAAAAGGCAGTCATTAATGCAATTAGTTTGGTAGTCCCCAAAACAGAAATGTACCACATGACCTATCTATACCACTTCTTGGGGTTACTTGAAAAACTCCAAGTCAACATATTACAGAATAACTTTCATATCATTGTGTATGCAGCACTATTCACAAATTATGGAATCAAACTATGTATCCATTAGCAGAGAAATGGATAAGGGAAATGTGAGATATATATGAATTTGTTGTTCGGCCATAAAAATGAAGCCATGTTGTCTGCAGGAAATAACTGGAGATAATCATACTGAGTGAATTAGTTAATTTTAGAATGGCAAATATCTCAATCTTTTAAATCATTTGTTATTCCTTGATTGAATACCCTAAAATTATGTATGTATGTATGTATGTATGCATGTATGTATGTATGTATGACATACAAGTAGAAGTAAAATTGTCTAATGGAACTCATGGGATGGAGAGAAAGAGAAGGAGAAGGGGGAGAATAAAGAGGCATGAGTGGAGAATATGCTCCTACTACAATATATATTTTCATGAAAATATCCTTATTTAACTCACATCCTATATATAATTAATATATATCAATAAAAAGGAAAACTCATTTTTATGAGTATGACAGTTTGACATGGTTCAGATCTTTTGATTCATAAGCGCCATAACTGTCACACACTTATTCTCATAGGTTTGTCTATATGATTTTCCAGTAAACTATACATAGACAAAACCATTAGAGTAGCGTGTTGAACTTCACAGTCAGACCTCTGATGCCAGCAATGTGCCCAGATCTTTAATATTAGCTTAAGACAAAGCATGTATGACCTGCTGGGATGAAGTCACATTTGCCCTGGCCAACATAAATGCTCTTCCTTCTGAACCAAATTGAGATGGCCCAATTGATCCTGTCCTTGCTGCTCAGGACTGCATGTCTGTTGGTAAGTCCCTGTGAAATGTGCTGTGTGAAATCCTAGGCATGCTGGCTTTCACTCTTTAGTCTCACAGCTTACACTCCTGCTACACTACAACCAGGCTGTTCCAAAATATGTCTCTCCCAGTTTGTCCTGAGTTTGAAAGTTTTAATTCTATGTGTCTTTTGGATCTGATGCACTGTTGTTTCTTTTGGACTATAGTATGCAATGAAAGAATGCATATAAATATGTATGCATTTATGTTGTTATTAGTTATATAGCACTAAAATTATAAATAGGATGACCCATAGTTTGATTACTGGTTTCCAAGAGAATGGTCAAATTAGCAAATGATGAAATGGTTTTTCCTTATTGTAAAGTTGTAGACATCTTTTAAAATACATTTTTATTTTTGGGAATTGAAACCTAATTACATCATTTTTTTCCACTTCCCCTTTCTCCCCTTAATGGCTTCAGTGTATCTCACCTTCCTTTCTTTCAATTTATGATCTTTTTTCCTTTAAATGTTATTGCCATGTAAGCTTCCAAGAGGGAAGTAACCAGTAACTATGCCCAGCTATGATACCTATGACCTTCAATGACTAACATAGCACCATATCCCTAAAGGTGCCTCAGTGGCATGCAGAACTTGGAGGCAACCAACAGCTGTTTTAATTAAACTTAAGGCTTTCTCAATACAAAAGAAACTGTAGAGATGTTTAATGCATAATTTAGTTCAAAGGATTATTTCATGCCCTGGGAAATAATAGGATTCTTTAAAGGGGTAAATTATGGTGAAGGTAAATAAATTCAGTTTAAGATAGCATATCTTAATGTGACTCATACTCTATCTATCTGAAGTTGACAAAGGATGTGGTCACTGTAGTCAAATTAGAACCATAAAGTTGAACAGGACCCAAATTTGACTGACGTTATTGTTAAGGCAAGAAACAAGGGGTCATGATGAGTACAGTCCATCTTTTAAAGATCCTATATGCAAATGTCACAAGTAAATTCTTCATATTTGGGTTAATAAAATATCACATTTTATTTCCTAAAGAGAGAGTTACTTGAACATACTCTACTTTTTTGAACTATGAGAATTTTGGTTCAACTAATAGAGAACAAGAATAAAATGTGAATAGTCCAATAGGATTAATGGTCAAAATTTTAGTCCATGTGCAAGAATTAACTGAAGCATGAGCAATTCATCGGACAGAAAGCACACAATCAAATAAACAAATGCACTCAGAAATAGTACTTAAGCCATGTACAAATTGTATTATGTGACTATGTAGATAAGCATAGAGCATCCAAGCTTAGCCTTACTGAATGGAGAAAGAAGAAACAAAGGGAAAATTGCCTTAAGGTCAGTGGAAAAAAAAAAAATCAGAATGAAACAGACGTCTGGGAAACTATCTAAAGTACAATATAGAGTGAAAAATAGGTGGAAGACAGAAGATAAACAGATGAGAGGTAAGAGAGGTAATAACAAATTCACATAAGAACTGAATGAAATTGTCCAGGAGAAGTTCAATGGGAATTAGAGGTTGTAATGTCAAAGGGTGTAGTAGCATTAACAATGGCAATATTGGCTGGACATGTCAGTAGCTGAACAGCATGATGACATCAGTGTGAGAGATTATCAAGCGTATCTAAGCAGGATAACTGAATTCGTATCTAATCCCATCATAGTAAAATTTCAGAAAATGATATGAACATGGAGCATAATGAAAGCAACTAACAGGAAGATAGGAGACTACAACTTCAGGCTCCCAAACCTTCTAGTTTTGATCAGCAAGGAAGATGCTTTGACAGGATCAAGTTCTGAAATTGTGGACTCTAAAATATTATGGTGTCAAGACAGTAAATACGTATTTTCATGATAATACCATGTTTAAATGAAAAATGTTATGCTATAAAAGTATCAATTTATAATGGCATGTATATGCATATATATAAATATATGCAAAATATATATGTATATACAAATATATGTAAAATGTATATGTATATATAAATACTATATGTAATATATAAGTATGTATGTATATATAAATATATGTAAAATATATGTATATATAAAAATGTGTGTAATATATATGTGTATATATAAGTATATGTAAATATATATGTAAAATATATATGTATGAATACACATATATTCATAAATATAAAAATTGCAAATATATTCTGAATTTCAACTTTTATACACACACACACACACATATTAAAAAATATTTAATCCCAATCCTGGGTTTTTACCTTACCTTTGATCATTTAGTTCTTGAATAAAAGACAAATACAAACTTTATATTTATAATTATCTTTAATCAGCAAAAGAGCCAGGCATCTATCCTCTATGCTATTATATCTATTTCTAGCCAATAATCCTATTATATAATTTGCCATGTTTTGTCTGGGCTGCTCTTAACTCCAATTAGCCAAGCCACATGATTGACCCCAAGACCGGGAACACCAGGTCTCAACTACCTCAATTATGCCCAGCTATAAGCTATAGACATCTTTATTCAGCAGTCAAAAATAACTTGGGGGCAAAGTCATATAGCATCACTTGTATCTACATGCAAACTCTCTTGTCTCTGGAACAACCAGGTCTTAGAGATAGATCTACACTTAGCATTATAATACATAGTAACAGACCAAACCTCAATATGCATATGTATGTGTATGAGTATGTATATGATGTATACATATATGTATATAAGTATTAATTATATATATGTATATGAATATAAGATTGAGACTCAGAATATAAAAATTTTGCTTTAAAATGATTTAATGCCATATTCATAGCATTTTTTTTTTTCAGCAAAGCCAATGCTTTTAGTATTATTATGGAGAGCAACACCAGGGATCTTAAGGTTAAGCCATGTCTACAAAACAACACTGCAGGTTAAGAGGAAGATTGAGAGACAAAGGAGCTCCTTTGATTCACATTTTAAAACAGGATTTGTATAAAGAAAATATTTGGTCTTGTGTGTTCAAATCATGCCATATTGAAATGAGACATTATTAAACAGAAATTATTTGTCAGCTCCAAACAGTTGCCTCAGAGAGTAACACTAGGTTTGCACTTAGCTTTTTTCCACAGTCATATTTGAATACAGCTATTCTTCTAAGAAGGCAATATGTTTCTCTAAACATGATGCAGACACTTATTTGTCTAAAATGCTCTTGGCTAAAAGGATGCTTGATTCCAGACTTATGCAAAATAGCAGAGACTTCCTAGGTTGTAGTTTTAGGCTAAGGGTAAGACTAGGAAAAGAAAATGTAAAGATAACAAATATGTTCATAAAGTATCCTCAATGTCGCTCTGCATGCTGTTCCTTGCTCTACAAGGTGATTGGTACCCATTCTTTTTGATCTGGGCTCTGCTGGGAGGAGGCTTGTATTAAAACAGAGGCTCTTTGTGCATGGCAAGATGCTGGTCTTCAAACTGGATTTGATATCATAGTTATCACCTGCCAAGTGATGACAAGAGTGCCACATCATGGCAGTGGGATATCATTATGGGGTTTAAAAATTGATACGACAGTCTGGAGGAAATTTTCATTTATTTATAAAGATGGCAATGACTGTCGTCCCACTGGTTAATGAAAGGGTTCTCATTCTGCTATATTCATTATATTATCCGCAGGATTACACTTAGTACATACAAGTTTGTATATACACAACAATATCCAACTTAGGCTAAATGGTCATGATTTATACTAACTTTCTAAAGTAACATCTCTAATACTGAGGGAATTAATTAACAAAAACATAGATGAATCTCAATACAATCTGAAAATAGCACACAAAGAAAATTTAGCAATGGATTTTTAAGCATGTAAACACCCAAGTGCATATTCACATGCATACATGCACATGTGTATATGGATAAAATTTTAGAGACAAGAAAGAAGTAAGTATCAGGTGAAAATACACATTGGGTGGATGACACATAAATTATCAACTTCATTGTTTTAGTAACCATATTTATTTAAATGTAATAAGACAACCATGGCAAGACATGCACATTTCAAGAAAATAAAAATATATTTTACATTGTGAGCTGAGAAGGACGAGAACAGCTTCTAAATAAAACTGTGCCTGTTGCTATTTTGATCTTTTTTTCACCCATCATGCATTATGTTACTTTTTTTCTTCCCTCCCCCAGGTTTCATAATTTACCATACAAAAATCCTAACCCATTTGGATGACAAATGGCTGCTGTGTTTCTCCATTGGCCATAAAGATACTCAGCAAATGTTTCCATCCATACAACCATTCAACAGATCTTTTCATAGGCTGAAATGGAGACATGAACCTAGTATGTAATTTAAGCAACAGTTTAATAGTTATTGGTAGCGTCATTTTTTTTTTTCATTTTTTTCAAGATCTTTTCACCTAGTATCTGAAACTATGATTAACTAACTCATGGTACAAGAATTGTGTTCAGAATAGTTTTTGCTATAAAATAAATGGCTCGATTGAAAAGAAAACATGGGAAATATTTCATGAAAATGTAGGTGCATTTTAGAGTGAATTTAGAGCATCTTTGGGGGAATTATACCTTTAGAACTTTAGAGACACCAATTTGCCAAGGCTTTGTTATGATGCTCACAGAGAGAGCAAGAACAAGTGAGAGGAAATTCAGTGAGTTCACTGCACTTGCTGACTACAGGATCAACTTAAGCTAGGATTTTTTTTTCTTTGTGACTTTCAGTGAGGAAATGAAAATATTCTTGGGATTCAGCCAAATGAGGTGTTTTTCATCCAGTCAGTAATAGCCTCTCCATATGCCAGCTTGTCTTTCATAGTGGGAGGACACGTTCTGACATGTGTATGAGACTCTTTTCTAGAACCTAGGGTAGAAAGCCAGAGCTTCTTCAATTTTCAGACCTTGAAACTTGACTTTTGCTTATGACAATAGTAGATTTCTACCTCAAATCCTGAGCATGCTTGAAGCATTTTCTTTCACTGGAGGAAATTCTTAATTGAGTGAATTCATTCGGAATTACAATTCCTTCCTGTCCTGTCCTGTCCTGTCTTGTCCTGTCCTGTCCTGCTATGGGATTGATTATAGAGTCATTCTCCTGAAGACTGAACTTCATGATTTCCCTTAGTTGACCTTTGCAAGGTGTGGCAATCTATACTGTTGCCCCAAACTCATGATCACCATTGTGAATAGTAAAGCAAGTTCTTTCCTCATTAGTTCCACAGTCTACTTAGCTTTAACAGGTAGATTTCTGTAGGTATTCTAGAGAACACATGGACCAGGCCTTGTTTAATCTTCTAAGCTCTGATTCCCAGTGACTAATTCTTTATTATATCAACTAAACTGGGGTTATTCTTTTTTTTCTAAATATCTATCCTGACTCTCGCTGCAAGGAGGGGGTCTTGTTTACCTGAGCGTGCATAGATTTTGTCTGGGTCTGTTATTCCTTGTGAACTACTAGTAAATCTCAGAGCCAAGGGACAGCTTTTGTGACGTTCGAGAAGCTGACTAAGGTATAATTAACCATCAGTTTGAGCATAAAGTCTGCCTTTTTGTGCTACTGTTTTCTGTTGGTCTATTGTTGAAAAGTAGATATGGTTTGAAGTCACTCGATTGTGATGTTTGATTTCCTCCATTTCTGACTCCAAGGCTACATCATATATCTATGATATTCCAGATATGAAGTTAGCAAAGGATAATTCATGATAAATTTTTTGTTTTCTTTCAATGTTAATGCTTGACTTAGAAAAAGCAAAGGGTGACTTTAGCAATTCTAGGATATAACCTATTCAACTCATATTATATATTTACTAAAAAAAAATGAATGAGATTTTGAAGTAGTATGATTCATATACTGTTTAGATAGATAATGTACAATATTGATTGAGGATAGTATCACCCATTAATGCAAAGTCTTTCCATGCCTCTCAGACAAACAGTCCTTACCTTTGATCTTAGAAAGTTTTCATGGCTTTTGAAGTAGATATTCTATTTTATATGTCTTAGTTAGGGTTTTACTGCTGTGAACAGACACCATGACTGAGGCAACTCTTATTTGGATATTTTCTTTATTTACATTTCAAATGTTATCCCCCTTTCCGATTTCCCCACCAGAAAGCCCCTATTCCATCCCCACTCCCCCTGCTTCTATGTGGGTGTTCCCCTACTCACATACCTACTCCTGCCTCCCCACCCTCCTATTCCCCTACACTGGGGCATTGAGACTTCACAGGATCTAGGGCCTGTCTTCCCATTGATACCCAACAAGGCCATTCTCTGTTATACATGTGGCTGGAGCCATGGGTTGCTCCATGTGTATTCTTTGGTTGGTAGTTTAGTCCCTGGGAACTATGGGGATGGCGGTGGGAGGTCTTGTTGGTTGTTATTGTTCTTTCTATGGGGTTGCAAACCCCTTCAGTTCCTTCAATCCTTTCTTTAACTCCTTCATTGGGGACCCCATGCTCAGTCTAATGGTTAACTGCAAGCATCCACCTCTGTGTTTGTTAGGCTCTTGCAGAGCCTCTTAGGAGACAGCTCTATCAGGCTCCTGTCAGCATGCACTTCTTGGCATCCACAGTAGTGTCTGGGTTTGGTGTCTGGGGATCGATCCCCAGGTGGGGCAGTGTCTGGATGGCCCTTCCTCCGGTTTTTGCTCCACACTTTGTCTTCATATTTTCTCCTGTGAGTATTTTGTTCCCCTTTCTAAGAAGGAGGAAATCATCCACATTTTGGTCATCCTTCTTGAGCTTTGTCTGGTCTGTGAATTGTATCTTGGATATTCTGAGCTTTTGGGCTAATATCCACTTATCAGTGAGTCAAGGCAAATCTTATAAAGACAACATTTAATTGGGGCTGACTTACAGGTTCAGAGGTTCAGTCCATTATCATCAAGTTGAGAGCATGACTGTGTCCAGGCAAGCATGGTGCAGGAGGAGCTGAGAGTTCTACATCTTCATCTGAAGGCTGCTAGCAGAATACTGGCTTCCAGGCAGCTCTGATAAGGGTCTTAAAGCCCACACCCACAGTGACACACCTACTCCAACAGAGTCACACCTTCTAATACTGCCACATACCTGGCAGAGCATATACAAACCATCACATTATGGAATTCAGTTCCTTGTATTGTATTGCTGCTTATATTCTTAAGTATGTTGGGTTAGTTTTTCCTTGGTACAAAAATACTAATTACCCACCAATACTTAATTGATTACAGAAACATAGTTGATTAATAGGTAAAAATTAATTAAGAGATTATGTTATCAAGAGAGTCCAATTTTTATGGCTTAACATATACAATTCACATGAATTATGAGGTTCCTTATTAGAAAAAAAAATCTCCAGTTACTATCATGACTCCATGCACTTCAGAACTATAATTCCTTGCCTAATATTTATTCTACCTATAAGCCCAGAGCAGTTTTTGAAAGCTCAGAGGTGTATTTACTATACATTTTAATATTATCTCTTCCTATAAGTTTTAATATTGAAAGACTTTCTGATTTATAAGTAGTAAAATTTAAACTATAGATATCAGAATGATTCTCATCTCCTCTCTTTTCCTCGCCTGGTCTGGCCCCACCTCTCCCCTCCCATCCCTCTCCTTCCTCTTCCTTCCTCTTCTCTCCTCTCTTCTCATTCCTCTCCTCTCCTCTTCTTCATTTTTAAAACTTGGTTCGGCTATATAGCCCAAGCTGGCCCTGAACCTACAATGTATCTAGCCTAAACTACACATTCCAAATATTCCTTATATTTCACTCTCCTCATTATTGGGATACAACTAAAGCACCTAAAATTAAGTGGTGCCTCAGCTATTAATACATTCACCTATAAACAACAACCTATCACCCATGGATTAAAATGGTTGGGGTTTATACATAGTAAGATAATAATAAACCATTGGCTTTCATTTTCTAATGATTGAGCCCCAAATTATAACTTTCATCAAATATTATTCAAACGGACATCAGTCCATGAGGTGATCATGATGATCTGATCTCAGCCTGCCAATACAAGTCATATATTTGAAAATTCTTTATATTATAGCATGTATATGAAGGCATGGGAAGAAATGGTAGAACAAAAACAAAGAATCCAAAAAAAGAACTAAACTATATTTCTTAAGGGAAAACATTTTTCCTGTAAAGACTCAAATTATCTTTGTTGAAATTCCCCAGGTACTATCACTTTATGCTACTCCCTGTGATGCCAGTCTACTCTTTAAAAGTCCACTGTAGAAAGTAAACTAAGTTAAGACTTCTTGATTTCTCAACTTCCTTAGGGTTGGCTATTTATGTCACTGATCTCTGAACAATTTAAATCTGAGGAGAGATTCATGGAAATGTTTTACCTTTTCTTGTAAAAAATGTTTAATGAGATAAAGTATTAACATATCCCTACTGTGGAAGAGGACAGAGAGAAAGGGAAGGAGGACTAGAGAAGGGGCTAGACATATTATATGTAATGTAAATGTGCCAAGTATGAGGAAACTCTCAAGTGATTGCATTGGCTAGAATTTAGTCCTATGATCAAACCAGTGCAAATTGAAAATACACTTTGTTTCTGAGCAAGGCTCTCTCCTATATTTTGAGTGCACTATTATCATGGTACAGGAACTGGGAGCGCATCTGCAGCTTGCCTAATACGCTTGGCTTTGGACTACACGACGCTATAGTCCAGGCACAAAGAAATGAGACTTCACATTTGATATCTTTTTTTTCCAATTTTTATTAGGTATTTACTTCATTTGCATTTCAAATGCTATTCCCCAAAGTCCACTATACCCTCCCCTCCCTGCTCTCGTACCCACCCACTCCCACTTCTTGGCCCTGGTGTTCCCCTGTACTTGAGCATATAAAGTTTGCAAGACCTAGGGGCCTCTCTTCCCAATGATGGCTGACTAGGCCATCTTCTGCTACATATGCAGCTAGAGACACTAGCTCTGGGGGTACTAGTTAGTTCATATTGTTGTTCCACTATAGGGTTGCAGACCCCTTCAGTTCCTTGGGTACTTTCTCTAGCTCATCTATTGGGGGCCCTGTGTTCCATCCGATAGCTGACTGTGAGCATCCACTTCTGTGTTTGCCAGGCACGAGACAGCTATATCAGGGTCCTTTCAGCAAAATATTGCTGGCGTATGCAATAGTGTCTGTGTTTGGTGGCTGATTATGGGATGGACCCCTGAGTGGGGCAGTTTCTGGATGGTCCATCCTTTCGTCTCAGCTCCAAACTTTGTCTGGGTAACTCCTTCCATGGGAGTTTTGTTCCCATTTCTAAGAAGGGGTGAAGTGTCCACATTTTGGTCTTTGTTCTTCTTAAGTTTCATGTGTTTTACAAATTGTTTCTAGGGTATTCTAAGTTTCTGGGCTAATATCCACTTATTAGTGAGTGCATGTCATGTGAGTTCTTTTGTGATTGGGTTACCTCACTCAGGATGATCCCCTCCAGATCCATCCATTTGCCAAGAAATTTCATAAATTCATCGTTTTTAATAGCTGAGTAGTACTCCATTGTGTAAATGTACCACAGTTTCTGTATCCATTCCTCTATTGAGGGACATCTGGGTTCTTTCCAGCTTCTGGCTATTATAAATAAGGGTGCTATGAACATAGTGGAGCATGTGTTCTTATTACCAGCTGGAACATTTTCTGGATATATGCCCAGAAGAGGTATTGCTGGATCCTCTGGTAGTACTATGTCCAATTTTCTGAGGAACTGCCAGACTGATTTCCAGAGTGGTTGTACAAGTTTGCAATCCCACCAACAATGGAGGAGTGTTTCTCTTTCTCCACATCCTTGCCAGCATCTGCTGTCACCTGAATTTTTGATCTTAGGCATTTTGACTGGTGTGAGGTGGAATCTCAGGGTTGTTTTGATTTGCATTTCCCTGATGATTAAGGATGTTGAACATTTTTTGAGGTGCTTCTCAGTCATTTAATATTCCCCAGTTTAGAATTCTTTGTTTAGCTCTACGCCCCATTTTTTAATGGGGTTATTTGGTTTTCTGGAGTCTGTCTTCTTGTTTTCTTTATATATATTGGATATTAGTCCCCTATCTGATTTAGGATTGTAAAGATCCTTTCCCAATCTGTTGGTGGTCTTTTTGTCTTATTGATAGTGCCTTTTGCCTTACAGAAGCTTTGCAATTTTATGAGGTCCCATTTGTCAATTCTTGATCTTTCAGCACAAGCCATTGCAGTTCTAATCAGGAATTTTTCCCCTGTACCCATATCTTTGAGGCTTTTCCCCACTTTCTCCTCTATAAATTTCAGTGTCTCTGGTTTTATGTGGAGTTCTTTGATCCACTTAGACTTGACCTTAGTACAAGGAGATAAAAATGGATCAATTCTCATTCTTCTACCTTATATCTGCCAGTTGTGCCAGCACCGTTTGTTGAAAATGCTGTCTTTTTTCCACTGGATGATTTTAGCTCCCTTGTCAAAAATCAAGTGACCATAGGTGTGTGGGTTCATTTCTAGGTCTTCAATTCTATTCCATTGGTCTACCTGTCTGTCGCTATACCAGTACCATGAAGTTTTTATCACAATTGCTCTGTAGTACAGTTTTAGGTCAGGCATGGTGATTCCACAAGAGATTCTTTTATCATTGAGAAGAGTTTTTGCTATCCTATGTTTTTGGTTATTCCAGATGTATTTGCAAATTGCCCTTTCTAACTCATTGAAGAATTGAGTTGGAATTTTGATGGGCATTGCATGAATCTGTAGATTGCTTAGGACAAGATAGCCATTTTCACAATGTTGATCCTGCCAATCCATGACCATGGGAGGTCTTTCCATCTTCTGAGATCTTCTTTGATTTCTTTCTTCAGAGACTTGAAGTTCTTATCATACAGATCTTTCACTTCCTTAGTTAGAGTCACACCAAGGTATTTTATATTATTTGTGACTATTGTGAAGGGTGTTGTTTCCCTAATTTCTTTCTCATCCTGTTTATCCTTTGTGTAGAGAAAGGCCATTGATTTGTTTGAGTTAATTTTATATCCAGCTACTGCACTGAAGCTGTTTATCAGGTTTAGNNNTTCTCTGNNGGAATATTTGGGGTCACTTATGTATANTATCATNTCATNTGCAAATAATGATATTTTGACTTCTTCCTTTCCAATTTGGATCCCCTTGACCTCCTTTTGTTGGCTAATTAGCATCTAGTTTCTTATAAAACATTTCCTAATGCTTTCTGTCATCTGGTGCACTTTCACAAATACTGAGGGATCTAAAAGTGAGTTCTTCACACATACATGCATCTGCATTTCAGACAAAGTAAGCAGGCTTCCTCTAGTTAGGATTAAAATTCCCAGTGATGGCAGTCAATTTTACAGCAGAATTAAATGTGTTGATGAAACTTTTCTGATAAGTACCTAAGGATACAGTGTTTTCGTGGACAGAGAAGATGTAAAAATCCTTTGATATTTTCAAGATATGACTTTTATTACTAATTGCACAGTGTCATCAAATGTCAAGATTTGTTTTTTTCCCTTTTGAAATGCTTAAAAAAAGACTTAAATGTATTGGTTAGGTTCTTTCTAAAGATCAACTTCTAAAAATTCTTTTTAAAGACTTTAGGAGGAAGAAATATGGGAGAAGGTATGTGGCCTTTAGCCTTACATTGACCAAGTCTTAAACTGTAGCTCAATTTTATGCTATAATTGGGCACTTTTTCTTATTCTCTCTAAGTCTTGGCTTCTCCTCTTCCATGTAAAAGCTTACCATTAAGAAACTATTTATTATATTGATTTGAGAGAAACTATTAGACTATCAAACATCACACTTCTGGTTTTATATAGGACTCAATCCAAAATGAGTTCCTTAAAGGAACGGCAGTTGTCATTTGGTTTATCCATTCACAGTTTGTGGAGGACTCTGCACCACTGGACAGGCTAAATCCAAGGTGCACTTTCTTTTTCACCACTGATTAGGAAGTAAGTGCTCCCATCAGTATTAGTGAGGAATCCAGCAATGCCTTGGGTGGAGCAACCAACGTGGTGCTTTTCTATCTGGCCAAAGCCTTGTAGCATTATGCTGGCTTTGTTTTAATGATGAGAATCCTAAGAGAGACAGCCAGGAAGACAGGAGCTGGGGTACCTTGCATGACAAGGCCTTAAAAGATGCACATTTTTACAGTTACCTCTCTTGATTCGCTAGAATTCAATTTAAGGAAAAGGAAATAAACCCATACCCTGCCAATGTAATATTTTGATTAATGCTTTGGGAATTTCATATAATGTACCCAGCTCACATTCACTTCCCAGTCCTCCAAGGACTTTGCACCTTGTAATCTATCCCTTGCCAAGAGAAAAAAAAAAGAAGAAAACCTCTAATCTGTGTTGTTCATACACTCAGTGGAGCATGGTCAAACTCCCAGTGGCCAGCCCTTTAAAGAAAACTGAGTCCTTCCCCACTCAGATGGAGATGAAGAGGAGCTTGAGGAAAAGAAAGTCTAGTGACAGGCCCAAAGTGGAATCTAGTTCAAGGCGAGATCCCAAGGCCTGACACTCTTCCTGAGGCTATAGAGTGCTCACAAAAGGGGACCTAGTATAACCACACACTCCTGAAGACCCAACAAGCAGCTGAAAGAGTCACATGCAGATATTTGCACCCAACCAATGGACAGAAGCTGCTGACCCCTGTGGTTGAATTAGGGAAAGGCAGGAAGAAGCTGAGGAGGAGAGGGACACTGTAGGACCAGTCTCTATTAATCTGTACCCCTGAGATCTATCAAACACTGGACCATCAAACAGGCAGCATACAGCCAGAGGATCATGGAGTTTACTGTGAGCCTGTGATTCTGGTAGTGTCAGAAGCTACACCCATAAAGTCTCACCAACGTGAGTGTGTAAACATGATCTGAACAAGCACAGCAACAATAAACATGTTTATGTGGACAGGGAAAAACCACGAGGCCTCGGATTTACACAAAGAACTACAGGCAAATAAGGAATACTGGGAGCAGAAGAAATAGTTTCTCCAGGGACGATGACACTAATTTATTTTCCAGTGTATCTAAAGGGAATATTATATGGACTAATCATGCTACATTTAGGAATATATATATATATATATATATATATATATATATATATATGTGTGTGTGTATAAAATATGTTATACATATACATATATGCTTATGATGACATTCAGTGAAAAAAAGGTCATAAATTTGAAAGAGACAAAGGAGGGACATAGGAGAGGGTTTGAAAAGATGAAAGAGAAGGAAGAAATGATATAATTATATCACATTCTCAAAAATAAAATAGAGAAAAACATAAAAATCTTCAGTGTCAAGTCAGAGAAGTCCAGACATTGTTTGGTAACTGAAGCAATTTTATTGGCAGGAGAGAGACATAAATAGGACTGTACAGTGGCTAAAGTATTCAGCAACCATTGTCAAAAATAGATCAGAATCAGAATTCTTAGAGACTTTAAGTTCTGTTATAATAGCCGTTTATGTCAGAAGTGATGAACCACTAATGTGGTGGTTTTTACAATGGTGGAGAAAACATGTGCATTTGGAAACATTGTAGGGGTCTAAGTAACCACATTTCGGCAAGAAACAAGAAACTTGAAAGCTGAAGACAATATTTTAATCCCAAATGAGCATGACATTGGAACTGATACCAGACAAGCTTGTAATATGACAGCCCCAAATACGAGGTTTTGCACTTGTGTGCCTCTCTCTCTCTCTCTCTCTCTCTCTCTCTCTCTCTCTCTCTCTCTCTCTCTCTGTGTGTGTGTGTGTGTGTGTGTGTGTGTGTGTGATATGCATGTATGTTTGTGGGATGGAGACAGAGAAATAGAGACAGATAAAAACATAGAAAGAGAGCAAGAGAGAGACAGAGAAATAGAGAGAACAAGATGCAAGGATGTGTTCAGATGTTCAGACCATGGCAGTGGGGTGCAGGCATAGACATGCAAGCAATCTGAAGCACCCTGAGGACTCACTCCTCTCAGCTCTTTAGGGATTTCATTCACATAAAACTAGATCTGTAGCATTGTTACAGGGAATAAGTTTAGAACACGTTACTATGAAGAAAGATAGGAATTTAAAAAACATTATTTCGAAGTAATTTAATAAGCACTTAACCAAATATTTTGTTGTGTTAAAATAATTTATGGGCCAGCAAGGTGACTCAGTAGATAAAGGCACCTGCTACCAGCCTAAGCAACTGATTTCCAACCCTGGCACTCACAGGGTGGAAGGAGAAAACTGTCTCCCACCGGTTGTTCTTTGACCTCCATATGTTCACTGTCACACACCAAAGCATGTGTACTTACACACCCACACCCCCCCCCACACTAATAATTTCAGGTATTAAAGATTGGTTCTTTCATACAACAACACTACTTATGTTAATATTAAGCTCAAGCACATGATTTTATATAATTTTTAAAGTACTAAAAATATATTTACATTCTTTTTAAGCTTTTAAAATGTTTTATTATATATTCTTTGACACCCACCCACCTACCCACACACCCACCCACACACCCACCCACACCCACACATGCACACACATACAT
>NC_034592.1:35093893-35097046 GCF_900095145.1 Mus pahari | reverse complement strand
ACACACACGCACACACACACCTACCCCCCCCACATGCACATACACACACACCCACACCCACACCCACGCACATACATGCACACACGCACACACACACACACACACACACACACACACAATGTAATTTTTCAGTTTCCCATTCTTGTTACTATCCTCTTTCATTTCTTTTCCACTCCCATTGAGCTTTGCTTCAACAAATCCCCAACTTGCTTCTCTCTCTCTCTCTCTCTCTCTCTCTCTCTCTCTCTGCAAGCACATGTGTGCATGACTGTATGTGAATGAATGAATAGCTGTGTGAGTGTGTCTGTAAGTGTCTAAGTGTGTGTGTGTGTGTGTGTGTGTGTGTCGTACGGGAGAGAGAGTCCCACTGAATTTAACTGGGATTGCTGGCATGAACCCAATGGGAATTATTTATCAGAGCATGAACCACTTACGAGTGGTACACCACCAAACAAATGGCATCACTGGAGATTATATTAGAAGAGATTATATTTATTTTCAGCATAAATTAAGCAAAGAGGTTACTCGAAAATGACACACTCAGGGTAAGGATGAGGCATTCCTAAGAACAGAAGCATGGTTTCTGGACAGAGGGTCAACTTCACTGCCTCTCCAGTAGCCACAGATAAGATTTCATGATTTAATGGTTGTTAACAATTTAAATAAGACTCCAGGTGGTTCTGAAAGGGCATGTGACAAGATTACAGTTGGTAAAGTAACTGTGTTGGTCATATGGATGATGGGCGATAGGCTACTGTACTGTAAATAAAGTTAGTGACTTTGACTGGGGGAGTCTCCCAAAATATCTGTAAGACGAGGATAGTATACTCCAGAAATTTCACATGTATTGAGGCCTTCCTTCTGGTCTATTGTTGTTATTCGATATTCACATATGAAAATACTTTTACATCTAGAAATACTATGTCTTTGTAGGCAGTTTTCACTGCCAATGTCATAGTGCAGGAATCCTTGATTCTCAGCTGGCAAGACTCTTTTCAGATTCCAAAGTGGAGAGTCTCCTTTCTATTCCTATATCCCTATTTTTCTCCTATCTTTCCATCTTGCCTCAAGAAAAGGACTCTTATTGTAGGATCTTAAAGGCCCTTCAGTGGTATCTAGAATGCTTGGAGAACAGTTGCAGACTTATATACTTGGAAACCTAGAAAAGCTGAGAATGACATTTATGAAAACTTTTCTGTGTGTTTGTCATAGACAGAATAAAACTACTAATATCTGTGAGATCAGAATGAGAGAAACACATAAGAAAAATCTATGCAAAGAACAGTGTGCAATGAATTCTAATCTGGTGACTATATTGACAATGCCAAGGTGAGTTAAAAACGTCTTTATCATCATCATCTGTCTAAGGCGAAAACTTATAGGAATCAATTGTTAGGGGCAATTGTGGAATTGAGAATAATCTTCAGAGGATCCTGACATCTGGAAATCCGACTTCTATAGGATGACTACACAGCAACAGTGCCACCAGAAAGTTTAGCAGTAATTACAGCAATTTCTATATCCAGTTACGGTTACTATTTTAGCAGCAGTATTTAATAACAATTCCCATTTTATCTTTCCTTTGTGCATGTGTGCACACGCGCTGGTGCGCGCACACACGCTTATGTGTGCATGTGGTGTGTTCAGGGATACTATATCGAATTAGCAGAAGTACCAGATTTATAAACTAAATGTTCCTGGGAGTAGTAGCTCATACCTTTAATCCCAGTACTAGAAGGCAGAAACATCTGGAACGTTGTGCATTTGAAGCCATACTGGTACTTTATAATAAGTTCCTTCCAGCCCAAACACAGTTGCATGCTGAGATCTTGTCTCAGTGAACAAAACAAAG
The DNA here is from genome assembly GCF_900095145.1 of Mus pahari. Classification (NCBI taxonomy): domain Eukaryota; kingdom Metazoa; phylum Chordata; class Mammalia; order Rodentia; family Muridae; genus Mus; species Mus pahari. Next base: position 35,095,194 of record NC_034592.1, on the reverse strand, counting down.
AAAAACAAAATAAAAACCCAACCAAACTATAGCACCAACAGTAAAAACAGGACAAAACAAACAAAACAAAACAAAAAACAAATCCAATGTTTCAGCTCATGCTCTGTCTCACCTTTCTTCTGACTTGGGTGTTCCTAATCTCTAAACTTCAATTGTCATATAAAACTAAAACACTCCCCTGTTGTCATTCTGAGCACTGAAGTATATGAGAGCCCTTTATAAACTACAGCTCAAAATATGGATATGATTTGCTTAATCATGAAAGGCATTTGCATTTATGCCATCATAGCAAACAGGATTTGCCTTGAGTGCTTGTAACACCTAGCTTAGATTTCTGCCTTGAGAAGAATTCCAGGCTGAGTCTGTATTTAGTGGGAAAATTACCATGATTACTTAGGAGTGATTTAAGTGGTATGGGAGAAAGCTATACTGCATTTTCTAGTCTTAATTTGTAAGTTGATATGCTGTTTTTTTCTTCTTTAACTCCTTACTAAGATAAAAGGACCTCAAGTGTTTTTGTGTCGTGCTTAATAGAGTATGAAGGTAGGTGATACATAGAGAAGTCCCATTATTTTTGCAAGACTCACCTGAGGCAGCAAGACAAGAGTACCACATAGCTTTGGGAAGCAAAAGTCTAAGACCGAGGCAACATGTCTGATCATAAATTATTCTTCTTTGGTGTCTTTTATATATATATGATTTTGTAGACCATGTTAAAAGTGAAGGCCATTATTCTCCTTATTTATGAGTTAGGTATCACTTATAAATTTTAATCTAGAGACCATCTTGAAAAAAAATGCACAATGTCAGTTATTTTGATTAGAATTTCGTTTCAGTGTGATTGCTATGATAATTAGATCTATTGGCATGAACCCAAGCATATTGGCTATCAACTCAATTTGCATTTAGTTTTTTCACTGCCTTCATCTCTATAACACTTGAAAACCGTCTATGTGCCCTGCTTTATGTGCCCCATTGAGTAGCTTCTGACAGCATCTTACAGTAGGCATTACCCACCTTTGCATTTATATGCCAACTTTATTCCAAATTCTTCTAATGTCAATGTAAGCCCTAGCTTGAGAAATAGAACTGATCAGGGTCACTTGATGATGTGACCTTTATATATGTGTATAAATCCTATCAGAATTTAGACCTTGTAAGGCACAACTGTTAATTAGAAAAAATAATAGTGCTATTAGAAGCATGTGATTGCTTAAAGTTTCTCTATTCCTCAATATTTGCCATGAGGCAAACTTTTTTTTTTTTTTTTTTTTTTTTTTTTTTTTTTTTTTTTTTTTTTT
>NC_034592.1:35092072-35093271 GCF_900095145.1 Mus pahari | reverse complement strand
GAGAGAGAGAGAGAGAGAGAGAGAGAGAGAGAAAGCACCTGCAATCCTTGTAAGTAGAAATGTTAGTTATGATGCTCCAGAGTTGGAAATAATAAACTAAAGGTCTGAGTGGGGTGCAAATGGGGCAGGTATGCAGCTCTACAAAGATATAGCCATATGTATTTTTATCATCTATACCTGTTATGCAAGTTGATAAATAATTGATTGCTGAACCTCCAGTTCCCAGGTTCCCTGAGTTTTCCCGTGATTCAGTATCCATAGGGTTAATGGTTAATACTGGCACAATGTGACTTTTCAGCAAACTCCTTATCCATTCTCATTCTTAGCTGCCTAGATCTAGGTGGAAATATCTCATCTGAGATAGAATAATATCTGGAAAACTTAAAGATGCACTTTGATGGACACGTCATTAAAATGACTAGTCTCAGCCTTCCACAGAGAAGCTTTAATTGTAGCATCAATTAAAACAGAGACTCAGAAGTCAAAGTTATTTTTAAAATTGATGTATTTGTTCTTGTCCCAAATTGAAGGCTCAGAGAACACTAAGGATGGGGTTAAGGTGGAAAGAATATAAAAGGCAATGAAAAAAAAGGTATACTACAAAAGACATCTTCTGGACCTAACATTTCCATTGCACTAATGGGAACACTGAAGCTGTGCTTGCCAGCATACGATTGTGTCTATCCATGTTCATTGCAGACAGAAGAGGCCTAGTGGCAGTGCATAGTTGTCGAGGAAGGAATGTGATTTTCTTCAGTGGTGTAGTCACTGAACTATATCCTAAATTCCTATAAAAACCTTCCCACCCATGCTCACCATGCAAGCAACTCTAATTAAACTTGGTGGGTCACACACATGAACGGACATGAGAGGAAGATGGGAACATCCTGGAGAAAAGAAGAAGAGGGAGGGCACATTGGCACATTGGCAGAAGCCAGGGGAGATTGTGACGAGGGCTGAAATTCACTATATATGTGTATAGAACTGTCAAAGGATATGCTTTTTGGAAAGTTATCATTTGGAATGACTAGCCTTTATTCCTGGTTCTCTTTTTAGTACATCTTCAAGACTATATTAATTAGGGTTCTCCAGATAAACTGAATATATATAAGGAATAGTCATCACAAAGTTATTCACTAGTGAAATATATATATATATATATATATATATATATATATATATATATATATATATATATA
>NC_034592.1:35083928-35092042 GCF_900095145.1 Mus pahari | reverse complement strand
AGAGAGAGAGAGAGAGAGAGAGAGATTTATTAGACTGACTTACAGACTGTGGACCAACCAATCCAACATAGGCTGCCTATAAATGGAAGGTCCAAGAATCCAGTGTATGTCTGAGCTGGTCTTCAGTATATGCTGGAAACCTGAAGAAGTAGGCTCTGATGCTAGTGAAGGAATGGACTTGCTAGCCAGGTGATAGCCAGCAGGCAGAGCAAAAGCTTGCGTCTTCCATGTCCTCACACACACTTCCAGCAGAAGACAGCCTAGACTGGAGGTCAGTTTTCACAGCTCAAGAGACCCGAATTAAAGTTATGTCTCCCTGCCTCAAAATCCAGATTAGAAGTAAATCTTTGCACTTCCAATTAAATAAATAACACCCCATAGAGGTACCTCTCCATTTTGGGGTTTTAGTTAATTCCAGATGTAATCAAGTTGACAACAAGGAATAGTCATCACAAAGTTATTCACTAGTGAAATATTTCATCTTTTTTCAGAAAATAAAATATCTTACTCTTAGATAGATTCTAATTTGAATATTGAGCCCAAGAAAGATGTGGAGTAGAAATTATATTAGTTATGAAGTCTTTTCCACAGAACAGAGGATGCTCTATGGAATTAAAGTTACTGATGAAAGGTACTCTAATATTTTGCATCTTTTAAGTATGTATGTGTGTGTTTGTGTGTGTGTGTGTGTGTGTGTGTGTGTGTGTGTATTTCAGGAGCAATTCTTCAGAATTTATTTGAATAAACAAACATATTGATTCCATCTATCAAACCAGTAAAGGAGGTTACCATTGGGATCTCTATTCTGTGTTGAGAAAACTAAAGCCAGAGATGTATAGATTCTTTGTTGGGAAGTGATCCTAATACTTTATCTTAATTCAGCTCCCAAATGCTGTGCTTCCAGATGCTGAGGGTCCCTACTCCCATATTGCTTTGATTGGTAATTAAGAATTGCCATACAGCTAATGACTGGGCAGGGAGATGGAAGCGGAACTTTTAGATTACGTGGACAAGGGACCAAGGAGGGAAAATAGACAGAATCACCATGACAGGGAAGCAGAAAGATCAGACTAAAAGGTCTGCCAACGTGTAAGAATCAGAGTAAGTGGCCACAGGGGCCACTCCTCTGACTGAGTCCAGGGCAGCAAAGATCAAATATAGAGTTAGGAAATATTAATTCAGGAATACTGAAGGGGACTGTGTGCTAGTGGCAGGGGGGGGTTAGAAGTGCCGAAACATTCAGCTAGGAAGCCATTGTAAAAACTAAGCTGACCCGTGTGTGTGTGCACATGCATGTGTGTATGTATGTATGTATGTATGTATGTATGTATGTATGTTTCATTTGCAAATCTAGAGCTCTTAGGCAGGTGCAGAGGAGTTGCATCCAGTTGGGAATCTAAAGCAGATTAACTACTATCGATTCAATTCTTTATAAAAGTAACACATCTAGACACTATAAAGTTAGAGTTTATATGGTAGTACTCCAATCCCCTTAAAAAGACTTATTTTTTATATGAATATTTTTATATGTATGAATGTTTGCCTACACACACACATACACACACACATATATCTATATATCTATATCTATATCTATATCTATCTATCTATCATCTATCTATCTATCTATCTATCTATCTATCTATCTATCTATCTATCTATCTATCTATATGTGTGTGTGTGTGTGTGTGTGTGTGTGTGTGTATGTGTCATGTATGTGTCTGGTACCCACAAAGGCTAGAAGAAGATGCCACCTATTCCTTGAAACTGGAGTTACAGACAATTGTGAGCTATCATATAGGTTTTGGGATCTGAACCTGGGTCCATTGAAAGAGCATCAATTGCTCTTGATCACTGAACCAGAGCTTTATCCCCTCCAGCCACACTTTTATCTTCTGAAAACTTTTGCTTCTTACATACACTTAAATCTTACATTCTTAGTTGGGAAAATTTTCATTTCATTTGTTAGGAGTCCTAGCTTAGTATTATCCATTGACATTCTTTCAATAGATACCTCATGGTAAAGACAGACAGTATTGGTTTCTATTGCCTTAGCAATTAATTGCATTCACTAGATAATAAAAAAATTGAAAATAAATGAACCAAGAAAATATTTTTGTAGTAGCAAATGCAATAGAATATATCATAATAAATTAGTGAGAATCAAACAGAATTAATAAAACAAAACATATAATTAGACTAAGTAAAAGAAAAATGCTTCTTCAATAGATGATAAAATAAGCAAAATATCCAAGTAAACATAAGCAGCTCCCTAAAAATTACTTATCATGAAGCAACTGAAAAATATCATTTTCTGAGAACAAAGTCTCATAATTACAAAAACTGTATTTCACTTGGTCATATAAGGGGGAACATCTCTGTATCATTTACTTTATGATGTATGTAAGTGTTGGGCATTGGGCTATACACATTCTGGTCTCCAGTCGAGCTGAGATCTGAACCTGGGACCCGGTGGTGATAATTCACCTACATGGGACTGAAGGAGTTCTCTCATGTCTCCTGGAATTCTGGCTCCTGTAGAAGTTACTGCCCCCTTAGCCCCCACAAGAGAAGCTTGGTTAGTAGTCACATAGCCAATGTCCCAAGCTTCTTACCTTCAGGCTAAACTCCTCCCCAGTTACCTAGCAACAGTAAAGATAACCCACACCATCAGAGGGGCTGCTTGGCCTTACCTCTTTCTCTCACTCTCTTTGTCTTCTCTCCTTCTCTTATTCTCTAGCTTTTCTTCTCTCTCTCTCTCTTCCCCTTTCTCTCCTCTTGGCCATAGCTGGTCTCTTTCTCTCTCTCTTTCCACCTTCTCTCCTTTCTCTTCCTTTCTGTAATAAAGCTCTAAAGTCATAGACAGTCTCTGCTCATCAAGGCCCTCTGCACAGACTCTTGACTGTGTGGGAACCTCTCTCCTTAAGCCCCCTCTCCCATAACCCCGGGGGGGCACAGGGTATCACCCCAGGGCCCCCTGATTTCAGAGGCTGCCACTTGTCCCCCCCCCCCCCGCATCGAGTGTGGTAAGCGTCTGGCATCCCTCCCAGGTCAGCCTGCCCAGAGCACAGGAGGAACTCTGGCCGGATGTGGGCTATCCTCTCTCCCCCTCTTTCCCCTGCCCCCTTTTAGTTCCCACAGATGGTGTAAGTACTCAAATCTGACTGCAAAAGAAGTAGAAAAGCTCTGAGTGTTGCAATAAGAAGAAAAATTGAAAATGTATTGATGACCTTCACTTAAAATATTAGCACAAATAGCTTTTCCAAGAAAGAATATCTTTAAGCAATATTGTTTAAAAGTATTGAAACACACACAAATTGTTACAATGTGTTATATAAGTTCAGTGGATTTTTGTTAGTTATTCTCAAGAATAATAATAAAAACCATAGATTTATGTAAGATTAAATACAAACACTAAGTAATTTATAACTCAAGTACTGAAACATTAAAAAAAAAAAGTACTGAAACATTAAAAACTCTGCTCAATAGGTATTGGCCAGAAATGCAAGAATAGTTCAATATCAGAAAATTCACGATTCTAACTTGTTAAAGAGTTAAATGGCATTATCAAGGAAGCAAATATCACTTGGTCAAATTTAGTATTTCCTTCAACCAAAATTTTAATTAATTTAGTTTTTAAAATCGTTGTTAAATTATTTTATTTATTTACATTCCAAAGATGGCCCCCTTCCCGGTTCACCCTTCCCAAGCTCTTCACCCCATTCCCTGTCTCCCCTCTTCTGAGAGGGTGCTCTCCCACCTGCCTACCCACCCTCACTTGTCCATCCACCTCCGTCTCACCCCCACCATGATCCCTTTTCCCTGGGGCATCACATTTCCACAGGATTAAGATCTTGCTCTTCTACTGAGGACAGACAATGCATTCCTCTGCTACACATGTGCCCTGGGCTCTTTGGCTTCTGGCTTAGTCTCTGGGAGCTCTGACGGGGGTCTAGGTTAGTTGACACTTATTCTTTCTATGGAGTTGAAATCCCCTTCAGCTGCTTCAGTCCTTACTCTAACTCTTCCATAGGGGTCCCAGACCTCAATCCAATGGTTGACTATAAGTGTCTTCATTTGTCTCAGTCAGTTGCTGGTAGAGCCTCACAGAGGGCAGCCATGACAGGCTCCTTTCAACAAGCACAACATAGCATCACTAATAGCGTCAGGATTTAGTATGTGTGTATGGGATGGATCCCAAGTTGGGCAGGTCATAGAGTCGCCTTTCTTTCAGTCTCTGCCCCATTCATGTCACTGAATTTCCTTTAGACAGGAACAATTCTGTGTTAAAATTTTTGAAGATGAGTGGGTGGTTCCCTGCCTCAGCTGGAAGCCATGTCTATCTACAGGAGGTAGTCTTTTCTGGTTCCATCTCCCCACTGTTGGGTGTTTCAGCTAATGTCATCTCCATTGAGTCCTGGTAGCCTCTCACATCTCAAGCCTGGGACTTTCTAGAAGATTCCCTCCCCCCCTAACCCCCACTGCTGAATATTTTGATTCATTCTCCTGGTCCTCTAGGGACCCTCCTGTCTCTCCCTATACCTGATTACGCCCCTACTTTTCTCCTCATCCCTCCCCTCTCCCATCCCTTCCCCTCCCTCCCTCTGTCTCCTGTGATTATTTGTCCCACTTCTAAGTTGGTTTCAGGTATCCACACTTGGGCCTTCCTTCTTGTTAAGTTTCCTACAGTCTGTGAGTTGTAGCATGGGTATTATGAAATTTTTGGTTAATATCCACTTATCAGTGAGTATGCATGTTCTTTTGGATCTAGGTTACCTCATTGAGGATATTTTCTAGTTCTACAAATTTGCCTGTAAAATTTATGGTGTCCTTGTTTTTAAAAGCTGAATAGTATTCCATTGCATAAATGAACCACATATTCTGCATCCATTATTTGGTTTAGGAACATCTTGGTTGTTTCCACCTTCTGGCTGTTACAAATGAGGCTGCTATGTTTTTAGTGTAGCACATGTGGTTATGATATGATGGAGTATCTTTTTAGGTATTCTCAGGAATGGTATATCTGGGTCTTCAGGTAGAGCTAGTTCCAATTTTCTGAGGAAATGACAGATGGATTTCCAGAGAAAATAATTCTCAATAATAAAAGAACTTCTGGGGAAATCACCATTCCTTGACTTCAAGCTGTACTACAGAGAAATAGTGATAAAAACGTCATGGTATTGGTATAGAGAAAACCAGGTCCATCAGTGGAATAGAACTGAAGATCCAGAAATAAACCCACATACCTATGGACACTTGATCTTTGACAAAAGCCAAAGTCATACAGTGGAAAAAATAAAGCATCTTCAACAAATGGTGCTGGTCTAACTAGAGTTTTGCATATAGAAGAATGCAAATTGATCCATATTTATCTCCTTGTACAAAACTGAAGTCCAAGTGGATCAAGGACCTCCACATAAAACTGGATACACTGAATCTAATATAAAAGAAAGTGGGAAAGAATTTTGAACACATTGCCACAGGGGAATATTATCTGAACAACAATGGCTTAAGCTCCAAGATTAACGATTGACAAATGGGACCTTATGAAACTGAAAAGTTTCTGTAAGGCAAAGGACACTGTCAATAGGACAAAACGGCATCCTACAGATTGGGAAAAAAAACTTCACTAACCCTACATCAAATAGAGGGCTAATATCCAAAATATACAAAGAAATTAGACTCCAAAAACCCAAATAACCCTATTAAAAATGGGGTACAGAGATAAACAGAATTCTCAACAGAGAAATATTGAATGGCTAAGAAGCACTTAAAGAAATGTTCAACATCCTTAGTCATCAGGGAAATGAAAACCAAAATGACCCTGAGATTCTACTTTGTTACAATCAGAATGGCTAACATACAAATCTCAGGCAACAGAAGATGCTGGCGAGAATATGGAGTAAGAGGAACACTCTTCCAATGTTGGTGAGATTGCCAACTTGCTGACCAAAACTTTTAAAAACTTTTATGTGTTTGCTAGAGAAGCTAAACCTACTGCAGGTATTTCACACAGAAACTTAATAAAGGCAATTTGGTTATTTTCCAAAGCAGAAGTAAGTACTTTGCTGTACCTTTCCCACTGAAAATTCTAGAAATACATTAGTTGACAGAACAGGGAACTGAGTGGTATAGAAAGTCTCCTATTGGAGTCCATGACTTCCCCCAGTTAGAAGGAAATAAGGAAGGTCTTGCAAATTTCCTAATTAAGCACTTGAGGAAGTCATTGCTTCGGCTAACAGCTGGCTGCTACCCTGAACTGGTTGACTCCAGAGGAAAGCCAGAGATTGTTACAAGACCTCAAATATGTGAGCCTAGAATTCCGCATCCTGTTACTGAGGGAATGGTTTCCCCCTCCATCTGCACCCGAAAAGTGCTCCCAATGAAATAAAAACTAGAAGCTCTTGTGCAAAAGCTTTAGAAATGCTGTTCTCTGGTTTCCTGCATCCGTAGAATGCAGAGAGCGTCAAAAGGGGCTGCCATTGCTTTATTGCAGATACATAGAACATAAACCACAGCCATGCTTATAGTTCCTGTTGAGTTAGGAAGGACATATCTATTGAAATCAGCAGCAACTGAGGTCCACTGATGCTAATATTTTCATAATCCAATCCCTAGAAAGTGACAAGAGATGGTGAAAGCATTAAAGGCACCATACTTTTAATATGATGTATATTGTGTTAGGTCTAACTTACTAATTAATATAACCATATATAATATAGTATATCATGTAACAGGAATGGCGAGGTTACATGTTATCAGTTTGAGTGGTAATATATTTAGTGACTGTCTTCTGAGTTAGGGATTGGGAGCAACTGCTTGCCTAGCTTATATGAGACTTTGTATTCAATATTCAGAACCAGATAACATTTTTTAAGTTGTAACTTTACTATTAGAGTGAATGGCTTTCTCTAACTTATAAGACATAATCAAAATTAAAATAAGAAAATAAATATAAAATATAAATTAGCATGACATAGAAAATAAAAGGAATGAATAAACATCAAGCCTTCTCAAGTTAAAAGTTTAAGTAAAAATGGAAAATGCATAAAGTTATCAAATAAGAATGTATTGGTAAAACCTAAGATTTATTACATGAGAGGAAAAACATCTCCTCACACTTGTCATGTTGTTATTAGTAAGCATAACATTTTTGAAAGAAATTTGTGTGTATGAAAGCATGTATTTACAGTCAGAACTTCTAATTTACAGGAAACTCATGCATGCAAAAATATGCACATAAAAGGATGAACTGATAATCCAAAATGTGTTTTAAGCATACCAAATGGAAAATTTCTAAGATTCTCTCATATATGATTTACATATATGTTATAAAACGCTATTCAATAATTGGAAGAATGTGCCTGGTTTTAACAATTAACTTGGAGTGATTCCAATTATATATTGTTACATGTGGCAGTAAGATGCAGAAAAGCCAGTATAAGACGGTATCCTATATGTTTAAAAGCATATGCTTACACATTTGTCCATGTATTAAGGAAATTATTTTTGTAAAGGTGTTAACTGATATATTTTAAACTGTGAAAATGTACTGCTTTTAGAAACAAGAGTGAGATGGAATAAAGATATGGGATGACAGCATGAGATAATTTCCTATTTTTTTTTTTTTAAAGAATATATACTTCACTTTTTGATTAAAGATTTTATTTACTATTCACAACACATATATCTTTAGAAGAAATCATCCCCAATTTACTCCACTCCAATTCCTTCCTTACACGTTCCTCTCAGCTTTTTGTTCACTTTCTTTCACTCTCTTTGTTAGCCTATTCCCACTGAGTTCACTAAGTTCTGTCTGCACACACACGGGCGTTGGACCATCTGAGGAAAAGTGACCCTCCCCCAGAAACCATCAATCGCCAATAGTTCTTCATGTAGAGGTTGCGGTTCATGACACCCTCCTGTCTTCATGCTGGGATATTGTTTGTCTTGACCTTGTGCATATCTTGTGAATGCAGTCCCAGGTATTATAAATTAATATACTACATTGTCAGGTACAGCGAATAGTCTTTTGCTACAGACATTCTCCTTCTCTAGCTCTTAATTCTTCCAGTCACTCTTATACAAAGATTTTTTTTTTAAATTTTTTATTA
>NC_034592.1:35071294-35083917 GCF_900095145.1 Mus pahari | reverse complement strand
TTGTCCATTTCATCCAGATTTTCCAATTTTGTTGAGTATAGTCTTTTGTAGTAGGATCTGATGTTTGGATTTCCTCAGGATCTGTTGTTATGTCTCCCTTTTCATTTCTGATTTTCTTAATTACAATACTGTCCCTGTACCCTATAGTTAGTCTGCCTAAGGGTTTATCTGTCTCGTTGATTTTCTCAAAGAACCAGCTCCTGGTTTGGTTGATTCTTTGAATAGTTCTTGGTTGATTTCAGCCCTAAGTTTGATTATTTCCTGCCTTCTACTCCTCTTAGGTGAATTTGCTTCCTTTAGTTCTAGGGCTACTAGGTGTTCTGTCTGGTTACTAGTCTGTACTCTCTCTGGTTTCTTTTTGGAGACACTCAGAGCTATGAATTTTCCTCTTAGGACTGCCTTCATTGTGTCCCATAAGTTTGGATATGTTGTGGCTTGATTTTCATTAAATTCTAAAAAGTCTTTAATTTCTTTTTTTATACAAAGATCTTTTCAGCTTAGTGATCCAGTCTCTTATTCTCTGCATGTTTACTGGTTGATAGTATCAGTATTAATCACAACCTATTGCAAAACAAACTTCCGGGATGAGGGTTGAGAGATACATTCATCTGGAGGCATAAAGATTAAACAGGAAGCACCTCATTACTGAGAACTTTTAACAGAATCACAGCATTAGAGTCTCAGGTGAGGCCTATCGTCTAGCCAACCACATATTTTTGGTACAGTTAATAATATCATGCATGGGGCTTATTTATGACATATACTTTAAAGACACTCAGAAATTGGTTGGTTACTTCAATAATATTCATGCCATTTTTGTGCAAGTTGGCATATGTTCCTGGGTTGGTCATTATTGTGGCATCCAGAGCTTTCTTATGGGTAGGACTGATGGCTACCTTTTCTCTCTACATAGTATCTTCCAGAACTAGTCAGGGCAGATGAAGACTCCAGGTTGATACTAGCTTGATTTCTCCATGTCTTATGACTCAGGTGTGTGGTATCTTCAACAATATGGCCTTACCATCAAGTTCTGGAAGATAACAAGGTCAATGATAATGTTTTAGGGGAAATTTTTGGAGCTCCATTGGGCAACAACTGAAAAATAGATAACTCATACCTGGCACTGATCATTATTTTTACTAGTTTTTTGAGAATTTCACACAATGAGTTTTGATCATATTCATTCTCCCTTTTCCAAGGGTTGGGCTTTTATTTGACAACCAGTTGTGTCTGGTATAAGATATTGTCCTTACATTTTTGGATAATTTTATTTAAACTTCTTTTATAAATGCATTTATTATGGAAGCTTCTGTGATACTAGGTTACCACATAACATTTTCAAAGGTCTTTGGTGATGAGATTCTAATTCCTTACTTTCTCAATTTTTAATTTGGTTGAAATTTCATAAATGATTATGTAAAACTCATGTAATTGCTCAAAGTAGAAAATTCAAATTCTATAATTTTCTCCCTTCTATTTTTATTCTGCCAAAATAAAAAAAACCATTTTATTTTTAGGCTGTTTTTAAAAATGTATATGTTTAAGGTATATACTGAAATGTACATTGGGAAATTATGTAGTCAAACTAATTGATGTATCCGTTACCTCATTGTTGTGTTAAGTTATTCTAGGAAATGCAAATAAATATCTGTTTATTTCAGATCAAAGTAACTATACCACCAAAATCCAATATGGTAAACTAATACATTCACTGAGGTTGCTTGTATAGACATATGAATGTCTCAATAGCTATGCTACTGGAAATTTCATTCACCCTTAGTAATACCTCATGAAAAATGTGTTATTCTGTAGCTTTCTGTAGTATTTACAAACAACCGAACACTTTTCAGCATTTCTTTAATCTCTTAGTAATCACTATTGATTATATAACCTGGTAGAACCTTGTGGACCCTGTAACAAGTTTCAGGGACATTTTGGGACTTGTGAGTGGCTCACTTCCTTAGCTTTGTTAATTCTGTTTACCTCCTTGTCCTAGTGAGTGCCCTTCTTCATGGTGGAATATTTCAGTTTGGAGGAAATTGCTATAATATCCTTACATAGTTACCTTTCTGAGAGAATTTATACAATCTTGGTTATATAGTATATTGATTAATTTCTAGACATTTAATGTTCAGCTGTGTTTATGGGCAAAAAATTGTATTATATGCACGTGACCATTTAAAACTCATGCTAAGGACAGAATTCAAACCCTTGTAAGTGTTAAGCAAATATTCTACCACTGAGCTGTATCTTCAGCCTATGTCTGTGAATTTTCAAGGGATAATAGTTTACCTTACACTTACCAGAGATTAAGCCTAAAGCAGAGTCCTTCTTCCTTTGTTTTATAACTGGATCCGACCAGAATCAGTTTTGAACTTTCTAAGTTCAATTTCTAGTCTTTTGATTCTGACACTATGCAAGTTTTTCAGTAGAATTCAAGACTCAGTTTCCCATTCTACCCAATATTTTTGTTGACAATACATAGTAGTAGTTTTATTACAGAGTTTATACATACATTCGTCATTCAGTAGAATATGCTATGCTTTTAAAATGTCTTGATGCTATTATAGGATCTACATACAAAAAGAGCAACTGAATCTCAGAGATCTTGACTGACAAGGAATAACAATTTTTTACTGTCCATGTGACATTGAGCCTGATTTCTCATTTGTTTTGATAGGTAATGTTGGTTGCTAAGTTGACAGGTTCGAGAATCACTTTGGAGAAAAACCTCTGGGCATATATGCGATAATGTTTCTAATCTAGGCTAATTACATTGGAAATGAAACAGGAAAGAAGAATAGAAAAAAATTATAGGGTTAGGGAGGGAAAAGAAACCTCTAACCCAGGAATTTTGTGATATTTCTCACAATCTGAGAATCAGAAATTCTGCCACAATTAGGATAAAACGACTCTTTGAGACCTTTTTGCTTTTCTACCTGAAAACTTGCAGTTGTCTAATGATCTTACTAAAAATTCCCTTTATAATAAAGAGTATGCCCTGTCCTCCTTGTGCAATCCAGGACATTTTGGTTTTACCTTCTACCCCCTGTAAGTCCCTTCCAGACCCACCCTTTAATATCACTTATCACAAAGAGGGAGAAAAGAAGAAGCAAAGATTTCTTGGCAACCTTAGTGATGTTGCTGGATATCCCCCAGAATGCTCTAAGTGGCTGATGCTAAAACACTTGATAGTGGCTCCCACTTGGGATGTCTATACTCATCCTTGGCCATGCTTCATTCTTTCCCTGAGCATCTTTCTTTTGCTTAAACTTCAAGTGTTTGTTTAAAAATGCCATTTTAACGAACTGCAACTCTCCTTTAAGAAGCCCACATTCACACTTTTGATGTCTTTTATTCATGAGTTCTTCTTACTATTTTTAATAAAATCCAGGTTCTGCTTCACACTGGCTAGTCCTGACGTCCTTTTCCTCTCTGAAACTACAAATCTCAGGTTTGCTTCAGTCATGGTCCTTAAAATGACAAGGGAATTCCTCTAGCTGCTGTGGTGACAGTGTAGAGCTGAACCTCTGTGTCACCACTGACAAGCTTTACCTTATGTGTAGGTGGCATCAACCTATGGGTTTGGTCCCAGGACTGAATAAAAGAGAAAACGAGCCGAGCAGAAATGTTTGCCGTTCTCTTCTTTTTGACTACAATTCAACAGGAGCAGCTGTCTCACATCTTGCCACCACACCTTCCAAGTCACTATGGATGGACTATACTCAGGAAATGTGATCCTACAGAAATCCTTCCTTGAGTTACTTATCAGGAATTTTGTTGCAGCAATGAGAAACGTAATGATTATGTCCTTGAAATTCTAATTTGTATAATTTGTATGATTCACACGATCTTAAGGGTTTGCTACTTTATACTACTTGATTAAAGAGAAATACCCATATATTTAAATGAAAGACCCTAGATTTAGGTAGAAACATTGTACTAGTTACTTTTTGCCACATATTATTTATATATTACTTAATTAATTAATTCAGTTTATGTCCTGATTGCAGCACCACTCCTCCTGGTTCCCACATCCTTATAAGCCCCTCCAATATCACCACTCTGCTTTTCCTCTGAGAAGGGAGATGTACCCCTTGGATATCAATCCATCCTGGCATACTAAATCGTGGCTGGACTAAACATATCTTCTCCCACTGAGCCCAGACAAGTCAGCCCAGAGAGGGTAATGGGGTCCTTGGGCAGGCAACAATGTTAGGGATAGCCCCCACTCTCAGTTGTTGGAGGATGTGCATGAAAACCAAGCTGCTATTCTGCTATATAAGTACTCAGGGTAGGGGCAGCGCCTAGGTCCAGGCCATGCTTGCTCATGGTTCAGTCTCTGGGAGCCTTCAAGGGTCTAGGTTAGTTAACTCTATTGGTCTTCTTGAAAAATCCCTATCCCCTTCATGTCTCAGTTCTTTCCCTAACTCTTTTACATGAATCCCTGAGCTCCATCTAATGTTTGGCTGAGGGTCCCTTTGTCTGTTTCCATTGGCTGCTGGGTGGAGCCTCTCAGAGGACAGTTACAATACACTCCTGTCTACAATCATAGTAGAGAATCATTAATAGTGTCAGAGACTGATTTTTGACTATGGGATGGGTCTCAATTTGAACCAGTCATTGGTTAGCTATTCTCTCCATCTCTGCTCCATTTTTGTCCCTGACATATTGTAGATAGGACAAATTTAGGGTTGAAGGTTTTGTGAGTGGGTTGGTGTCCTATCCCTCCACTGGGAGTCTTGCCTGCTACAGGAGGTGGCCACTTCAGGCTTCATATATCCCACTGCTAGGAGTCTCAGCTAGAGTCATTCCTGCAGACTTCTTGGAACTTTTCCATCCCTGGTCTCTGGCTGGTCCTGGAGATGCTCCCCTCCATCCCCACCCCTTCCTGCAGCTGATTTCCATACCCTTTCCGTGGTTCTCCCTCTACCTGACCCTCCTGCCCTGTTCCTTCTCCAATACCCTCTCCCAACCATATTCCTCCCTTTACCCACCTCCTATATATAGTTTATTTTCCATTATGAGTGAGATTCAAGCATCCTTGAATAAAAAGGCCCTCCTTGTTATTTGACTTCTTTGGGCCTGTGGATGGTAGCTTTGTATCCTGTACCTTATGGCTAATACCAACTTATTAGTGAGAACATACTATACATTTCCTTTTGGGTCTATATTACCTCACTCAGGATGGTATTTTCTAGTCTCATTCATTTGCCTGGAAATTTTACGATGTTCTTGTTTTTAATAGCTAAGTAGTACTCCATTGTGTAAACATACCGTATTTTCTTTATCTATTCTTCAGTTGAGAGGCATCTAGGTTGTTTTATTTTTCTAGCTAGGACAAATAAGGCTGCTATGAACACAATTGAGCATATATCCTGTGGTATGATGGAACATATTTTGGGTATATGACCAGGAGTGATATAGCTGGGTCTTGGGGTAGAACTATTCCCAATTTTTCGAGAAACCACCAAATTGATTTCCAGAGTGGGTGTACAAGTTCACACTCCCACAAGTTCACACTTGTGGGAGGCGTAGTGTTTGGGTCCTCTTGATCTACATGCTTGCCAGCATGTGTTGTCACTTAAGTTTTTGATCCTAGCCATTCTGAGGGGTTTAGGTGGAATGTCAAAGTAGTTGTTGATTTGCATTTCCCTGATGCCTAAGGATTTTGAACATTAGGTTAATTATTTCTTAGCCATTAGAGATTCATCTGTTGAGAATTCTGTCTAGCTCTATTTTTTAATTGAGTTATTTGGTTTGTTGGTGTCTATCTTAAGCCCTTTATGTTTTGGATTTTAGCTCACCATCAGATGTAGGGTTGATGAAGATCTTTTCCCATTGTGTAGGCAGTTGTTTTGTCCTATTGACAATGTCCTTTGCCTTATAGAAGATTTTCAGTTTCATGAAGTCCCATTTATGACTTGTTGATCTTAGTGCCAGAGATAGAGGTGGTCTGTTCAGGAAGTTGTATTCTGTACAAATGCATTCAAAACTCTTCCCCACTTTCTCTTCTGTTAGATTTAGTATATCCAGTTTTATGTTGAGGTCTTTGATACATTTGGACTTGATATATGTGTAGGGTGATTAATGTGGATCTATTTGCATTCTTCTACAGGTCGACATCCAGTTAGACCAACACCATTTGTTGAAGATGCTTTCTTTTTTCATTGCATGGTTTTGCCTTCTTTGTCAATAATCAAGTGTCTGTAGGTGTGTGGGTTTATTTCTTTGTCTTAGATTTGATTCCATTGATCAATATGTCTATTTCTATACCAATACTATGCAGTATTTTTTATTACTATTGCTCTTTACATTTTGGGATCATGGATGGAGATAACTGCAGAAGTTCTTTTATTGTACAAGATGACTTTTAGCTATCCTAGATTTTTTTTCTTTTTCCACATGAAGTTGAGAATTGTTCTTTCAAGCTCTGTAAAGTATTGTTTGTGTTGAAAATTTGATGAGGATTGCATTGAATCTATAGATTGCTTTTGGTAAGATAGTCATTTTTACTGTTAATCCTATTGATCCATGAGCATGGGATATACTTCCAACTTCTAATATCTTTTTCAATTCCTTTCTGTAGAGACTTGAACTTCTTGTCATACAGGTCTTTCACTTGCGTGGTTAGAGTTACACCGAGATATTATATATTATATGTTTGCCACATATTATTAATCACATACCAATTATAATCACAGTTTTTTGGGTTAAGTCAAAAGCATGCCTTAATTAAACCATTCCCTGAGTTCTTCAGACAGATGGGAAAAATTTACAATATGAGGTGTAAACACTTGTTAGTATACATGTACACATGTACACAAATGACATATGCAAACACATACACACGTATTTACACAACACACATGCATTAATGTGCATATACACGCACACTCAAACATACAGCACAATAACATACAGACAAACATGCAGGAATACCCCCCCACACAAACATTTATAAGCACACAAAACACATGCGCACATCTATGTATATTTGTATACATGCACACATATAAACACATGGACACATGTGCATGCTGTTAATTATTAGTCCAAACCATACTATATTTGATTGCATTATAAAATACTTGAATACTAACTTTCAAATGGTAACATTTACTAATTTCTTAATTAACATTGTTATTATAAAAATATGTATGTTTCCGCACAAATAGAAATACAAGTACTGAGCAAAATAGAAACTTGTAAGCTTCAAAATAGCTTTTGCCTTAGTTTAGAAATTAGAATATATTTCTTAAGGCTTTTGAAAATAAAATACAATTATTATATTCTCAGACTATAATAGCTAAAGTCTGAGTACTATGGTATTCACATTTCTACAAAATGTATTTTCCCCATTAACACAGTTATTTCCCTCCAAATACAGGCTTATTCCAGTGTTTGGGAAGACAAGTAAATGAATTTACCTACATTTTGGTTCTCAGTTTCTACTATGCTGCTTGATGGTGAGACCCCAATTTTGGTTTAACTAAAGGTGCTTTTAAAATATATAACTATATAATATGCTTCATGTCTACCAGTGTGGGGGCTAGTGATAGAAGTCAGTATGCTTTTATTTCTCTCAGGTGTACAAATGATTATATTGCCGGTCATCTGAATTTATAATGTAATACAATTTTTAATATGAGACTAGAATGTGAATGCATGTATATTGTGAGGAGGACTTAATAATTTTTAAATTAATGTGGAAAATGGAAAGAAGAAAATGCCTGGTGATTTTAAAGAATAAAGAGTAGGCACTTCATTGCCAGATTCTGAAGCTAATTAGAAAGCTAATTTTTTTTTTTTTGGTCATAGGACTGTGCTCATTCCAAATGGGATGGAGAAATGTAAATGAACAAAATTGAAGGCCAAGAAAGAGATCTAAAACATAATGAACATGGTGTAGCAAATCAGTGACAGCAAATGGATTTGGGAATTAATGGCTGGTAAAATAGTAAGATATCTTCAAAGGTATCACAAACGAACATCAAAAATCTTCAGTTTTAACAATAAAGCACTAATTTCAAGGCATTAGGTTAAAACTTCTGTGATGCTGCACAGACCTTCTTTTTCTCCCTTCAAACCTGCTGTCACTCGCTACTCCCTCTCAAATTAGTGGCCTAGTTTTTATTTTTATTACATCTACAGCAAGTAAATACATAAGCACAGATTGTTGTTTTCCTTTGGTATTGTTTTCTGTCTATATTTTTAGGGCTGGTTACTTGGTATTGCATGACCATAAAAGGGGCTCGTCTCTGGGGAAGATGGATTCTCAGTCTCTCAGTAGTGGTTAGTTACCTGTTGTTCTTCTAGGAGTAGAATTAGGCTTTCCTCTCCATGTTGCCATGTCAACGGCTGATTTCATCATTCAGCCCTGGTTTAAGGAACCATATTATTAGATTTCCTGTGTGTGGTTTCTATGTCAGGGAAGGTGGTCTCAATCTTGCCATCTTCCTGGCTTAGTCTCCTGAGCTCAGGAATAACAGGTACATGGCTACACCTGGCTTGACAAGCTAATGGAGTCATCAATTTCTTTAAAGCAGAAGCCATATAAACATTCAAAAGACAAATATCTAGAGACATGAGCTCTGGGGGTACTGGTTAGTTCATATTGTTGTTCCACCTATAGGGTTGCAGACCCCTTCAGCTCCTAGGGTACTTTCTCTAGCTCCTCCATTGGGGGACCTGTGTTCCATCCAATAGCTGACTGTGAGCATCCACTTCTGTGTTTGCCAGGCACTGTCAAAGCCTCACAAAGACAGCTATATCAGGGTCCTTTCAGCAAAATCTTGCTGGCGTATGCAATAGTGTCTGCTTTTGGTGGTTGATTATGGGATCGTGTCTCTAGCTGCATATGTAGCAGAAGATGGCCTAGTCAGCCATCATTGGGAAGAGAGATCCCCTGGTCTTGCAAACTTTATATGCCCCAGTACAGGGGAACACCAGGGCCAAGAAGTGGGAGTGGGTGGGTCGGGGAGGGGGGGGCGGAGGGTATAGGGGACTTTTGTGATAGCATTTGAAATGTAAATAAAATAAATACCTAATAAAAATGTGGGTAATAAAGACAAATAGCAAACTGGAAAACATGTATTTGCATTACAAAATAAGATTATAAAATGACAGTTATTTGCAGTTAAAACAAATATGGAAACAAATATGTGGCCCTTCAGCACAGGACATGATAGTCAATAATACTATGAATGAAGAAATAAAAATAGCTAACAAATGGTGTGTGTGTGTGTGTGTGTGTGTGTGTGTGTGAGAGAGAGAGAGAGAGAGAGAGAGAGAGAGAGAGAGAGAGAGAGAGATAATGTACCCATTTGGAAATAACATGGGCTTTATTTATTTACAAATGCAAAAGCTAATAAGAAAAAATGACAGACTTATAAATACACAGGATTTGTTATGAATCTACTTGCAGATAAAAAAATAGAAATACATAGGGATTTGTTATGAATCTACTTGAAGATAACATATGGAACCCGTTTGATCTCAGTGGCAAG
The DNA here is from genome assembly GCF_900095145.1 of Mus pahari. Classification (NCBI taxonomy): domain Eukaryota; kingdom Metazoa; phylum Chordata; class Mammalia; order Rodentia; family Muridae; genus Mus; species Mus pahari. Next base: position 35,074,408 of record NC_034592.1, on the reverse strand, counting down.
AATATTTAGGCTCCTTGACATCTATAAATATGAGCTTGTGTCCACTGTGTGTTCATGCTTCACTTTTGTGTTTAACACTTGATAATATGAGAAATGCCAATGGCTTCATACCTTGTCTATTATAGATCTACTATAAAGTGTGTGTGTGTGTGTGTGTGTGTGTGTGTGTGTGTGTTTGTGTGTGTATGTGTTTATGTCTATGTGTGTGCATGGGGGGTGTTTCTGCTTGGGAATAAACATTTTTATATATTCACATATTTGCATAAACTATTTACAGTTTATTTTGATGTCATTTATAAAAAAACAGCACAGAATCTTCATTTTTTAAAGCTACTAGAATATATATTCTTTTTATTATGCAAAATTTCCATTGATCTAAGTGTTTCTGAATCATTTGCCACTTTCCAGGAATCTAACCAACATGTAAATTGAGAGATGTTAATATATATGTCACTAAGTTGTTTTTTAAGAATCACAGCCCAGAAAAAGAAAAGGCAAACAGACTAAATGAGAGAGATCACTGCTCAGAATCCAGAAAATTTCAGGCAAAAGGCAAATTGTGATTAGATCATTCCCATCACCCTTGAAAGGAAGTGTTACATCTTTTAAGGAAAAGTGACATTTCCCCGAACTAATTTTTAAAAGAATGTATCAGCTGACCATATTAAAAATGTTGAGCAATACAGCTTTACATTCACATGTAAAGGAGTTATTCAGGACTACCTTATATATCTTCTAAAAATAACCCAGAAACTTAAATAAACAAAATGATCCTGCTGTGACAAAGTTTGGTAACAAAGTTCAGAAAAGGACTGATGATGGAAAGCATTAACAAACAATATGGTAGTCTGTACTCATGTCTGCTGTTGGGACTAAACCCTGGCCTTTGGTCAAAGGAACACACAGTGACATCAGAACAGTGAGTGAGAGAGGGTATAGAGGTCATGCTGTAAAAGCTTGAGGAAAAAGGATGGAGAAACTTGGGGAATGTGTCAGTTTGTACTGAAAAGTACAGGAAATACATTGTTTGTGAACTTTAATGACCGTGAGCTGACTGCTGGTCTCTAGAACTAAGTGGCTAGGACACAGCTTGGTTCTGGTACCTACTAGGAGGTCTGTAACTACTTAAAACTGATCTTGATGCCACAGATTAGGATTAAAAAAGGCTTCTGTATTTGCAAGTTCAAACAACCTTATATTGAAATGTTTTGGTATTAAAATTTGTTTCTGGGAGGCTGGAGCGATGGCTCAGCAGTTAAGAGCACTGACGGCTCATCCAAATGTCCTGAGTTCAATTTTCAGCAACCACATGGAGAATCAGAACAATCTGTAATGGGATCCAATGTCCTTTTCTGGTAGGTCTGAAGAGACCTACTGTATTCCATATACATAAAATAAACAAGTAAAAAATTTTAATTTCTTCTGCACTCAAATGTGGTTTTTATCATGACTTTCCTAAATAATGCTGTATAAAAATTATTTACATAGCATTTATACTATATTTGTCTTATAATTAATTAGGATGCCTTTAAGCATATTGGAAGATGTGTATGCATTAGGTACAATTACAATCTCATTTTGTATAAGGGACTTGACCATCTAAAGATTTTAATATCTATGGGTGTCTAAGCCAGTGTTTTATGAGTGGCCATGAACACATTGGAGTTTAGAGAGGAAAGCACTTGATTGGGTTTGTTTTCAGTTTCAGACATGTGCCTAGAGAAGTTTTCGGAATAATCCATCCGAATCCAAAGGCAGTAGGAAGAGAGAGACTTTGGGACTGGCTTGGGATGTTGAAATTACTAAACCTAGCCTCAGTGACAAACTCCTCCAACAAGGACTTACCTACTCTACTGAGTCACACCTCCTAATTCCTCTTCAGGAGGGCCACTCCCTGATGACCCAGCATCCAAATATAAGAGCCTATGGGAGCCATTCTTATTCAAACCATCAGAGTTGGGATCTTCACATCAGTCTTGTGGTTAAACAATAGCCAACTGCATATAAAGGGAGTATTTCTGACCTCAGAACAGCAGAATTATCACAAGCAGCATTACTTGTCCTGAGTTCAGATTCCAGCTGCAGTTATATGATCTTTGTCAATTAACTCTCTAATCTTTACTTTCCTTACTTCTGTAATAGGAGCAAAATTGTGAGTATATCTCATCTATTGTGAAGATGAGAAAAGGTAATATATACAAAATCACTTTGAATTCTATTTTAAACTCTTCTTTAATGTTCTACTTGTAGAAGGGAGAGATATTTATGATGAACTGCATGGATACGCTTCTTCTGGATAGCTATTTGTTATATGCTCTTTGCCTGTCTCCTTTTCTCTGCTTATACACAGCTAGACAACATTTCCTAGCCTTCCTTGCAGTTCATCAGTAGAACTGCTGCCCAGTGTCAGTAATATCATACTGGATAAAGTTAACATATGCAGCTAAAAAGACTGACCCATGAAAATGTATAATATACCCTTTTGCATTCTAATTTTTCATTTCACTTGGATAATGGAAAGGACTTTAATGATAGAGAGTGGAAGTAAATCATTCAAGGAACTTGGGTTCTTAGGCCAGCACTTTGTGGAGAGCCACCTGGAGGACCAATTGACCACAAAGGCTTCCGCTGAACAGCTGGTAGACTGGGGTTGCTTTTTACAGTAGTTCTTCTGTCTAACCTATGAAAACTTGGCAGACAGTAAAGGTCTTGATTAGACAGTATCAACTAGAAAATAGTATCTAATAATTGTGCAGTGACATTGGGCAGCGATTAAATAGAAATCAGTAAATGAAGTTCTTGTAGGAATTAGACAGAAACTGCCTAAACAATAAGATGGTAGAATTGTGGGAATGTAATTCAAGCAGAAGATATCTTGAGTCAGGATTCAATTCTACATTATCCTAAGTGGATAAGTACCTGGCAGATAAGTAACAACACTTAGAATTAGGAAAATAAAACAATCTGGACCAATGGGTCCACACAGGGGATCATCTTTGTCAAAATATGAGCATGGTTCAAAGTATGATTGGGTTTGGATGAAATTATAGTTCAAGAAGTTACAAATAGCCATTTTTCTTATTGAAAAAATGGCCCATAGATTCTTTTTTTTTT
>NC_034592.1:35056337-35071283 GCF_900095145.1 Mus pahari | reverse complement strand
TTCTCTTTTTAGGTCTTGGAAGGTTTTGCTCATTTCCCTCACCTGTTTGTTTTTGTTCTCCTCTCTCTCTTTAAGGACTTCTACCTCTTTAGAAGTATTCTAAAGGTGCTGGATGCCGAATTAGGCCTGGGGACTCCCCAGTGAACACCTCTCCACCTCTCCTTCGGCAGGCAGGCGGGGAAAGGCGCCAGATGCAGGATCAGACCTGGGGACTGGTCCCGGGCGAACACCCCTCCTCCATAGATTCTTGTCTTAGGATTTTGATTGCTGTGAAGAGACACCATGGCTGTGGCAAGTCTTAGAAAGAAAAGCATTTAACTGGGGCTGGCTTACAGTTCAGAGGTTTTGTCTATTGTCACCATGGTGGGAAGCATAGCAGCATGCAGGCAGTTCTACATCTGAATCTGCAGACAGCAGGAAAAGAAAGTAAGCCACTGGGCCTGACTTGAGCTTCTGAAACCTCAAACCCCACCCCTACTGACCCATTTCCTCCAAAAGTCCACATCTACCCAACAAAGCTGCATGTCTTAATCCTTTCAAATAATGCCACTCCCTGTGAACCTATGGTTGCCATTTTCATTCAAACTACCACAATCATACTAAAGAATCGGTACATAAATATAACTTTCTGTATCCCAGTTGTTCTATGGTGGCCATTGGTGATTTATCATCAATCCTTTCACATATGCTAATTATTTTCCTCTAAGAACATATTTTTCTTTTGTCTTTATTTTTGTTATCCAACACTGCAATTTATTTTTTTTAAACCATGTAAGATGGAAGGAATCTGATTTTATATAAACTCAAACTTTAGTTCATAATAATGCGAGAATTCTAGAAGGAATTACTTGTGTCTCAGTATGAAAATGAATTCACACCTTTTTTATTTACACATGGTGCTATGTTCTGTTTCTCGAGATCAAGACCTTTACAGGTAAACAAGGTCGGTTTTCCTTAGTATCTGTTTGAGAACTTCTTTGACAACTATTTCATTGAACCTCTGTTTAGTAGGAAAAAGCAGATTTATAAAAATTAATAAAAAAATATGGTATAAAATTGAATATTCTAAAAGTTCAATAAGCTGATGAATAATGAATTGATCTTGGGCAGTAGAGAAAAAGTTCCTTAAAGGACAAGACATACAAATATCAATGGTAGTGATTATGGAATGGAAATGAGCGATCCCCACCTTCAAAATATTCTCTGAAACTAATTCAGTCAAGATTAATAACTTAACAATACTCAACAAGCAAACAAAATTAAAATTGAGGTTTAGGAATATTATAATAAAATTGTAGAAACATGTATATTTGAAAAATAGCTAACAGTGCCCAACAGAAGAGCAACACCAGTGAATCCTCTAAACTGGAACATAGGGAAGATTCAAGTTAGTCCTAAGATTAGTCAAGATTTCCAGAAACAGCAAAGTAGAGTTCTGGTTGTTCTTCTTTGCAAGCATAGCCTCATTTTGTGTGAGTGATCCAAAATCTGTAGACCCTACACAACATTCTCAGTGAACCCTCACGACAATCTCACAAGGAAATGAAAGATTTTAAAATTATGAAGAGGCTTCCATATCTGATCAAGTATGTCCACCAGATTAAATGAAAACAAATTTCATCTCTTTAAAAAACAAGTTCTGTATACTCTGATCTCCTGTGCAATGCCCTTCAATTTTTAAAAGAGCACTGCTATTTAATAAGCTCTAGTCTAAAGTACCATATGTATACATTTCCAGAAACTGATCAGTTTACTTCAGGAACAACAGAATAGAAACCAAAGCTCACAGACAGTTGGTTTCATTTATTTTCTGGACTTAAAATCTATTAATTAAGATTTTTTTTCTCCCAAAGAACTTCAGGAAAAAATGATTTCCACTTTTAGAGTTTTAAAATGTCTTTTAGTAAATTATCGCTAGTTCTACTGAGAGAACAACATGTGTTTCAGAGCTGTAATTATGTATAATTTTTTTCAATTTCCATGTTTTACGGAGCATTGGGCTCTGAGTATCTACCATACTATAATACAAATGATTAATTAATAAGTGGCTTTACACTGCGTAAGACCCACTTTGTCTCTTTGCCATGAGGGTAGATATACTTTCATTTACCAGCAGTTTCAAGCTACTGTCTTGAATCTAATCAAGTTTGAGCTCTGATTTTTATAGTTTTCAAATTTTCATTGGGATCCAGCCATGCTCATTCTATCATTTTCCATGGCTGCTCTCAAGATACAATGGCTAATTGGAGTAGACCATATTGTCTAAAGCCTTTATAGCAAAAGTTTGTCAAGCCATCATGTAAAAGATCATGATTCAGGAACGTATCTTAAACTTTTGCTGTTTATTACTAAATACAAAAGGAACCTAATGACGATTTCATAACTAATATTCTGACAACCAATGTCAAGTGTTGAGAAGCACATCCATGAAGATGTTGGAGCTTAGTTTGAGTTTTGACTTGTCTCTATCTTACCTGTATCACCTGAGTCAAATTATTCATCTTTGCTTCACTTTCTCACAGATTACACCCCTACAATCTCTCTCATATTTGGGGAAGTAATAATTTTCAGTAACATCTAAAGTCGGTCCTATGGTTATTACAATTAATGTGGATTAGCTTAAGCACCAGAATCGGTCCTATGGTTATTACAATTAATGTGGAGTTGCTTAAGCACCAGAAATGAAAAAAAAGGAACAATTTAAAAAATTAACACAAGTTTCTAGGAGTGCTAATACTCCCTGTAAGGTTTTCTCATTATGTAGTTCATGTGATCTCCCTGTGTTGTATTATCTACAAGGAATAGACAAGAAGTTGAGGATGGGAAATGAATGCAGACGGTGAAGAAGGATAAGTTCTGATTCAATTCGGCCTCTGGGGTTCTTAGTCTGGTATTATATCATACTACAGGAGCTGTTTAGAAGAGGAAGGCAAATGAGCAAGATAATTGTTTGATTTCTGGCCTGGGTGAGATTTGGAATTCTAAAGAGCAATTGCCTTAGAGCAGAAAATTATGGTTGATTTGTCATTTAAAGGCACAGGGATCCAGTGATGTTTTCAAGAAAGAAGGAGAGACGGAGAGCTCAGAGATTTTGAAAGAATGCTTCCCCTGGTCTGCAAGTCCAGTTAATTTTACATGTGTTGTCATTTCCGTTTGCTGTTGTGCTTGTTCATTTATGTTTCAATGACTGAGTGGCCTTGGACCTTTAAAGAGAGATATACAGGAGGATCAATGTTAGCATGCACTTTCTAGGCCCACACAGTGGTTCTCTTAAAGCCACTTTTGGGGATAAAACCTAGGTCATGGATTTTATTTTAAAGATTTATTATTTATTTATTTATTTATTTATTTATTTATTTATATGTATGTGAGTACATTTTCACTGTCTTCAGACACATCAGAAGAGGGCACCAAGTCCCATTATAGATGCTTGCTGGGAATTAAACTCAGATCCTCTGGAAAATCAGTCAGTGTTCTTAACTGCTAAGCCTTATCACCAACTCCCAGGTATTAGATTTTATAGGAACCTATGTGGAACTTTTGGTTTCAGTCTCAAACATGAGATTGAGGAATAGTAGCCATGTCTTAAACTCCTTTCTTGATTATACTAAAAGTTTTCTAATTAATTAATTATTAAAATTATTTATTTGTTTACTTACTTATTTTGAGACTTACTGGAGAGACTCGAAGTGCCTGCAGGGATACCCAGTGAAGGAGAACTTAAGCAATTATGGCTGGTCTTGGTGGTCCATGTCTGCAGTTCCAGCTACTGTAGAGGGTAAAATGAGAGGAATCAATTGAGTGTCCAAGTTTAAGTAAATACAAAACAATTCTTAAAGTCTAGTAAACATCTGTCTTAGTCAGGTGCTGGCACAGTCTCTCAGAGGACAGCCATACCAGCACCTGACCAAGACAAATGCAGATACCATTGGATTGAGCCTGGGGACTGCAATGGAATAGTTAATGGAAGGGCTGAAGGAGCTCAAGGGTATTGCAACCATGCAGGAAGAATTACAGTATGAACTAACCGGACCCCTCAGAGCTCCTGCAGACTAAACCAAAGAGTGTACATGGGCTTGTCCATGGATCCTGATATAAATGTAGCAGAGGACTGCCTTATGTATCAATGGGAGGGGAGTCACTAGGTCCTGTGGAGGATTGATGCCCCAGAGAAGGGGGAAGCTACAGGGGTGAAGAAGAAGTGGGTGGATGGGTAGGGTAGGTACCCTTAGAGAGGCAAAGGAGAGGTGGATGTGTGTGTATGTGGGGGGTAGCTGTGGAGGGAAGACTGGGAAAGGGGATAAAATTTGAAAGTAAACAAAATAATAAAAAATGTAGCAAACATGACTAAGCTAGATATATAATAGACGTCTTGAATATTATATACTCAAAGAATGGACAACTGGTAGAAAATCTTCTGGGTATTTCACTTAGTAAGGTTTCATAAAGTTCTTAATCTATAAAGCAGAACACAGTCAAAATAGAGATGTACATATTATACTAGGCTCTAAGTCAAACTAGGTGAGTAACTATTCAAAAGTTTATTTTCTGTAAAGTAAGGCCAGTATGATCAAATTCTCTGAGTTGCAACAAGTGAAAGTATTATAATAAAGACTGATGTGTCCTCTGAATATACTCTACAGAGAAGAGGCTATTCTTAATATGACAACTCATTATATTTTGTGCTTTTCAAAGCTCTCTCATTTTGTTCCCCTTTTGGGTCTCTCATACCTATGGCAATGATTCCAAATATGAACAAAGAATAAAATTACCAAAATGCACTATCCAATCATCCTTGTATCTCAGTTGCTTAAAAGGGTCAAAAAAAATAATATAGCCATGTGTTTTTGAACCTACATATTTCTTTAAATAAAAGGGAAAATCCTAATAAACTCCTATGGCATTGACATAGTAGGGAATTACTGTAATTATGCAAATTAAAATAAGTCAACAAGATTCAGAACACAATACATGATAAGTAATGTTTTTTAAAATAACAGTCACTGAGCCTGGTCATTTGCACTTAATAATAGGATCAGGAGGGAGCCTAGTGTCTGAGGAGAACAGCTGTGGTAATAGATGTATTATAGCTTTGATAGGTTCACTCGAGTCGTTTTATTTTTTTGTTTGCTTTAGATTATAGAATGCTCCCAGAGCGCCATGCTATTGAAATTCCCATCATTCCCAGGGCTTTAATTAAATGATTGGATTTGACAGAACTTGAATCGAGGAGGCCCAGCACTATGTCAGTTTATGCCAGGATGATAGTATCAGAGCCCTGGCAAGTACATGCTTGGTTTTAATTTATGCCTCATTGTGACGCATAAGAAACATATGCCACTGTGTGATTTGTACTGGATAGGCCATATCACAGTGATACTGTCCTCATAAAACCCACAAGATGGATGATATATTTCTTGGTTTAAGGATAAATTTGGACATAAAAATGCAAGGTTGACTGAGGTTGCAACCACTTTAATTCTGTTCTGCAAAGAAATTAAACACCACTCACAGCAGTTTAACACCCTAGCTTATCCACAATCGTTCCATCTATCCCAACAAGATACCTTGTTGAATAACAGGGATCAGTAGTTTATTCTGCCTGAGGTAGGAGATGTTGGAACAATAATCTATGGAATAGAAACACCGATTATAAGCAGGTTTGTAGTTTTTCTATCTCTAGTGAAAGCATCTTTGCATGTGGATTAGTATCTACATCCTGGATAACAAAAACACACCCATTTCATTATGAGTAACTGAGCTTGCTAAATTTTAAACCAAAACTAGTACTGAAGCTTGGGTGTGTAGATAGAAGATGTGTGACTTAGCAGTTCTTATTCATAGCACGGGCATGACAGAAGCAAGTGTCATTTCTGTCTTGTTTGCTACTATTTTGCGTGCAGACCTAGGACTTTGATGTGAGTTTCATGATTGATAGAGAAGAAAATACATAAAAAGCTTGAAAATCTTGGACTAATAAAAAAACATTCTTTTGGTAAAAGAGAAAAATAGGAAAATAGAGACAATTTCATGTTTGGTTGGGTTAAGCGCCCTCTAAAGCAGACAGAGAAATTTGTCTCTAGCAGCACCCATGAAGAGTCTTATTGTATATTTTTACAATGTTTATTTATGCAGGGGTAAGTGTTGTCATGACACTTTACTGTTTTGGCCCAAATTGTGATACAGGGAAGGTAGATCCTCTCAGATTTTTTTTTTTTTTTTTTACAACGTGCCTTCCATCTTTTCTCCTTTGTGCTTATCTTGAATCTGGTCTTGTAATTCTCTCCATAGTAAGATTCACACACATATTTTTCTACTATGCCTCTCTTCCTTTAAAAGCCTGATCTTTGTTATCATTAATGACTGCCAATCTTCATCTAGAAACATTTATATATTAGCAGAGATAGTTTCCTGAATATATTTCCTATAGTTGGATCTGAAATAACAGGTATATGTGAATCAAACATTCTGAAGCAGGCATCCTTTTACTACATTATTCAAATCACATCACAAGATAATAAGATGCCACAGAAAACTGGAGACAGGAGTTACAAACTTGTTTTATGAACTTGCACTTAAGTTGCATTCTTTTAAACTGTGATGACTGCTCAGATTAAAAGCTTGTCAAAAAAGATCCCAAAGTGCATGATGTATTATCTTATTGTTGAATAAGCCTCCCATGGAGAACGATGGAAAAGTTGGACAAAATATAAGAACATTTGCGTAAAGAATTTGGAGAGCACCTGAGGCAACATAGGAGCCATGTTATTTTTGGATGGCTAGTTAGACAGGCAAATAGATGATAAGTAGAAATAAATAAAGGTAGGTAGCTAGATACATAGATAATTTCTAGTGCTAAGGTTGAACTCAGCGACTGGCACTTGCTAAGCCAGTGCTCTGTATAGATCTTTTCTCCTAGTTTCAGGCCTGATATTTTGTGAGCTGATTTTTTTCTTGGAAAATATTCACCAGTACTTGCAGTTGTGAGGCAAAGAAGCCTACAGAATTCTGATGACTCAATATATAAAAGAAAGGAAAATTGAAGTTCAGAGTTCTAAAAGTTACCAGGACTTGAGAAACCTAGAGGCCAGAGAGAGAAGTATAGAGGAACCAGCTTCTCCCTTGATGTTTTGTAGAATTGTGCATGCTCATTTTTCTGCACATGTGCACCATGTGCATTCTGGAGCCTACATAGGTATGAAGAGGGCACTGCATGCCATGGACCTGGAATCAAGCTGCTTTGTGGGTCTGGGAAGCCAGTGTAGATCCTCTGCAAGAACAATGAATGCTTTAAACTGTACAGTTATCTTTCTAGCTTCTTTTGTGGGATTCTTATACAGAAGAAAGGTATTATGAATTAATTTGAAAATATGTCTTAGTTCCCTTTCTAGTGCTCTAGGAAGCACTGTGACCAAGGGACCTTATAAAGGAAAGCAAATGGTGTGAGTTCTGTAACCTTTAGGCCCAACTAGGAACATACCTTCTTCAACAAAGTTACATCTTCTAATTCTTCCCAAATATTTCCAACAATTGGGGACCACATATTCAAACACATGAACCCATGAGGACCATTCTCATTCATTCTGCATAGCTTCACTATGAAAAAAAAAATAAGATTCTGCAAGATGTGTATCAGATTGGTAAATGACAGAATGATATCTATAAAAGTTGAAAACCAGATTTGACTTAGCTTAGCTAGGATTGGGTTAGGTTAACATAGATCTAACCTAGCTCGCCATTGGTGTCTTGAATCCATATTGTTTCTTTATATAGAAGAGCTCTGCAAGTTTATTTTATTTTTAACAAAACAAGAGGAATAGAAGATGTGGAGATAAAGAAATGGTGGGGGTAAAAATGAAGGGAATGTGAAAAAATCATTTGGAAGCTTACTGTCTGGTTAAATTAAAAAACAAAAACACTTTGAAGGCATACACCACACAATGGCAGACAATATCATCCTTAGGAGTAATAGGTCATTTATTAAATACTTCATTGCCAAATGTGGACTACCTCTGCAGGAGATATTGGTCAGAAAAGACCTTGAGGTACTCAGAAGGAAATAGAATTGTGTTATTTACTTTTCTACTCTGTGATAAAATACCACAATCAAGGTAACTTGCTGAAGCTATGGTGTGTTGGGCTTACAGGACCTGAAGGATAAGAGTCTTTTATGGAAGGGAAGCACAGTAGCAAGTTGGAGACTGGAGAAGAATGTTGAGGGTCCACATCTTGAACGACAACCAGGAAGAAGAGAGTTAACAGGGGCTGGCTTGTTGCATTGAACCCTGTCTTAGTCAGGGTTTCTATTCCTGCACAAATATCATAACCAAGAAGCAGGTTGGGGAGGAAAGGATTTATTCAGCTTACATTTCCACATTGCTGTTCATCACTGAAAGAAGTCAGGACTGGAACTCAAGCAGGTCAGGAAGTAGGAGCTGATGCAGAGGCCATGGAAGGATGTTCCTTACTGGCTTACTTCCCCTGGCTTGCTCAGCCTGCTCTCTTATAGAACCCAAGACTACCAGCCCAGGGATGGCACCACCCACAAGGGGACCTCCCCCCTTGATCACTAATTGAGAAAATGCCTTACAGCTGGATCTTGTGAAGGCATTTCCCCAACTGAAGCTCCTTTCTATGTGATAACTCCAGCTGTGTCAAGTTGACACAAAACTAGCCAGTATAAACCCTTAAAGCCCATATCCAGTGACATCCTCCTCCACCATAACTCTCAACAGCACCACAAACTAGGGACTAAATGCCAGAGTATATGGAAGACATTATTATGTAGGCTACAACTTGTACTCTCTTGCTAATATAGCTCCTGGGCATATCAACATGCAAAATGTATTTGGCAAAACTTCAAAAGTCTCCATAGTCTTTTAGTATCAATGATGTTTAAAAATTCAAAGTCTCTCCTGTGATCAAAAGAATCTCTTAACTGTAACCCCTATAAAATAAAAGAAGCAATTTTCTACTTCTGGTATAGGATAACAGAATATAAATTACAATAATAAAGTATGATTATTTATTTCACTGTATTTCTTTCTTTACCACTTGCCTTTTCCATTGTAGACCTCCATAAGAGGGCTTGCTTATTATCTTTTGACAGAATTAACACTAGCTACCTCAAAAGAAATTAATGCACTATCCTTAAATCTAGACACAGGCAGTTTTTAGGACAGGGGCTGAAAACAGCCACATTTTCCCCTAGATTAACAAGATCAGTCTTCAGTTCTGTTGCTATCATTTTTCCCTCTTATACTTCCATTTAAAAAAATTATTACATATTTTCTTTATTTACATTTCAAATGTTATTCCCCTTATTTCCAGAAATGTTATTTTCCGGTTTCCCTGCTGAAAACCTTCTAACCCATCCTCCCTCCCCCTGCTCACCAAACCACCCACTTCCAATTCCCTGTCCTGGCATTCCCCTACACTGGGGCATCTAGAATTCTCAAGACCTAGGGCCCCTCCTCCCATTGATGTCCAACAAGGCCATCCCCTGCTACATATGCAGCTGGAGCCATGAGTCGCACCATGTCTACTCTTTGATTGGTGGTTTAGTCCCTGGGAGCTCTGGGGGTGCTGGTTGGTTCATATTGTTGTTCCTCCTACGGGGCTATAAGCTCCTTCAGCTCTTTTGGTCCTTTCTATAGCTCCTCTGTTGGTGACCTTGTGCTCAGTCTAACGGTTGTCTGAGAGCATTGTCCCCTAAATTTGTTAGGCACTGGAAGAGCCTCTCAAGAGATAGCTGGATCATGCTCCTGTCAGCAAGCACTTGTTGGCATCCACAATAGTGTCTGGGTTTGGTGAATATATTTGGGATGGATCCCCAGGTGGGGAAGTCTCTGGTTGTTCATTCCTTCAGTCTCTGCTCCACACTTTATCTCTGCAGTTCCTTCCATGGTGTTTTCTTCTCCCTCCTAAGAAGGATTGCAGTATCCACAGTTTGGTCTTCCTTCTTCTTGAGTTTGATGTATTTTGCAAATTGTATCTTGGGTAGTCCCAGCTTCTGGGCTACTGTCAATTTATCAGTGAGTGTATGACATGTGTGTTCTTTTGTGATTGGGTTTCCTCACTCAGGATGATATTTTCCAGTTATATCCATTTGTTTCAATAGCTGAGTAGCATATCATTGTATAAATGCACCACATTTCTGTATCCATTTCTCTGTTGAGGGACATCTGGGTTCTCTCCAGCTTCTGGCTATTATAAATAATGCTGCTATGAACATAGTAGGGCGTGTGTCCTTATTACCAGTTGGAACATCTGGGTATATGCCCAGGAGAGGAATTGCTGGATCTTCCTGTAGTACTATGTCCAATTTTTTGAGGAACTGCCAAACAGATTTACAGAGTGGTTGTATGAGCTTGCAATCCCACCAACAATGGAGGAGTGTTCCTCTTTCTCCACATCCTCACCAGCATCTGTTGTCATCTGAATTTTTGATCTTAGCCATTCTGACTGGTATGAGGTGGAATCTCAGGGCTGTTTGATTTGCATTTCCCTCATGACTAAGGATGTTGAACATTTTTTCAGGTGCTTCTCAGCCATTCGGTATTCCTCAGTTGAGAATTCGTTGTTTAGCTTTGTACCCCATTTTTAATGGGGTTATTTGATTTTCTGGAGTACAGCTTTTTGAGTTCTTTGTATATATTGGATATTAGTTGGAGCACCTTCTTGGGATATGTCCAGGAATGGTATAGCTGGGTCTTTCAGGTAGTACTATGTCCAATTTTCTGAGGAACTGCCAAACTGATTTCCAGAGTGGTTGTATCAGCTTTCAATTCCCCCAGGGGGTATGCTGTCATCTGAGATTTTATCTTAGCCATTCTGACTGGTGTGAACCAGAATCTCAATTTTGTGTTGATTTGCATTTCCCTGATAACTAAGGATGTTGAACATTTTTTTAGGTGCTTCTCAGCCATTCGGTATTCCTCAGTTGAGAGTTCTTTGTTTAGTTCTGTATCACATTTTTTAATATGGTTATTTGGATCTCTGGAGTCTAACTTCTTGAGTTCTTTGTATATATGGGACATTAGCCCTCTATTTGATGTAGGGTTGGTAAAGATCTTTTCCCAATCTGTTGGTTTTCGTTTTATCCTATTGACAGTGTCCGCTGCCTTACAGAAGCTTTGCAATTTTATGAGGTCTTATTTGTCAATTTTTGATCTTACAGCACAAGCCATTGGTGTTCTGTTCAGGAATTTTCCTCCTGTGCCCATGTGTTTGAGGCTCTTCCCCACTTTCTCCTCTATAGGTTTCAGTGTCTCTGGTTTTATGTGGAGGTCCTTAATCCACTTGGAGTTGAACTTTGTTCAAGAGATAAGAATGGATCAATTCTCATTCTTCTACATGCTAATTGCCATTGGAGGCAACACCATTTGTTGAAAATGCTGTCTTTTACCTCATAAATATGGAAAGCTTCTGTAAAGCAAAGGACATAGTCAACAAAACAAATCTGCCATCTACAGATTGGGAAAAAAAATCCTCATGAACTCCATATCTGATAGAGGGCTAATATCCAAATGTATAAAGAACTCAAGAACTTAATCACTAAAACCCCAAACAACCTAATAAAAAAAAATGGGGTATAGAACTAAACTGAGAAATCACAGTTGAGGAATCTTGAATGACTGAGAAGCACCTAAAGAAATGTTCAAAGTCCTTAGTGATCAGAAATGCAAATCAAAAGGACCCTCAGATTCCACTTTATACCAATCATAATGGCTAAGATCAAAACCTCAGCTGACAACACATGTTGGAAAAAATGTGGAGAAAGAGGAACATCCTCCATTGCTTGTGGGATTACACACTAGTACAACCACTCTGGAAATCAATCTGGAGGTTCCTCAGAAAACTGGAAATAGATCTACCTGAAGACCCAGCTATACCCCTCTTGGGAATATACCCAAAAGATGCCCCACCATGCCCCAGGGGCACCTGTTCCACTATGTTCATAGCAGCCTTATTTGTGATAGCCAGAAGATGGAAACAACCTAGATGCCCCACAACAGAAGAGTGGATACAGAAAATGTGGTTCATTTACACAGTGGAATACTACTTAGCTATTAAGAACAAGGACATCCCGAGTTTTGCAGGCAAATGGGTGGAACTAGAAAATTACATCCTGAGCGAGGTAACTCAGATCCAAAAAGACAAGCATGGTATGTACTCACAAATAAGTGGATAGAAGCAAAAAAGGAAAATAAAAAAGAAAGGAAGAAAGAAAAAACACATACAGAATATACAAAATTACAGTCCACAGAATTCAAAAGGCTCAACAAGTTGAAGTGCCCAAGTAAGGCCATTTAAGTTGGGAATCTTCACTCTCATCTATACCTATTATCCTTAGCTTTGGTCTTCTCATTGTGTCCTGGATGTTTTGGGTCTGGAAATTATTGCATTTTGCTTTTTCTTTGACTGTTTTGTTAATGTTTTCTATGGTATTTTCTGCCCCTGAGATTCTCTCTTCTATCTCTTGTATTCTGTTGGTGATGCTTACATCTACAACTTCTGATCTCTTTCCTAGGTTTTCTATCTCCAGTGTTGTCTCCCTTTGTGATTTATTTATTGTTTCTATTTCTATGCTTAGATACTGGATGATTTTGTTCAGTTCCTTCACCTGTTTGGTTGTGTGTGCCTGTAATCCTTCAAGGGATTTTTGTGTTTCCTCTTTACATTCTTCTATCTGTTTACCTGTATTGTCTTGTATTTCTTTAAGGGATTTATTTATGTCTTTCTTAAAGTCCTCTATCATCATCATGAGATGTGATTTTAAATCAGAGTCTCACTTTTCTGGTGTATTAGGGTAACCAAGGTTTGCTGTTGTGGTAGAGGTGGGTTCTGATGATGCCAAGCAGTCTTGGTTTCTGTTCCTTATGTTCTTGTGCTTGCCTTTCACCATCTGTTTATCACTGGTGTTAGCTGGTCTTGCTGTCCCTGAATGTGGCTTGTCCCTCCTGCAAGCCTGGGTGTCCATACTCCTGGGAGACCAGTTCTTTCCGGGAGGAATTTAGGCATTGAGAGGTGTGGTACAGTGTCAGCTCTGGGGTGCCCAGACCAGAAAGATCCTGTCCACAGCTGATCCTTGGTGTGGTGTGGTGGGCTGCGCATAGATAGCCTGGTCCCTGGTCAGCAAAGGTCTGGAACCCTGGAGCCCTGGTGGGCTGTGATTCCACCTGCATGGGATTGTGTGAGTTAAGCCACGCCTCCTGGGCACCTGGCTCCTGTCCTGTAGCTACAGCCTCCCACAGCCCTCCCTGCAGAGAGCTATGCAGCATCAATTGCTGGTAGTAGCTGCACCAAGCCCTCCCACGTACAAATAAGTTTTCTCCAAACTCTCAGTCCAAGCCAGTGAAAAGTAGCTGCAATCCATACCTCATTGTACACCTAATTTGAAACTCATGGATGATGATGTTTTAATATTGTTGCATAGTGACCACTGAGGTCTCAGTCATAAGCAAAACATTTATAAAATCCCTTAATGCTCAGGAAACAATTTGGAAGAGGATAGAGAGAACATAATCTCTGGAAGATAGAGAGTTCTGTAAAATGTCATCTTTTCAGAATATCAGGACCACAACAATCATGAACTTCTAGCAGTTATATTTACTAGCATTGAGGTCATACAAATTGGTCCTTCCTACGTGTCAGCTATGAAAGAGAAAGGAGCTTACTGAGCCCTTCCACCTACATCTGATTTAATAGTCGCTAAAAGATTATGCAAGATGGGAAGGCACAGTGCATCGTTGTATAATCACTACTGAGCACACCAAACTCTGATGGACATTTATAAACCTAGGGTTACACAGATGGCTCTAGTTGAATTCAGTTGAAAACAATACAAACTGAAATTGTAGTGAAAATGGTGAATACTCACACACACACACACACACACACACACACACACACATTTACAGACATACACTCAGATACACAGACATATGATAAAGTAGGAATTCTGGTGGATGAAAGAAAGAGGTGATGATCTGGGTAGAAGAAAGTAACAAGGTATAACTAACTGCTCCTGATTACGTACAGATATGCATAAGCGAAACTTATTAATAAAAAAATTTAAGTAGGAATAATTTTGTGTTGTATGCAAGTGTGAATCTGCATATTTCAAGAATATAAAGTTTAATGATTACCCCACATGAACCGTTTAGTATAGAGCCATGCTGCACTATTCTGATGGCATTGGATATGCCTATATATCTTTGAACACCTAGAATTTCATGATCAAATATAAATTGCCTCTTTATCTATATCTAGGCAAACAATCTGTTTGTACAACATGGAAGCATATTTTAAGCCATAAGGACTAACAAAATCAGCTGGTTTGTGTTTCAGTTTCTCCCTGTGAGCTACACATCCTAATGATACATTCACTCCCACCATACCTAGCAATAACTATAAAACATATGTGGTAATGGAAAAAGGAATCTTCTCAAAACTTGGAGAATGTCAGGGCCTTTGGGCAGATCAGCATCTTTGATCATTTGGTTAGGGAAGACTCTGTGGGCTGTTTTCCACAGGGTTTGTTAGCATAGGAAGTGGGCAAGAATCACATGTGGATAAAGCACACTAGGTTACAAAAGCCAATAACGCAATGTGCAAAGGGAAACGTTGACCAAATTAGCAGTTGAGGTAACTGTGTAAAGCTGTAAGCTGACCACTGAGACATATTCTGAGGAGAGTAGTGGCACTGGTGGGCATCCCTGAGAAGTGAGAGCTATGTGGAAGCATTGTGTGGATTGATTGGATAACAAGATTGTCTAGATCTTATATTTTAAACACACTATCTTAAACATTAAATTTAAACTCCATTATTTATTTTTCTTTTACTTTTTAAAAATTCTTTAATCTTTTTTTTTTTTTTTTTTTTTTTTTTTTTTTTTAAGGACTTCCATCTTTATCTCCCTCCCTGTCTACCCTCTGACTGTT
>NC_034592.1:35018146-35056077 GCF_900095145.1 Mus pahari | reverse complement strand
AGAGAGAGAGAGAGAGAGAGAGAGAGAGAGAGAGAGAGAGAGAAGATGCCCACAGTTATCTGAAAAGAGTATTTATTGACTTGCCTCAATCAGGAGTTATAGATGTGTATGTAAATTACCCGGGTTCTGGGTTCTGGGAACCAAACTCTGGTCTTCTAGAAAAACAGAAAGGGCTTTTAGCTGCTGAATCATCTCCCAATAGCATTAAATTAATTTTTAGAAAATATATTCACTGTCTATTATATATAAATCAATTTTGGCAAGACATTGGCTTATGGAGTATCCTTGAGAAGTTTGGAATGCAATTTGTAGATCTACAGTAAAATAAAATTCTTATAAATTTTAGGAATAGTTCAATTTGTGAAAGACTGTGCACAGCAATGTATTGTACAGACATATGGAAATATTTCTTCTGTGTGATGTCAGTTAAGAATGAGAGAAGTCATTGTGTCTTATCTTTGATACCACAAGAAAATAGTGTAGTCACTTAGTCATTCACCAGAATGAAAATTCCAGTGAAAGAAAGATGTCAGAACATGAGTATATAATTATATTAAATCTAGTCCTGGATGTAGGTTCCATTTGACCAAACTCTTTTAATCTAACACCTTTATATTAATTACATTTTTAGTACTTTTGATTCAGAAGCACTATAAGCCAAGTGGATGTTTGAGAGACAAGTCACAGACATTTAAGAGGTTCGGGCACAATTATTCTCTACTGTTGTGCTGCCCACTCCAGTGGAAATGTTAGATAAGAACAAAGCATGAGCTCTCTTATTTATTAACTTCCCCTTCTGACTGTGAGTGTACATATATCTGTGCTTGTGTCTGTTTCAGATCTGACCTTGCAAATTATCTTTTTCTAAAGATCATCAGTCTTTGTTTCTGTAATTGGAATTCTTGAGAAGAACCGACCATACTTTTATCCTCTATATTTCATGGTATCTGGCATATTCTTGGTGCTTCTTAAGTACTATCTATCCATCTTGACTGGATGGATTTAAATAAGAAAGAAAGGAAAGAAACTGACTGAGTGCCATGGGCTCAGTAAAGGTGGGTAGGATAAGACAAGGCCAATCGCTTTCTAAAGAGGAGGCCAATAAGACAAGAACACAGATAAACAAAACCCTAGCCATTTAAAAATGGGTTGTCAATATTTTGATATAGAAAATTGAATTCTTCACATTATTCTGTGCCAGGAACAAAATAAGCCCATGTGAAGAGTCAGACTGAACCTAGGACTCACTTTACTGAGAGTTAAACTACTTGCAGCTGGGAGAGAAATATACTACCACATACCACTGGGACTTACTTTATAGGGTTCTTCTATGCATGACTCATTCTCAGGCAACATAGTTTCTTAGTATGAAGAACTTCATCTGTTCAATTCATATATGAGTTGCTGTTTACATGCTAGAAACTCTGGGCTTTTCAAGGTATCTTTCCCATTGTCAAAACATTTCTCCATGTAACCACAAAATAACCATCAAAATGAGGGAACTGGCATTGATATAGCACTGTTACATAATTCCAGACTCCTGTGAGTGGTATAGTTCTTCCAGCTGTCATTCATCAGAGTAGAAGATCTAGTTCAGAATCATGTCTGCTTTCAGCTGTTGTTTGTTTCCTTCAGTCTGACATGACTACTTCATTTTTCCTTTCATGACCTTGATGTTTCTGAAGATTATAGGGTAGTTATTTTGAAGAATGTCATTGAGTTTGTTTGATAGTTTCTCATGAATTGGTTAAGTTATACATCAATGGCAGAAACACAGACACATGATACCATGCTTTGATTTTTCGTGTCAGATATATACAATTTTGATTCATCATGTTGCCAGTGATTTAAAAGATTTTTGCCTAAATTCACCATTGCAAGATAATCCCCCCTTTTGATTTACAAGTATTAGATATAAAGATGATTTGATGCTCTATCAATGCCCAATTCATCATAAAACTTGTCATTCATTCATTCATTCATTCAACCATTTTCTCATAAAATTTTCAAATTATCCATTTAAGTATATAGGTACTTTTTTTATTATTTCCTTATGCAATGGATTTTACTTTATAATTGTTATTGTCTACTTTGATATTTGAATAATCTATTTGTCCAGAGGACATTCCTTCACTTCAGCTTCTACATTCTTTTAACATAGTGTCTGAGCATGCCTTTGCTTTCTGGTGTTAAAAGGTGTTTTAGTCAGATTGTTGTAGTCCTCACTCAGTCACTTCTCTGAGGGTCAGGGTTCCATTTAGTAACCAATAGCACTTAGGATTTTTAGCATAAGCTTCATGTCCAACACTTCAATTCTCAGCTATCTACAAATGGACATTTATGGATTTCTGGATTAACAAGGTGAGGATTAGCGATTTTACTTGTTCAAATGTTCCATCCTCTGTTGGATGGCTCATCCTGCACTGTTCACTCTGTCTTCAACTTCTCTCCTAGTCTCTTCAGATATGATGTGAGTGATACCATCAATTACTGATGTGTCCTGTGTGTTTTTTAATAGCTTCCCCTCTCTATTTGTAACCCATTCATTTATTGGAAACTTGGGGGTACAGTCCTGTCCTCATTGAGTTGAGCAGAAGAGACTAAGAAGTCACAAATGTGGGCCACATTACAATGAAGTGTCTGTTTCAATGGCAACATCTGATGGGAGTACTTACTTTCATGTAAGGAAAGGGTAGGGGGGCTGGACAACAATCAGTGACAATTTGTTGCAAAGATATATTTAAAGTGAGACCTAATTGGATGGTGAAAGACAATGAGTTAAAATGGAAATATATTTTGCAAGGGAAGAATATAGCCTGCATAGAAGCCCTGTGGCAAGAATATTTTAAAGGAGTAGACAAAAAAAAAAATGCAACACATTGGAAGAACAGAGATCTAAGTGGTATGAAAGTTGGTCCTGGAAAGGCGCCAGGGATGCAGACAAATGTGTTTTCATCTTAAGGTCAATGGGAAGTACTGAATGGATTTAAATAAGAAGTAAAACATTTTGTGTTTCATGAAGAAATCTCTGGGTGTTTTGTGAGGAATGAAAGCATGTCAGTAAGAGAAGATGCACTTGAACTAGTAAGGGTATATTCCCTGATCAAATTGAGAGATGCCAATCATTTGGACTAGGGTATAAGCATTTAGTTAAAAATCAAGAAATTACTGTGTAATACATAGAGATCATCATAGAACTGGGGGTGCGGAGTGCAGGAATGTGAAGTGGAGAGAAGCTGAACATGGCAACTTCACAGGAGGCCACAGGGAATAGCTTGCTGATGGATGCTGCTCATCTTGAGGGTGAGACAGCCCAACAAACTGAAGTTGAAAGAGTCACAATCCCATCTGTACGGCTACCATGATTTCTACAAGATAGACTTATACCTCAGGTCAGTCCTTAAGACACAACAAGTTTTAATTTTTGGTCTTCTTGTTATCAACGATGCTGACTCTTTATTTTTTATATTTTATTTCAATGTCTAGGGGAAGAAAGTACCTTGAAACTGTCTGAATTCTTTATAATCTTTCCATGAATTTCTTTTTTAAACACAAGCTCATGTTTTATTAAGACAATTAAACACTTCTGTCTCTTCCATTTCTATGTTCAACCAGGTCTTTTTTGTTACAAAATCTGAGACTGTTCTAGTAAAATGTTTATACCAAAGACATATTAAACATTTGTTCAAAGATACATGTAACTCCATCAAGGTGGCTTTGTCACTTTAATTTTGAACACAGACACCAATAAGAGTCTTTACATGAATCGTGAATCAATTCGGATCCTTCACTCTGTACTTCTTGTATGTAAGTTAAAGTATGATCTTAAGAATTTATTTCATTATTTATTTACATGTGTGTATGTGTGTGTGTGTGTGTGTGTGTGTGTGTGTGTGTGAGTGTACGCAATAATGTAGGTGTGCACAGAGGTCAGAAGAGGGCATTGGGTTCCTTGTAGTTGTAGTAGGTATGTGGTTTGTGTGGGCTGCCCTATGTGGGTGTGTGAATTGACCTCTGCTGTTTTGGAAGAGCAGCAGTGGGACAGTCTCTTCAGCATCTGAATACTACTTCTTATAATACTACCTTAGGATTTGTTTGCTATAATTTGCAATTGAAAATTTCTTCCTTCAGCTATTTACCATTGAAAGCAAATTAATATTAACCGTGTAATCATGTTTTCCCAGTTTCTCTGCCAAGGATCTATTTTACCAAAGTTGATATCATACTTCATCTTGTTTTATTGCCCAGTACTCTCATGCCTTCGGGTCCTAATTTGTATTCTTTTAGAAGCAATCTTTAAAATGAGCATATGCTTACAGATAGTTTGAGAAGTCATCACTTGCAGAAAACAAAAGAAATAAGATCAAGAAGAGAATGAGTGAATAAAATATTTGTTTTAAGAAGCTAAGGTAGTGGGCATCTGCAGTTAAATCTTGCTGAAATTTCTGGGAACAGTGCAGAGCATACCTCTGTTAATCTGAGATATAGGAGTAGATTCAGTGAGTGACTGATCTAGTAATTTTTCCTCCTTTGTAACATGGTAGGAAGCCCTACATTTTTGGCACTTTAGCCTCTACATGTAGACCAGCCTGGCTTTGGTTTCTGAAAAATAGTACTTGTGAGCATCTTCCTTAGCTGTCACCCTCAGTGTGGGTGTAAAGGGGATGAGCACAGAGCAGTACAAAGGTCTGGTTCAGTCTTCTTGCCTCTCAACTTCTGCTCGATTCCAGTTTTGATTATTAAAGTGTTTTTAGTACTTTACATACATATACATTGCATTTCCTCCCAATGCCAATAATTTTGTTTTTTCTTATTGACTGGTTTCTCTTACTACATAAGCTTTAATTTCTCCCAACATAATGAACTTGTTTGCAAGTATCCTTTTGGTTTCTATATTATTTTATGATGTCTCAAGTGTCTCTTTACTTACTCTTTGTGTGGCTGTGACCAAGTACTTGACAGAAGTACTTAAAGAAATGTCTATTTGAGCTCATAGTTTAAGAAGGGATACACAGTTCATCACAGTAGTGAAGGCATGGCGGTAGGAGTACAAGGTGACTGGTCTTATCATGCCTACAGCTAGGAAGCAGAGACTGGACAGGAAGTTTCACCAGACTGTATGCTCACAGTCTGTTCCTACTGAATCACTTTCTTTAGCAAAACTCACCTCCTCTGGTTACACAACCTTCCAAAATCAGTGCTGTAAGCTGGGAACCCAGTGCTCTTTCTTTTGAGCCCGAGGGGGACATTTCACAATAGCCTACAACCACAGGCAAATTAGAATGCCGACAAACAATACTACTTTTTCTCAACCCTTATCATTTTCTGATCATTTCATCTTTGAAGGTGTCCCTTTCTTTTTTCTTTTTAATCAGAACCTAGATAGCCATTCAATTTCTTTTGTCCTTCTTACCACATGCAACCCCAGGATAAAAGCAACACAAATTCCAAACAGGCTACTTTTTCCAGATCAGTCTTTCCCACTTCATTATAAGGTATTATCTCCCTCTTCTTACTTTACTTATAATAGTTTCTTAGCTGCTGTGTCTATCCCTTTGCTCACCCCTATATCCTTATAATACATTATATATGAAGAATAATCATAATTTAGAATTATGTATTAAGTTACCCAGCTTTCTTCTTAGGATTATCCGCTAGCTCCCCACAACATGCATAGGCAAGATTCATGTGGCTTCTCACTGACATGCTGGCTCATTCTGAGTTTATTTTGCCGGATTGCCTACACTAACTTCACTTGCTTTTCTTCTGTAGTGGTTCTTAATAAGAATAATGCCTCTCCCTGGAGAACTTTGGTGTGCATTTTTGGTTGCTATGAATTATATCATTCCTATCAATGTGTGGATGTCAATGATTCCACGTGTTCTGCCATGTGCAGCTCATTCTATGTAAGCATCCACGGATCAGCATCATATATGATGTTCCACTTACCTGCTAAATGTTCACATTCCTGAAAAATCCACATATGTCTTGCACATGCAACCTAAGTCCATTGCACACACACATTTTAAAGTATCTTTGCATAGTTTTAATGAACACTGAAATTTCAAGGAATTTCAGTGCATTGCATATCAAGGGAGGATTGTTTGTTAGAAATTATCAAGGGGTGTTCACTGTTTCAGTAAATTACCTCACCAATGGCAACATCACTCGTGATATTTGAGTTGCCAATTCAACACACCTGTACTTGACTCCATTTTTGGTTGTCACCTTCACGCAGATTCTAAGTATAGATACAAACATATGACAGCTTCATATGGCTTCTTGTTATGACACCTGAGAATTTTCATATAGAAATGCATATCATCTTATTACATGTTATCTTTCTATTCCTTTTAGTTTACATTGTAGTTAAGGCATCATATTAACTTTATTGGAAATTCTCTGTGCAAATATATTAGATATAGATTTCAGGGCAAAGGGGTACTTTAAAACTATTTCTCATAAGAGGGTTTTGGGACTGGCTGGATGAGAATTCTGGTCTTTCAAATTCAGCTTCGTCTCACCCTGGATGCTCTGTGGTCTAGTTCCAATAACTTTGGAGCTATAGACTCAGATCTACAGTGAGAGAGCTAGAGTGAGCACATGCGAACACCATCAAAGTGCATTCTGTGGCCAGGCTGTGTATTTGTTTCTCTTCCTGTTGGAAGTTCTCAGAACAAAATATATAACATATTATATTCTTTATATTTGTTGAATAAATAGATAAAGAAATAAGACATGTTGATATGACTATGATTTTCTTATCAGCTAACTTTTAAGCCCAGATTAAAATTTTCTTTCAAAAGTTAGCTAGAGTAGAGTTTTGGAAGATGGAAGGTGACTTGGGTAGTTAAGGCACTAATGCCGTGGCTGACTACCCAAATTATATCCTTGGTACTGACATGGTGGAAGGAATGAGAAACTCTTCCAAATTTTCCCTGTTTTGTGGAATGTACACACACACACACACACACACACACACACACACACACACACACACACGCACACTATTGAAACACAGATGCACCTAGTGTCTTTGATGTCCTATCTTCCCCCCACCCCCACCCCTTTTCTCTCAGAGATTTAGAATTGGGAAATGTGAAAAAAATTCTTTTGGCAGAGGTCTCCGGTAAGATGAATCCCTCTTGACTCCAGCTGCCTGGTACTTAGGCATTCAAGTGCTTCCCAAGCACTTTGTCCACAGCACCGCTGAAGCACTTTTCACCCATAATTGCATTTACAAAAAACCCTCACCATATGCAATTTCCCTTTCATGAAATTGCACATATGTGGAGTTACTTTTGTACACTTTTCCACAATCAAGAAAAATCTTAGTTTGATTAGATGCACACCTGTTGGAGATAATTTGAAAAAAGCAGGGGGGGGGAGTAAGGAGGTAGGAATTTCAAAGAGCAAAGAAAGGTAAAGCAGGTGGCAGAACAGGAGAGAGAATTTTAAAATGCAGCTTGTGGAGAAATTAAGGTGGCCGGGCAGGCAAAGTGAGGATTGTGTTTGTTCCATCAGCTGGAGAGGGAACTGGTGCACGTGTTCTTCTAAGGAAAGGACACTGAGTGGAGCTGGGCCAGTGCCAGGGGAGAATACCGCCTAAGAGGTACTTGTTTATCGCGTCTAGTTGCTTAGCTAACAGCTGCTTCTCGATTTTCCCAACAAGTGACTGTATCTATTTGAGGTCACTGAGAGGCTCAGGAGACCCACCATGACAGTGTTAAAACCTCCACAGTGTTTAACATTTATGTGAGGGAGAGTACATACAGGGCAAAGCAGAAATTCAGGTACATTGTCGAAAATACAGGGAAGGGATATTAGTGTGCTATCCTTGTTTGTTTTGAAGAAAGACAAGCGAATCTATCATAATCTCTTGAGTTTTCTCTCCAGACGTGGTGGCCTAACCCAGTCTTCCTCCTAAGGGTTTATTTGCTTATTTACTTTTGGAATGTGGATTATCTGGCCATGAATTTCTTCACTGGAAGCAGAATATTTATGTTTATTCATCACTGTATAAATTGCATGAGTCATAGAAATGCAAAATATTATTTTTTTGTCTTTTGAGAACCAGACTTAGTTTTAATGCTTGGCCCTCATTTGGTTAATTGTAGTGGTTTTTGACTGATGCTAAGTTTAAATTACTCAAATTCAACATGTCATCCTTTGATTGTCTCTTTTGCTAGTGTTCATCATGTACACAGGTGGCATTTATGAAACAAGGACAACCTGTCCCCTGTAGACATCTTCTATGCTCTGACTTTCACTGTGTCAGTCAATATAAACAGGTTAGAAGCTCCAGCTCCCACTCAGGATATTACATGATCTATGCTGTAGCAAATTACTGCTCCTGTACCCCCAGAATAATTCCTATCTGTTGACTTTGCGTTATATACAGGTAAGGTTTGTACACATGATTTGAAAGTATCTGGTAGCCCTTGAATCTGAATGGACACTTGAAGTCTCCAAGACTATAGATAAACCCAATTCATCCACATGTTCATCTATTATTCATGCATGAATTTATCCAACAAATATTATTGAGTTTCAGGTGCTTACTTGGCACTCATTATAAACATTACCTTCCCTGAAGCAAAAGTCATAGAGGGCTGGTTCTCAGACTTACTTAGATTGTATTCTTATGAAGCCTAGGACCACTGGTTCAGTGATGTCACCAAACACAGAAAGCAGGGCCCTCTCAAAGAAACCATTAATTTGGAAAATGCTCCTTAGATTTCCTACACGCCAATCTGACAAAGGTGACATCTCACCCTAATTCCCAGATGTCTTTGTTTGTGTCAAATTGACAAAAAAACAACCAGCATATTGTCCATATTAACATAATTTTATTTTTCCATGAAACTCATGCCTAAACTCATGACTTTACCCCTTCAATTGTAAGTATCGATGGGTTATTTGCACCCTTAAATTTTGTGAATCTTTTGTCTCAAATATCTTTGTTTTCCTGTTTAATGCTTCTTTTACAATCATAGCCATCCTTCTTCTTTATTTGACCCCCAAATTGAAAGTCCCACCTTAAACAATTCTTTCAACTCCTGGTAAATTTCAGAATTGCCTGTCCAAGAAGCCTTTAAAATCCTGCCAGGTTCATAATATCTTCGTTTGTGTGTTAAGTATTAAAGTCAACTTGACCTTATTCATGTTAAATCGATAGTATTTGGGGGGTCAGCACTTGAACAGATTGACATTGTAACTCAGTAGCAAAGCAAGCTTTTAGAGAAGAATCTGTTATTATATATAAAACCATATTAGTTGTACAGCATTAATATAGATACATCTATTCATGATCAAAAGTAAGGTTTTTCGCTTTCAGTTATGATATAGTTTGAGTAACTTAAAGAGACTTACTCTTAGAAGACATTAAAAAATGTGATCTACAGTAATATCTATGTTAAAATTAGTATAATGTGAGTGTTAGTCATGTGCCAGGTCCTTTAGGTCCTCCAAAGGATGCTGGATAGTGAGTGTACAGCAGTTGTCTTGAAAACAAGCTCCACTTATTCACCCATTGCTCAGATTTGGTTCTTACAGCATAAGACATAAGACTAAATCTTTGGTTAGGTCTTTTCCCTTGTATCTGTTGATCTACCCAAGTGAAGTGGGCTGAAAAATAAAACCATAGTTTAAAACTCCTTTGCTAAGTGTCGAGAAGAGTGGTGTTGGCCAGAGTTCTTAATTGTAGGCAACAGAATCTGACCTAACAAGTTTACTTGGAAAGAGATTTATGATAGTTCACACAGTTATTGGGAGAGTTAAAAGTACAGATTCTAGGCTGAGTTTCTGGGAACAATGCCCGGAACCACACAGAAAACTGGCTTGCTAAGGAAGCTGCTGCTACCATTGGCCTCAGAACTCCAGTGTGTCTGCCATATCAGGAGGATATCACACTGGGCAAGGACCGCCATCACTGCTGGTCTCAGAAGAATCAACCCCGCCAACCTCCCAGGACTGGTGTTTGAAAATGGTTTTAAAGGTGTGTTCCATCAGCAAGCAGCCTCAGTACCACCTGGTAACTTGTTAGAAATGCAAATTATCAGGTCCCAACCCAGACCTACGGAATCAGATGATCTGGGCACGTGGCCTAATGATTTATGTTTCTGATCCAGGCTAAAGTCTGAAAACGGCTGTTGTCTCAGATTGCTCACTTTATTCTTCTAAGTCTTGTGTAAATGTAGGGAAACTGCTTTGTGGACATAGATCATAAAAGGAAGTCTGGTGTTAGCAGAGATGAGTAGTGCTCCTTTGAGTTCAGGAAACATCTGGATTATCTCAAGACTCTAAAACTGTAGATTCTGGGCTTGAAGAGATGGCTCAGTGGCCAATGGCACACACTGCTTTTAGAGAGGACCCAAGTTTAGTTACCAGATCTATGATAGGTAGCTTGTAACTTGTGTTCCAGAACATCTAACATCCATATCTCAACTCTGCAGCAATACTTTCCCCAACCCAAAATATCTTCTGCGCAACTCACGAAATTTAAAAAAAAAAAAAAAAATCATACCCCCCCCCCAAAAAAAAAAAAAAACCCAAACTTTAAAAAGTTCAGATTGGGCTCTCTGGTCTTGGGTACAGTGCCCACAAGTTCAGAGGTGATGTTAGACATGATTTGACTAGAGAAAGTCTGTAGTACAGAAATGATACTTGAAGTGCTGTTAGGGAATTTTTCTTGACACAGTAATATCTTCTACAAACCATGACGTAGGTAAGTCTTGCCCAAAGACTGTATATTAAGGGCTTAGTTCCCTGAGTGGCATGAGCCTCCTTTAGAGAATAGGGCCTGCAGACAAGTCCTTTGGTCACTGTAGGACTGCTCTTCATGGAGATTTCATTTTCTCTTTTCTGTCTGGTCACAAGGTCTGTAGTTATCCTCTGACACGCTCACCCTACTACAGTGTGCTGCCTCTCCAAAGTAATAGAGCCGATCAACCAAAGACCACAAAACTCTGAGCCAAAACTAACCTTTTGTTAAAGTTCATTATCTCATAGACTTATTTATTTGGTAGAAAATAATATAATCTGTTGATGGTATAATTTGTTAGAGAAAGGTCCTCTACCTAGGGAATTGTCGGACTTTCATATGTAGTTTTTGATTATTGTCTTTATGAACAGGAAGGCTCTTTAACCTTTAGAAGATTGATACACCCATAGTTTGTCTATCTATGTATGGTGTGTGGACTGACTACTAGATATTGGATAAACAGTTAGGAAGTTTATCCCTGGGAAGAGTAATATCCTTCTCCCAGCAGTATTAGTTGCCTGCAGTTCTTTGTCTAGGGGTGGGACCATATGAGCTTTCCACCTCCTATGATAGGACAGCATGTGTATTGGTACTGACACTATTGAGGTCTTGTTTAGACAGCCATATTATTGAGGTATCATGGGCAAAGCTTCCTTTTCATTTCGAGGAGGAAAAATATCACAGCAGGTATTCTTGAGTTCTGGCTCTTATAATCTTTCCATTTCCTCTTCTGCAATGTTCCCTAAAGGTGCAGGAGTTGTGTTGTAGATAGATCCATTATGACTGAACATCTCAGGATCATTTATTCTCTGCATTGTGACCTGTCATAGTGTTTATAATTCTCTCTCTCTCTCTCTCTCTCTCTCTCTCTCTCTCTCTCTCTCTCTCTCCTGCAAAGAGTAATTTCTTTTTTGAAATGTGAGAGCTACATTATCTGTGGGTATAAGGATACGTATTTTGAATATAATTAGAAAGCACACTGGTATAGGAAAGTGTTGGCAGTAAGTTCTCCTTTAAGGTCTATAGCCTCATTAGTCATAGGTAGTGGATTAAGTTTCCAGTACCAGAAAACACAGTACTCTGTCGCTTTGAGTGGAGTCTAATTAGAGAGCTGTTGATTACTGCCAAAAATTTGAGTGCCACTAATACTTCTTTAGGAAATATCTTGCCATGCTGCCATTGTTGTGATGTATTTCACACCTTTATGTCACAACTGGACAGGACTATGAGTTACCTTGCTCTTTTGGTAAATTGCATATCACCCTCTGGTGCTGTGACAGTTATATGGCAGGAGTCTTTTGGGTCAGATCCAGTTGGAATCTTTGGAGTCCTGTGCCTGAAGTATTCAGTGTCCTTCAAGATAGGGACTTGTCCTCCAACCTCTGTGAATTAACCAAAGGCTAATACAAATAGCTTATACTGTTTTTGGAGTCCCTTTTGACTCCCATGACTAATAACTCAAACGGACGTTTCTCATTTTTTTTAATAGATGGTCATCGTTACTGGCCCAAGTAATATCACACACACACACACACACACACACACACACATGCACTTATAATTTATGTAATTTTAGGTAAATATACAATAATATGGCTGCTTATTGGTTTTTCAAACATCCATATTGTTTTGTAGTCTTCCTCCTCTGTCTACATTATGTATCTCCCTCTCTCCTGCACCCCTAATTAAAGCCCTCCTCCTCCTTTTTCCTACCTTTACCTTTATTTCACTTGTATTCTGCTATTCCCTTCTTTGGGGGTCCCCGTTCATGGTTATTTTTAATTTTCTGATTTCTCCAATTATTCTAGGTTACATATCTTCACATCTGAAGGTTTGGTGCTGGGAAGCAAAGATGAAAGAGAGCATGGGAACTTCATATTTCTGGGTCTAACTTATTTTATGCAATATATTTTCTAGTTCTCTAAATATAATGGAATAGTATACAACTGTAACAAAAAATGAAGTCATGACATTTTCATGTAAACGAATGGACCATATTTTCTTAGTTTTGTTTTTAGTATGAATTTTTAATTTTAATGGGAAATAAGTTGAAATTACATTATGTATTTGTGTGACCAAACTTAACCTAAGTTCCTGAGATTACCCATACTCCATGTTTTGCTAATTAACAAATAATCATTTAGAATGCATAAAAAATATTTGTTGAATAAATGAAGTCAAACTCATTTCTGTAATGTACTACAGAATAGAATAGAATCTGAATAGGAAAAAAGGCATAAAGATTTTAATTTGGCTTATGCTATTGAGTGTTCCTTTGGTATGAGCATCAATGATATGATTGATTTTTATGCTACCTATGCAAATTTTACCATAAACCAAATATTTTACAACTGTTATATATGCTTTTATCTCAAGTCCTGTAATTATAGTTAGAAGAATTTATTTTGTATTTGAGACTAAAGTGGTATATAAATTAGTTATTTACAGGTACTTGCTTTGACTTCTATGAATAATAAATGTGAGCCCAAGAAGATGAACAGGCATACTCTTTTTTTTAATTTTTATTAGATATTTTCTTTATTTACATTTCAAATGCTATCCCGAAAGTTCCCTATACCCTCCCCCCCGCCCCTGCTCCCCTACCCACCCACTCCCCCTTCTTGGCCCTGGTATCTGTGCTGGGTCATATAAAGTTTGCAAGACCAAGTGGCCTCTCTTCCCAATGATGGCCGATTAGGCCATCTTCTGCTACATATGCAGCTAGAGACATGAGCTCAGAGGGTACTGGTTAGTTCATATTGTTCCACCTACAGTGTTGCATCCCCCTTCAGCTCCTTGGGTACTTTCTCTAGCTCCTCCATTGGGGGCCCTGTGTTCCATGAACAGGCATACTCTTAAGAGGAGAAAATATGAAAGAAAAATAGCAAGACTGTAGCCTGGAAAATGTGCTACTTCAATGGTAGCAACCTTGTCAGCAACTGCTATGTAGCCTGCCCTCTGCAAAGGCTATTTCCCTCAGCTGAAATGAGAGTCTACTTGCTCTCACTTCCAACTATGTTTAGTAAATACTGTATGCCCTGTTGTGACAGGCATATTTTCAGATAACGGTCATGTTATCAATCAATACAACAGATATGGTCTGTCTTTCATTTACTGTCCTCCTGGAGGAGATTTGCTTACTCTTAATATTACATTGTCTAGGTTGCCTTTCTTTTGTTTGGACTACAAGGAGGTTGGTCACGATTTCTGCTAAGACTTTTAGATACAGGCAGTAACAATTCTTTTATTGACATGAGGGAGAAAATGCAAACAGTTTCAATGTAGGGTACAGCCTTGCTTCTTAAGAGTAATTATATATAGTTGATTTGTGGGGTCCTGGAGAGCTAATGTGAAAACTGGGGTGGCCATGATGTTACCAAGTGGAAGCCCTGTGGTCTACATAGACTTATTGAAGAAAGCTTATACCACTGACGATGAGGTCCCCAAAGAAAGATGTTAAATAATTAAAAGTTAGATTTCTACCCCAGCTTTACATATGAATCAAATTTGTTTCAACCATAGTTAAATGGAAGAGTGTAACTGAAAGTTTGGCAGTGATTTTAAGTAACTTTAAATTTGGCAGCTATTTAAACTATGGATTGTGGCGCCTTATGGGGTCATGTAACTCAATGCAGTGATTATTCAAAAAAAATGGCATTGGTAAAAAGGCTTCTGAATCTGCAACAACCAAAAATTAATTGAAAATCAAATCCATCATGAATCTAAGGTGTTTCTTGCAGTGCTTGATCATTAAGACTTATTGCAACCATTGTTCTGAACACAAACTACACTCTGTGCATTCAGCATACGGTGCATGCTGTCAAACCATCCAGTATCATACAACACCAATGCATACAGCCTGAAACACCTCTGTTGAGATTCAAAAACTTTGCATTTTATGGTCTGCTATATTTTCATTGGTGATACAATTTTTCTGTTCTTATAGGTATATAATCATTTCATTATTTACAATTTTCTACCGTCTTACCTCAGCATGTAAATATCAAATCGGTATCTTGCTACTAGAGGCTGGAGCAATGGATTGGTGTTTACAAGTCCTTGCTGATCTTACAGAGGACCTGACTTCAGTATCTAGCTCTGTGATTTGAAGATGTTCTGTGTCCTAAAGTATAACTTATTCAGTCAAGATTTAAGTCCTTATCTAAAAATAAGTAAGTAGAGGCATCTAATTTGGTATGTAGCTTTTCTTAAATAGATGGCAAAAATTGTCCATATATAATCTCTAGAAATTTATTGTATGTTAAAGAAATAATTTTTTCTTTATTATTTACTAACAGTAGATGTCTTATCAGTGTAGATTTTTTATGTATTTGTGTCTCTGGTAAATATAGGTCATAGTTCAAAACTTTCTAAAACCTCCACTTAGTTATATATAATAAATATACTATACTATAATAGAAAATTAATAATATAATGTTATAAAGGCATTCTCTCTTCAATTCAGAAAACCAAATTTCCAACCATTGACCTTGATTGTTTTAATGATTTATATATGGTGAGAACCTTTTTGTGCTTCAAAACTAACATGACAGAAGAGCAAGTGAAGAGATAAGGGAAAGAGAGGGTGGCACTTCTATGATGATAATGACATTGAGCCATCATTAGAGACTAATTACTTCTTTATAGTTCCATTTCTTAATATTATTACAGTGAAATTAAAGTTCAACATGAATTTTAGAAGGAATGTCCAAACCACAAAATATCTCAATCTTACTAAGCAAAGGGTATTTTGAGATCAGTGTTTTTTAACCTGTATATATAGAAGACCACAAATAGTAGATGGACTCATTTGTATGTTAGTTTATTTGTGTGTGTGTATGTGTGTGTGTGTGTGTGTGTGTGTGTGTATGAAAAACAAAGAATATAGAATGGTGACTTTAAAATAAATGCAAAGAAAATCTTCAACTTTGTGTTTGTTAAGGTAAACAAACAGAAGGCTATTCTCTGCAAGATTTCTTTGTCTCTTTTTTTTCTTTGATTGAAAATAGATTGTTTTCTCATACTTTATTTCCTGATATAGTTTCCCCTCCCTCTACTCCTTCCAGTTCCTCTCCACTTTCCCACTGCTCTGGATCTATTCCCTTTCTGCCTGTCTCTCATTAGAAAAGAACAGGATTCTAAAAGATTACATCAAACATGAAAAAAAAAATACAGAGGATGAAGCAAAAATTATCATATCAGAGTTAGAAAAAGCAACCCAACAGAAGGAGAAATGCCCCAAGAGCAGGTACAAGAGTCATTCAGTCATTCTTATAGTTAGGAGCTCCATTAAAATGCTAAGCTAATAGCTATAATATATATTCAGAGGACCTAGTACAGATTCATGTAGGCCCTGCGCTTGATGGTTCAGTCTCTGTGTGCTCATCTGTACCATGTTTAGTTTACTTAGAGGCTATTATTCTCCTGATATCCTCTATTTACCTCTGGCTCTTAAAATCTTACTGATTTCTCTTCTATGGAATTTCCTGATCTCCGAGAGAAGGGATTTTTGGGGACCTCCAATTTAGATTTTCTTTGCAAACTGTCTAGCTATGGGTCTCTGCATCTGTTCCTATCTACTTCTGGCAGAAGCCTCTTTGATTATGGCTAGATAAGGAACCCATCTGTAAGTACAGTAGAATATCATTAGGAATCATTTTATTGATTTTTTTTTTTAGACTAACAGTGTTTGATTTTATAGTATATGTTTGGGCTATCTGGTCTCTGGTTCTTGGTTATCCAAGCAAGCAGTGTCAGGTGTGGATTTCTTCTTATAAAGTAGGCCTTAGATCAAATCAGACACTCACTGGCTACATCCATGTGTTTTGTGCCACCATTACCTTAGCATATTTTCCAGGCTGGACAGATGGTAGGTTAAAGGTTTTGTGGTTAAGTTGGTGTTCATGTTTCTCTTTGGTATCCTAGAGCATACCTTCCTGGACCAAAAAGAAAAGAACATAGAGGTGAGAGCTCCATGTAGCTACTTATTAAATTTCTCCATGTTCAATGAGTTGTGTGGTTGTTGGTCTCAGCAATGGGGCCTTCACTGCACTGTCAGTTTGTGCAGAGTACAAACTGTTATAGCAGTATCCTGGATTGTTTGGGGGATTTCCATGACCCCCTTGGTCAACAACTCACTCAAAATGATTTTTTCTGCTTTTAACCATTTCCATTCAAATTTCGTGATGCCATTTTTCCTTTCTTTCTTTCTTTCTTTCTTTCTTTCTTTCTTTCTTTCTTTCTTTCTTTCTTTCTTTCTTTCTTTCTTCTTTCTTTCTTTTTGTAAACAGCTAAGAAATACTCCATCATGTAAATATATCACAAACCACATGTTCTTTATCCATTTTTCCATTGAGGGACATTTAGGTTGTTTCCAGTTTCTGGCTACTATGAATAAATCCACAATGATTATGGTTGAGCAAATGTCTTTGTAATAGATTGGAACATCCTTTGGGTAGATGCCCAAAAGTGGTATAAGCGTGGTACAGCGAGTGAGGTAGATCAATTCCTAACTTTCTGATGAACCACAATATTGATTTTCATAGTGGCTTATACAAGTTTTCACTCCTTCCAGCAATGTAGGAGTTTTTTTCCTTGTTCCACATACTAGCTAGCAAGAGCTGTCACTTGTGTTATTGATCTTAGCCTTTCTGACAGGTGTAAGATGGAATCTCAAAGTAGTTTTGATTTAAGGATATTGAATATTTCTTTAAGTGTGTTCTCAGCCATGTGATATTCCATGCTTGAGAATTATCTGTTTAGATATGTTTACCATTTTAAAATTGAATTATTTGGTTTTATGATACCTAGTTTCTTGATAATGTATTTTGGATATATTCTCTATTGAATGAGGAGTTGTTAAATACCTTTTTTCTATTATGTAAGCTGTTGCTTTGTCCTATTAATGGCATCCTTTGCCTTAGAGAAGCTTTTCAGTCCCATGAGGTCAATTTATTAGTTGTTGATCTTAGCATCTGGTCTATTGGTGTTCTGTTCAGACAGTCATCTGCTATGCCAGTGCTTTCAGTGTATCTGGTTTTACATTGATGTCTTTGATCCACATGGACTTGCGTTTTGGGCTGGGTGATACGTGTGAATATTGTTACATTCTTCTACATGCAGGCATACAGTTTGACCAGCTCCATCTATTGAAGATGCTGCTTTTATTTTTCCCAGTATGCATTTCTGGTTTTATAAAAACGCAGGAGTTCACATGTGTGTGGATTTATGTCTGGATCTTCAGTTCATTCCATTGATGAGTATGTATGTTTTTCTGCCAATGCCACATGGTTTTTACTACTATATCTCTGTAGTACAATTTGAAATCAGAAATGTTGGGGCATCTGGCAGTTCTTTTATTGTTTAAGACAGTTTTAGCAATCATGGGTTTTCTTTTTTTCATATCAAGTTGTGAATTGTCCTTTCAAGGTCTGCAAAGAATTGTGTTGGGATTTTGATGCAGACTGCATGGAATCTGTAGATTAATTTTGGTAAGAGGGCCATTCATTAATGTTAATCCTACTGATCTATGCCGATGGGAAATCTTTTCATCTTCTGAAACCTTCAGTTTTTTTTTTCTTTAAAGTTCTGGAGTTTTTATAATGTGAGCTTTTTACTTGCTTGGTTAGAATAACCCTTATTTTGTAGTATTTGTGGCCATTGTGAAAGGTGTTCTTTCCCTGATTTCTACCTCAGTCCTGTTTATCATTTATATATAGACAGGCTAGTGATTTTTTTTTCTGAATTAATCTTTGAATCCAGATACTTTGCTGAAAGGATTTATCAGAAATAGGAGTGCTCTACTGGAAAGTTTAGGGTCACTTAAGTATACAACTATACAATCTGCAAATAATACTTAGACTTTTTTCTTTCCAATTTTAACCCCTTTATCTTCTTCAGTTGTTTTATTACTCTAGCTACAACTTCAAATGCTATATTGAGTATATATGCAGAGGACGGACAATCTTGTCTTCCTCCCAGAATTGCTTTGACTTTCTCTCCTTTTATCATGATGTTGACTATAGGCCTGCTGTAAATTGCCTTTATTATTTTTAGTTATGCCTCCTATATTCCTAATCTCTCTAGGACTTCTACCATGCTGGGCTCTTGGGTTTTGTCAAATTATTTTTCTGCATCTGATGAGATTATTATGTGTGTCTTTTAAAATTGTTCATATGGTAGGTTACATTTCCTGATTTTCGTATAGTAAACCATCTCACCATCTCTGACATGAAACCTATTTAATCATGTTGGACAATCTTTTTGATATGCTTTTGGTAATAAGTATTTTTGAGTATTTTTGCATATATGTTCATAAGGAAAATTAGTCTGTAATTCTTTGCTGGATCTTTATGTGGTTTGGGTTATCAAGGTAACTGTGGTCTTATAAAATGAATTGGGCAATGTTTCTTTTGTTTATTTTATGGAATACTTTGAGGAGTACTGGCATTGAGTCATCTTTAAATGAGTGAGAATGCTGTGCTAAAACCTTCAGATCCCGTTTTTTTTTTTGTTTTTGTTTTTTCGTTTTTTTTTCAAATATTTTAATGATTATTTCTATTTCCTTAGGGATTATAGACCTATTTTAATTATTTATCTAATCTTTATTTAATTTTGACAAATGGTGCCTAGCAAGAAAATTATTCATTTCTCTTAGATTTTCCAGTTTGGTTGAATACATGTTTTTAAAGTATGTCCTTATGATATTCTGGATTGCCTCTGTGTCTGTTGTTATAGTCCCCTTCTTATTTCTTGTTTTGTTGATTTGGATATTCTCTTTATGCCCTTCAGTTTACATAAGGGTTTGTTGATCTTGTTAATTTTCTCAAAGAACCAATTCTTTGTTCCATTGATTCTTTGTATTATAATTTTTTATTCTACTTTATTGACTTCAGCCGTGAATTTGATTATTTCTTGCCATCTACTCCTCTTAGGTGTAATTTCTTCTCTTTGTTCTAGAACAATAGTTCTCAGCCTTCCTAATTCTGTAACTCCTTGGCACAGCTCCTCATGTTGTGGCTCCCCCCCACACATAAAATTATTTTCATCTCTACTTTATAACTGCAATTTTGCTACTGTTATCAATCATAATTTAAATATCTATGTTTTCTGATGCTCTTAAATGGCCCCTGGGAAAGGGTCATTATACTTCTGAGCTTTCAGGTGTGCTGTGAAGTTGCTAATATGAGATTTCTCCTTTTTAAAAAATCTATTTATTTATTTATTTATTTATTTATAACGCAGGTACTTAGCGCAGTGAATTTTCTCTTAGTACTTTCATTTGTCCCGGCATAAGTTTGGGCATGCTGTGTATTCATTTTCACTGAATTCTGAAATGTATTTTATATCTATCATTATTTCTGTTGTAACTCAGTTTTCGTTTATTAGAGAGTTGTTCATTTTTCACTAGTTTGTAAGCTTTCTCTTCTTTCTGCTATTGTTGACATCTAGCTTTAATCTGCAATGTCTGATAGCGCTAGTATTTATATTTACTTTTTGTTTGGATGATCTGTCTACTGGTAAGAGTTGGTTATTTAAGTCTTACACTATCAGTGTGTGATCATCAATGTGTGATTTAAGCTGTAGTAGTTTTTAATTTTATAAAAGCAGATGCCTTTGTGTTTGTGACATAGATGTTAGGAATTGAAATATCATCTTACTGGATTTTTCCTTTGATAAGTATGTAGTATCCTTCCCTTTATCTATGGATTAGTTTTGGTTTGAAGTCTATTTTCTTAGATATTAAAATAGTAATACCAGCTTGCTTCTTAGCTCCATTTTCTTGGAATATCTGTGTCCAATGCTTTACCCTGAGGTAATATTTATCCTTGATGTATTTCTTGGTGCAGTAGAAGAATGGATACTCATTTTACACCCAGTTTGCTATTCTGCATCATTTCTTTGGTTG
The DNA here is from genome assembly GCF_900095145.1 of Mus pahari. Lineage (NCBI taxonomy): Eukaryota > Metazoa > Chordata > Mammalia > Rodentia > Muridae > Mus > Mus pahari. The sequence continues at coordinate 35,035,408 of NC_034592.1, read as the reverse complement.
GGAAATTGAGATCATTGATATAGAGAGTTACTAATGACCAATGATTGTTTATTCATGTTACTTTGTTGTTGTTGATAGCAGTGATAGTAGTGGTGGTGGTAGTAGTGTGTATGTGTAAATATACGTGTATGCTTCTCTTCTTTTACTTTCACTGGTATGAGAATATTTAGTTTATGTGTTTTAATGTGCATAGTTAATATCCTTAGGTTGGAGTTTTTCTTCTAGTAGTTTCTAGAGGGTTGTTCTCCCCATCCCCATGCTAGAGCAAGAGGAATTTATTGTTCCAGTGTGCTGGGGTCATCCTGCACCTGAAGGAGAGTCAGCGACCCTAAGCGGCCTGCTCGGCGAGTGTTTACACAGTTTCTAGGGGTGGAATAGAGCATCAGCAACTAGGCACAATATGATTGGTGGAACAGTGTGTCCTTTAAACTGGTTGGTTTTTAGGGAATGAGGTAGTAGGGGCTTAATCAGCCTCTCCCTATTGACCTCCCTCTCCCAGGAGGGGAAGGGTGCCTGGTGGAATTTTCTAAAGGTCCTGAGCTGACCTCTTTATTACCCCCTTTTCTTATGCATGCTTCAACCCTGAAGCTATTGTTGGTATTATGGTAGCTCATACTCCTGGTCTTCTATATCTAGTTCTCTGTATTTCTGCTTTAAGATCATTAGCTGTACTGTACTTACACATTCCCTAACATAAGTGACCAAGCTGTTCAAAATGTAGAGGCCAGAAATCAGAAGTAAAAACAAGATGATTAAGGGACCTGCTAGGGAGGAGATCAGGGTGGTGAACCAAGGAGAATTGTTAAACCAGGATTCAAAACAACCTCAGGCTTGTTCTCTTTTTCTTTTCCACTTGGCTAGCTCTTCTCTCACCTTGACCATTGAATCTTTTAACTACCCCCCCCCCCCCAGAATCGTCTCCAGTATGTGCTTCTCAATGTTTCACACCCTCAGGTAGCACAGAAAAAGTGGTTGGCCCCTGACACTGATGCGCCTGCTGCTGGCTTCTCCCATCTTGGGGGCACACATATATAGGGGTTTCTTGCAGGACACACTTTGACTTTAGGTGTTCGTACCCTAAGCCCCACCCTCCAAGGCCACTTCTGGGACGTGGTTTAGATGTACAAGTTCCTTGTCCCCCACATTCGGGTAATCCCTTTCTCTGTGTCTCCAGGACAGGGAAACCCCAGAAGTCAAGGCCCACCACTAAATAACAGGGATCAAAGACAGGGTTCAGCCACTAGATACAATGTGGGTGTTCCTCGGTAGTGGACCAAGCCACATCCCCAGATCCCCAGTGGCTGAGAACACCTGCCAAGTCAACCTGGTAGGGTTGCTGGGACTGCCAAGTCTCAGCGCTGGAAGATACACCAGAGCCATCTCATAGTTTCTCTGGCTGTGAAGAAGGGGCTTGCTTGGGTATCTGGCTGCTATCTAGTTGGTGTCAGGCATAAGTATTGGTCTGATGTCAGAGGTGGGGGTGTTTAACAACACCAGGAATGACCCTCTCCACTTTGCTTCCAAGTTTCAGCATGATGCCTCTTAACATATACCCAATCTCCAACTTGGTACTTATGTGGAACCTCTGAGGTAACTGTGTTATATAGGGCACTAAGTTTAGGCCACAGTTCCTGGTGGCTGATCTGGAAAGCTTGCAATTGAGCCATAAGACCCTTGTCAGTTTGAAAAGTCACTTTTGGGGGAGGGGGCTGTCAAGAGCCAGGGTCAAGGGAGTGGGGGTGTCTCGTACAGAATCTCAAAAAAGGTCTGGTTAAAATGGTAGGGGGTGTTCTGGGTTCAGAACAGGATCAGGGAAAAGAGCACCACCCAGTCAAAGCCTGTCTCCGAAGTCAATTAGCTTCGTCAGGGCATCCAAGAGATCCAAGATTCCCTGTTTGTTTTTTATTTCTTTTCCCTTTGATGTGAGCAGTCCTTTCTCTTGCTATGTAGCTCCGTGGACATGGGCTGTGGCAAAGGCATATCTGCTATCTGTGTAAACGTTAATTTTCTTGTCAGCCTCAAGTTCCAAGACCTTGGTGAGGGCAAGTAATTCTGATTTCTTCACTGATGTGCCTGGGGGGGGGGGGTAAGAGGTTCTGCCCAGATGACATTTGTGACATCCACCATGGCAGCACCCACTTGTCCCTGACCTTCATGGAGAAAACTGCTCCCATTTGTAAAGCAGGTAGCCTTGGCTCCCAGCAGGAGTCAGCTGGAGAGGTCTTTCCTCCACCTATGGGCTCTTCTTTTGAGCCAGTTAGTTGCTGCCCATTGATCAGGAAGTATATCTGGGTCCCTATCTTGGAGAGTAAGTCCCACCACAACAGAGGGTAGGGACAATCTGGGATACTCAGCCCATCCCTAGGTCCACTGTTCTTTGGGTATCCCATGAATCCATTTTGGTGCCAGTGGCTCTTTGGACCTAAGATTCTTTTCTTGGAAATAGGGATATCAGCTTGGAGGAGAACCAAGTGTTGAGCTCCTGTCTCCAACAAGAATTGAGTGGGTTTCCCCTCCACTCTTAGACTTACCCTGGGTTCGGGGGGGGGGTGGGTATCTGAACCCTGTCCTCCCTACATGCTGTCTTCCTCCCGGGCTAACACCTTTGCTTCCTTATACACATCTACTATTTTATGTTAGGAATTTTTCTTCTATGATTTTGTCGAAAATATTTTCTGGATCTTTGAGCTGGATTTGTTCTCCTTCCTCTTGATCTATTATTCTTAGGTTTGGTCTTTTCATGGTATCCCAGATTTTCTGGATGTTTTGTGTTAGGAATTTTTCAATTGAACATATTCTTTGACTGATATATTTATTTCTTCTATTGTATTGTCTATGTCTACAATTCTCTCCTCCATATCTTGTACTATATTGATGAAGCTTGCCTCTGTTCTTGTTTGCATTCCTAAACTTTTCATTTCCAGATTTCCCTCAGTTTGTGGGTTTTTTTTTGTTTGTTTGCTTTTTTATTGCTTCAATTTCCACTTTCAGGTTTAAACACTTTTATGTTTTTCCTTCAACTGCTTGAGTTTTCTTTGTTTCTTTGTTTCTTTAAGGGATTTACTCATTTTCTCTTTAAGGACATCTATTACCTTCATAAAGCTGGTTTTAATGTCTTGTACCTGTGCCTGAGCTATGATGGAATATCCAGAACCTGCTGTAGTAGACTAGCTGGGCTCTAGCAGAGACATCGTGTCCTGACTGTTGTTGAATATGTTTTTATACTGGCCTTTCTACATCTGGGTTTGGGATGATTGGAGTTCTAGGTGCTAATTTTTGAATTTGACTTTGTAGTGTGGGTGGTTTGTTCTTTGATTTCTGTTTCCTCTCTGGATTTTTGGAGAGTGGAATGACTGTGCATTACCAGATTTCCTGGCTTGTTCGGCTGGCATATTCACAGGGAATTCCTGCTGTGTTAGAGGCTGGGTAACTGGGATGAAGTGGAGCAAGAGAGTTTGGAGGAGAAGGTCTTCATGATCTATTGGGGATGGGAGTCAGAGGAAAGGGAGAACACAGCAAGTTTCCAGCCACAGAGCTGGGGACGAGCCTGAGGAATTGGGTCCGGGGGAACAGAGCTACAGGGCTGGAGAGAGGTGTGTTCTGAGGAATAGCCTCTGTAAGTGGTTTTTTTGTTTTTTGTTTGTTTGTTTGTTTGTTTTCCCTTTGGTGCTTATTTTGATGAATATCTAATATGGAATGGAGGAAAACAGCTATAAAGCCACTTAGGGAGTCCTGTTCCTAGTTAAGGAAATCTAAATATTTGTCCTCTAGTAAGCAACATTTACAACTCCAAGTTTTATGGTAAGTAATATTTAAGCTCTAAAATTCTTGCATACACATGTTAGGGATATCCACGGGAGGACAAAAGACTGGCCTCTGTTTGCTAGCTCCTGGTTACAAGTCCCGTTTCTCACTGATGTGAGTTTTCTGTCCCTAAGCCAATCTGTACTCCATTCCAAGAGTTCTCCCCCAAGCGATGTTTTTGATCTTGTAAATCAATCTGCGTGTCATGCAGTTGAGTCGAATGCTTCCCTGATATCCAGCTGTCCAGAGTTTCCCCCTGATCTTTTCATTAAATAGAATGCTCAAAGGATTGAAGTCAATTAATACAGAAGGGCACATGGTTTCTCTAGTGTCTCACTTATGGATTGACAATGTGACATCTGTAAATTATCAATTAGCATGCTTCCTACCATTGCCCAGATACATGAGTTTTCCGTACATTTTCATGTTTAAGTCCATAGGGCTAGGTCTTGCATTGTTTTTGTATTCTTGTTTATTTGTTTCTGTTTTATTTTATTTTAGTTGAACTAATTATCAAGAATGTAGAACTTACTTTGGCCTTATTGTCTACACATAGACCATGCATCTTTTTCTCTTGTGGTTGAATTTAAGGAAAGCTCTTTAAAAAGAACTCACTTTAGTTTTTAGAGAATGTATAATATGATAAGCTAGAAACAGAATAGTAGAATAGATGCAGGTTTGCTGTAGCTTGGTGACAAGGTCACTCAAGCTGTCCAATTCTGTTTTCCTGAACTTGCACTACTGCTAACTAATGGCTCATTCCAACAAGTAGTCAAGCTATTCCAAGTGGTTGATACTTTTTTTCCCAAACCAAGTACTCTTGTGAAAATTATATATGTATATGTGTGTGTGTGTGTGTGCACGCACATGCGTGCACATGCTACTTTTAAATGCATTTGAAGCTGTGGCAAAGTGTTTGTTGTTCAAATATGAGGATGTGTGTGTGTGCGCACATGTATATATGTATATCACACACACACACACACACACACACACACACACACACATGCTTATGGCACAAGTAGATTCCTTTTATATAACCCCACCCCTTACCACTTTTACTTAGACAGTTGAATTCAATGAGATCCTTCGCGTCAGTGACTCAAAGCCTCCAAACTTAATACAGGCAGGTTATTTTACTGCATTAAAAAAAAATGTTGAGGCTCTGCTAGATCCTGACCAATATAGGGGTGGATGCTCACAGCCAACCATTGGACTGAGCACAGGGGCCCCAATGGAAAAGTTAGGGGAAAGACCGAAGGAGCTGAAGGGACCTTATCTGGTGTCAGTGGGAGGGGAGGCCTTTGGTCCTGTGAAGGCTGATGCCCCAGTGTAGAGGAATGCTAGGATGGTGAGGTGGGAGTGGGTAAGTGGGTGGGAAAGCAACCGCATAGAAGCAGGGTAAGGGGGAATGGGATAGGGGGTTTGCAGAGGGGAAACTGGGAAAGGGGATAACATTTGAATTGTAAACAAATAAAATATCCAAGTAAAAAAAAGAAAAGTGAAGATTAAAAGAATGTCCACAGGTTAGAATTTATTTCATAGCAGTTCATTAATAACATTTTCAAAGACAAGATTCTATCCGGTTTCTTTGGCACATGAAAACAGAAAAACATAAATTGGCTAGGTACCTGCAAAGGAGCGAGGGTCCCCTTTCAGTGTAAGACTTCTGGGTCGTTGCTTACATGTCTGTTCAGCAGAGAACAAGGTTCTCAAAGCTTTGCTTGCACATATGATGAGGAGAAGAGCAGTGCTGACCAGCCTGGCTGCGTGGTCATGGTTTGGGGGGGAGTTTGGGGGTTGCAGCAGTGAGACCCGCTGCAACCAATGGACAAAGGCTGAATGAGCTCTTCATTCTGCTGGGCAGCTCTATCTGCACAACCTCCTGTTTTATTGAAGTTTGTGTGGCGCATTTGCTTGTGGATGCATGCACATGTCTGCGGGGATGTGTGGAGGTCCCATGTTGCTCTCTTCTTCATTGTTTGGCACAATCTCATGCTGAAGCTAGAGCTCAGGGATTCCAATAGGTGGTCTCCTGGCCAGGAAGATCGAGGGATCCTCCTATCTTTGCTTTCCCAATACTGTGATTGTAAACTTGTGCTGCTACCAATCCAAATTGGGTATGGAATTGAACCCATGTCCTCATAGTTGAACAACAAACACTTTGCCACAGCTCCGAATGCATTCGAATGTAATGCATATCAATTTACTTTAGACAACAGCTTTGCCTTAGCAACTCCATGTTGCCTATGGAGTACAATTTATAACCATTAAAATGGCAGGAAAATTTTTACTATCACCTTAAGTACCTGAATTCCTATAAACAAAATTAGGAATTTTAAAAAAATCTCTAATTCATAGTGTTTTGTCCATGTAAATTTATATTTCATGTTCCTGGAATGCCCTACTTTCCAATTCCAAATTTTCCTAGTTTTATCAATACTGGTCCTTGGTAATTCCCACCATTTTGAAGGGGTCTTCCTTCATACACTTATTTAAAAATAATATTTCTGGACCAGCCAGATGGCTTAGCTGGTACACGTAGTTGGTGCCAAGCCTGAATATCTGATTTATATCCCTGGAATCCACATGGTAGAAAGCTGTTTTCTGAACTCCATACTAATGCCATGACATGCATTCTTAGGTGTGCATGTATGGATATGCAAATGTAAAGACACATCCTAAATTAAAAATTATAATATTTCCTCCCATAATGCAGCTTATTTTATTTTTTATAGATGAATTACATTTCTTATATTATCTTGTAATTTATAAGTAGTTCCATTAAATATTCAAGTTATTTTATAGTATTGGAGCACAATTTTAGAAATACATTTAAAGCTTATTTTTGTTATTATTTTGATATGAAGTAGTTTGGACTCATATATGTCTGGATTATTATCCTGTATCTATCCTTTCTAAGTTTGATTTTATTTCTCCATTTCTTTATTTATGGAAGATAATATTAGCATTAATTAGCATTTATTCCCCAAATTTCTGTTTGACTACATGTAGAACTTATGTGAGATTCACACAAAGAATCTGTACAAAGAATCTGTAACTGATAATAGATAAGATAAAATGATCATGACACTAATTTGTACAGATCTCTCCCTTCCCTCTCAAAGTGCTTTTAATATTTCATTCTCTTTCATTGACCCAATTTCTTAGAGAGAGGTGTCTAAGGAGTCCTTTTTAAAATAAAGATTACAGAGAAAGTGGGCACTTTTCTCTTTAAACATCACCTGAAAAATAGGACAAAGTACTTTTGCAACTTTTGATATTAGCATGAAACACATGGAAAGTGCTGCTGTCACAAAACAGCAGAGAAGTTTTTTTTTTTTTTAAAGGGATCCAATTTATCACAGTGTTCTGAATTTGAACATAACTTTTTCAGTTAAAATGACTCTTCACTCATGTATGCGAACAAATGGGACGTTAGACACCACATCTCTAGAGGATTTCCTATGCTATGTTAAAACCCCAATATAGGGGCATTCCTTTATGAATATAAATAGCTCCAATCTCTTTAAACATGTCTTTCCATATGTTTTTGCTTAACAATGCAGCAGATGTCATGAATGGAAACAACCCTGTTGGCTATAGGCATGCCAGCAAGCTTCCATTCTCTCACTGGGTTCTTGCTAGCAGATCAATGGGTGTGGATGTCCATAGTCAGTTCCTCAGATGCACATAACTTGGTATTTTTTTATTTTTGGCTACTTTACCACAAGCCTGACAGATTTGCTTTTTTTTTTTTTCTTCAGTGAGTTCATGTCAGTTTATCTTCGAGGTTGACGCTTTAGAGATATCTCTTTGACTTAAAAGAAGGTGAAAGTCAAGTAGATGAAGACATAAAGAAAACATCGACATTGATTTTTCCCACTACTTTTTTAAAAAATAAAATGGACAGTAAGGATCTGTTAACATGTGTTTTCAATGAAAGACTCCTTGATTAATTCTGCTCCCTAGATGTTCACAGAAGTTACAGACATTGTTTCCTGGTCATGGAAAATTCATTATGAATATCTCTAAGAGCTCAAGAGATTTCAGAATAGTAAAATCTAAACGTCATTGGGAAAACCCCTCAACCCAGTAGCTAGATTTGTGGAGGTGTTAACATGTTTATCAGAACATGAACTAGGATACAGAGGATGATGACATCTCTGTCAGCTCACCTCTGTGACTTGTCTTTATAAAGGCATTGCCTCCTGTGGATTCTTCTCGATATTGATTCCTCCTCTGCAACATGCTGCCAAATCCCCATACTTTAATAAAGACTAAAGAGGATAGATTTAAATATCTATATGCATTTATTTTGCTAAAAGTGCATTTATTGCCACTCTAAATCCTGGTTATCTTTGTAATTTGGAAACTATTATCATTTGCTGGTTAATTCTCAAGATTGGTTTTGATTTTGATTATGTTCCTTTTATTGAAAATAGATTATTTTCATACAGTATATTCTGATTACAGTTTCCCTCCCCTAAATTATCTCAAATCTGTTTTGTAAAAAATAAATTTATTAGCTTGGCTGTTTGGATATAGTTTATTTATTAAAAATGGAACACCCTGACTAGTCATTTTTAAATATATGTTTGTAATTTTACATCTTTGCTACTTTAACTTTACTATTATCCAGACTTAAAATCATGGCAAAAAACCACGAAATTGTCCTCAGGACTGCCTGTGTTTGAGGAAGTCAAATTTAGGACTGACCAATTTTATAAATTTCTGGAGCAACCTAGTACTCCTGCTTCTTTGATAACAATTTTCAGAGTTGTTATTTTGTTTGTTTGATTTTGTAACTTGGGATCACCTAGAAAATACCTTAAAACACATTTTGTGGGTTCCTCTCTACTCAGCTTATGTGATTCATAAGAATTTGCAAGTTTTTAATGTTTGTTAAAGGCCAAACATGGAGAGTTACTATACTAGTATCTTCTATACTCACATAATATATTTAATACACACTCAGTATAATATATAATTTCATATAATATACAAAATTATGCTTATTCAGGACCTTGTATTTGAAATATATTTCTTTTCACTTCTACAAAGCTATGTTGTATTAGCAGGTATAGTTGGATGTATCTTCCTGGATGATTTGTACTATAAGTATAAGCTGGATTTACCAACAGTTGTGGTTAATTCCAGGCTGATACTTGAACCAAAGTATGGGTTCACATTTTAACACTAATGTGTCCAACTGGAGTCAGATGATGAAGAGATATGAGATATATAGAATGCAATTGTTCCTTTTCTCTGTAAGCCTTGAGACATAGACTTGCAGAGCCTGTGTCTCAGTAGGAGTAAGGGTTATCTAAGGATGAGTTGGGCTTTGGAAGGTGCTGTAGGGATAAATCAAACACTTTGATTCTTTAATAGTCTTACTCATGTTGTGGTGACCTCCAACAATAAAATTATTTCATAGATATTCCATGATTATAATTTTACTACTGTAATAAATTGTAACATACATATCCAATATGTAGAATATCTGATATGAGTCCACTGTGGGAGTTATGACCTTCAGGTTGAGAACCACTGCCCTAGGTCTTTCTCAACACTCTGAGTATATTCTAGTACATCTTAACTATGCAAGAGAGGGAAACAGATTATGGTGTTTGTATCTTGCTATAACCACTATGCATACTGTTACATAGATCTTTATAGCTAATATTGCACATATAGGACACGGAGGCCCTTGCATATACTAAAATTACTTTGAAAGATTATATTTACTCATATTCCTCTCTTTACCTCTACACAGTACCTCTCCAACCTTCCAACTCATACAAGATTCTGTCCTTTTTAATATTTAACCTAATAACTCACCAACGCCAACTGGTGCAGTTCATATACTTTTGAATATGGGGTCATACACCAAGCAACTGACCTACCAGGGGACCACCATTAAAGCAAACTGATTCTTCCTTTTCCAGAAACCATCAAGTCATGGATCCTAGTTAGGGCTGAAGGCTTATGAACCCTTTCTCATTCCATGCTATAATGTTGACTGGATTGATTTTGTGCAGGAAACCACAGATCTCATGACTTTATGAGAACAGCAGTCCTCAGCAGTCCCGTCAATTTCTAGAAGACACTGGTTTGCTTTTGTCATTCCCAATCTCTGTCCTGTACAATTCTCCTTGGGAGGAGGTCCTCAAATCTAATCCAAATGTGTAATTGCTTTACCCAGAGCATATATGTTTCTACTGCATCTATGAATATAACTTGCCTGGTCAGTAATTAGTGCACTCCACAGGGTTTACAACTGGGAAAGATGTTGATAATCCCCACCTCAAGGATAGCATACATAGAATATTACAGGTCTGCATGTCTTTTAAATAGCTTTATTTATCTATAGATGGCTTTCCTTATTTACAACAGTAAGGCTATTAAAAGAGAACTCTAAAAATTTAAATATATTTCATTAATTGCTTAGAAGTTTTATACAGTTTTTTGATTATATTCACCTTCCTCTAACTTTTTCTAGATATAATCCTTCTTTATTACTGACCAATCTTTGTGTCTTTTTTCACAATCAAGGCTGATTTGTACTACTCAAATGTGCTTGGAAAGAGAGTGTGCTCGACTTATCAGAGCTGTCCTCTTAGAGAAAATTCTCTCCCCTCTTTACAGCTAATAAGTACCAATAGATCCTCATCTAGGATTGGAACTTAGTGTTCAGCTTCCCACTTCATGTTAACATTTTGTTTGGCTTGGGATTACACAAGCCTTGTGCATGCTTTCAAAACCATGGTGAGTTATACATACAGCTATCCTACTATGTCAAGAAGACAGTTTCCTCATAATCATCCACAACTCTAGCTTTTGTATTCTTCACTCCTTTTAGCAATGATCCCTAAGCCTTTGAAGGGGAAGTGTGATATGCATGTCATATTTAGAGATGGTCCTTCAACAGTCTCTTGTTCACTACATCTTGTCAAGTTCTGAGTCTCAGTGTCAATTAATATCCATAGAAATAGAAACTTCTACAATGAGGGTTGAGAAATGCCTTAATCTATTATTATAAAGATAGGTTATCAGAAATCAGTCTAATACTATGCCCATGAAATGAAAATAATAGTAGTAGGTTCTCTCCTAGGATCTATGATATGTCTAGACATAGGATTTTGGAACAATAATTGTCCTAAGTATGGATTTGATATTTGTAAGAGTAACATTTATTTGCCAGATGTAATTGTCATCTCAGTGGCTTACTGTTTAATAAGCTCACCAGGTCTTGTTCTTTCTGAACTTTGACTGACTGCTTCAACTCAGATGTTTTGGCTTAAAACTGCTTACTAAGCTGACTGACTCAAACTGGCTTCTCTTAGTTTGTCACTGAGTTTCTCTGCTTCAGAAAATTACCTCTAATTTCTGTGGACTGAATTGTATTAAGTGCACTGACTGTGCCGATGGCATGAACTGAATGGAACTGCACAAACTCAACTGCATTCAACTGAACTGCACTGAATTTTATTGAACTGAACTGAGTTGAACTCAACTGCATTGCCTGAACTCAATCGAACGGCACTCACTGAGCTGCCCTCCAATCCTGATTCTTAAGTAGCCTCTCTCTCCTGTCTGTTTCTGTGAGAGTTAGGTGTATCCTATCTCTAGCACATTCTGTCAAATAATTTTTTGATTTGTCACTTTGTCTTCCCTCAATTAGATGTCCTTTTCAAACATGGCTGCTTTCTTCTATAAACTATCCTTACTTTTCATTGTTAGGGATTAAAAGTGTGTACTAAGGAAATGTCTATCTTCCGGCCACAGAGATTTAAGATGTATCATTACGGTCAGGTTTTGGATGTGATCCCTTGCCAAGGCAGCAATGTTGTTGGGTTAAAATTTTCTCTATAGATATTGTAGAGTGGGCCTTAAATGCAGTCAGAAAATTGTTGGTTACTCCAATGACATTTGTCTGATTACTTTATTAGTGCATATGTTTTGCCAGAGTGGTCATTACTATTGTTGATAATTGGTTAATGTTGAGGATTACTTTCTTCCTCAGTTAGCATGCATAGCACCTTCTATCACGAAGGAAGACCACTATTAGAGTGAAGTTTCTAGGTCAGTATTAGCTTGAATTCCTTATGCTCTCACAAATATGTGGTATCTTATCAATACATTCTTACTGTAATCAGAGAGTTCTCAAAATTATTAAAACAGGAGTGGTATTGCTGGATCCTCCAGTAATACTATGTCCAATTTTCTGAGGAACCGCCAAACTGATTTCTAGAGTGGGTGTACCAGCTTGCAATCCCACCAGCAATGGAGGAGTGTTTTTCTTTCTCCACATCCTCCCCAACATCTGCTGTCATCTGAATTTTTGATCTTAGTCATTCTGACTGTCCTGAGGTGGAAACTCAGGATTGTTTTGATTTGCATTTCCCTGATGATTAAGGATGCTGAACATTTTTTGAGGTGCTTTTCAGCCATACAGTATTTCTCAGTTGAGAATTCTTTGTTTAGCTCTGTACCCCATTTTTAATAAGGTTATTTGGTTCTCTGGAGTCTAACTTCTTGAGTTCTTTGTATATATTGGATATTAGCCCTCTATTGGATTTAGGATTGGAAAAGATCTTTTACTAATCTGTTGGTGGCCTTTTTGTATTATTGCCAGTGCCCTTTGCCTTACAGAAGATGCTCCCACATGCTCCACTATGTTCATAGCAGCCTTATATATAATATCCAGAAGCTGGAAAGAAACCTAGATGTCCCTCAACAGAGGAATGGATACAGAAACTGTGGTACTATGCAGCTATTAAAAACAACGAATCCATGAAATTCTTAGACAAATGAATGGATCTGGAGAATATCATCCTGCGTGAAGTAATCCAATCACAAAAGAACACACATGCTATGCATTTACTGGTAAGTGGATATTAGCCCAGAAGCTCAGAATACCCAAGATACAATTTGCAAAACACATGAAAGTCAAGAAGGAAGACTAAAGTGTGAATATTTTGATCCTTCTTAGAAGGGGGAACAAAATACCCATGGAAGGAGTTACAGAGACAAAGATTGGAACAGAGACTGAAGGAATGACTACCAGAGACTGTCCTACCTGGAGATCCATCCCATATACAACTACCAAACTCAGACACTATTGTGGATGCCAACAAGAGCTTGCTGACAGGAGCCTGATATAGCTGTCTCCTGAGAGACTCTGCCAGTGCCTGACAAATACAGAAGTAGATGCTCACAGCTATCCATTGGCCATAGCACAGAGTCCTCAATGAAAGAGCTAGAGAAAGTACCCAAGGAGCTGAAGGGGTTTGCAGCCACATAGGAGGAACAAAAATATGAACAAAGCAGTACCACCCCCCACCCCACCCCGAGAGCTCCCTGGGTCTAAACCACCAACAAAGAAAACACATGGTGGGACTCATGGGTCTAGCTGCATATGTAGCAGAGGATGGCCTAGTTGGTCAAAAATGGGAGGAGAGGCCCTTGGTCCTGTGAAGGCTCTATGCCACAGTATAGGGGATTGCCAGGGCCAGGAAGCAGGAGTGGGTGGGTTGGTGAGAAAGGGGAAGGTGGAGGGCATAGGAGGCTTTTGGAGGGGAAACCAGGAAAGGGGATAAAATTTGAAATGTAAATATAGAAAATATCTAATAAAAAGATGAAAAAAATAGTTGATTTTTTTTTCAGAAGAACCTTCTACTAATACTTTTTAAATCAGTACAATTCCTAACTGACTTCTGTAAAAGTTGCTTTTATTTTTTATTTGCCATATATATATATATATATATATATATATATATATATATATATATATATATATCATCCCAGCTGCTTATTGCTGAATAAACTCACCCTTTATAGCTTTTTCTAAACCCTGGCAGGTGGGTTCAATTCAGTTGTTCTGGCACAAACTCCTTTCTAAGCTGACTGATTTGAACTTGCTTCCTTCAACTTTTGACTCAATTGTTCTACTTGTCTTTAACTCTGGTAATCTGGCTTCTGGTACTTTAATCTTCTTGCTTCTTCCCATTCTCTGGCTCATTCTGTCTTCACCTGGCACCTGTCTCCTGGTAAAACTGTCCCTTCTTTTTCCTGTGATGCTCTTGTATGAGTTGGGCATTTACTATCTCTGACTCATTCTGTCAAATCTTTCTCTCGTTTTCACTTTGCCTCTCAAGTAGATATCACTTACAAACAAGGCTGCTTCCTTCTACAAACTAACCTTACTTTCATTTTTAGAGATTAGATTGAATTTGTGTACTAAGTGTATGTCTATATTCCATCCGGATTATACAGACCTAGAAGGTTTTTGAATGTGATCCCTTAACAGACCAGCATATTAATGAATTAAAATTCCTCTACATCATTTCCCTTTTTGTTTAAGCTAAAATTGTACACAGTTTAATTATTACCACCTAAAAAATATCGGTCCCTTAAACAGAACTGTCCACATGTTCTTATAAAGATCCTTTGCGGCAATGATCCCTCATGACTGAGGTCCTGATCATCTGTCCTTCAGCAAATATCCATTTAGGCATCAAGACTTTCCGGTCTGCCAATCTGCCAATCTGTCCTTGTTCAGCCATTTGTTGAACTGTTCCCATGTCAGGGATCAGCTTTCTGTTGTCTGCACTGCTGTCTTTCTGCATCTCCTCCTTCCTTGAGTCAAGCCTTTCATGTGGAAGCTTCTCTTGTTCAGATTAGATTTTTATCAATTTTGATGAAACCCACAATCTTTCACAGGTAAAACCTCTTCCCCAAAGTAACACATTCCCTTTCTTCCATTTTGAGGTTACATCTTTACAAGACACAGGGTGAACTAACTCAGCGTCTTTCACCCACTCTTAACCTTCTTTCTGTTTATCAAGGTACAAATATATCTTTATGAACCCACACATGAACTAGACACTTAGGCAATCACATTCCATGCCTGGCTCTACACCACTGAGCCCAGCCTTCTACCCATTTAAACATAGAAATGACCCAGCCATTTTATATAAGATGTCAATATACAGTGTCTCTAATACCTAGTTTAGTTTCCTCTAGTTGATCAGTGGATTGCTGACAGGAAATGCCAAACTCATGTTGTTTGTTGCCAGTATGTGAGCTATGGAATTTAAAGGATTATCTCATATATTTCTTGCTGATCTGCATTCATTAGTCAAAACCCTACCCTTACCACAGTTTCTACAAATCTCAGAAGATTAGGATCTTCAGAGAAGTCTCTAGGAATGTCTTGTCTACAATCCCTTTTCAAATGACCCCATCTCCCGCAGTCAAAACAATGGGCATTTTCATATCTGGGATTATTGGTCAATGTTTGTTCAGTTACCTAGTCATTAGGGTCAATATCAGCAGTAGTCTGAATCCATTCCTCCATGGGAACTGATCGAGCTTTTAGAGGTCTAAACATTTTTTACACTCTGCATTTGTATTTTCAAAAGCTAAGACTTCAATTAATAGCTGTCTCACATCTGAGAACATCTCTAGTGAACATTATCCAATGCTAATGTTCACATCTCTAGTGAACATTAACCAATATACAGTCAGTAAAAGTCTCTCATGAACTTTGCATAATTATTCTGACTAACATGATGATTTTTTCTTGTTCTCCTACCTTATGCCAGGCTCTTAAAGCTACTCAACTAGCAGTCAAAGTGCATCTGCTGTCTTAAATCAGAAAACTGACCTTCATTCACATAACAGTTGATCTTTCACAATATTATCACATTTAGACTGATTATGATTTTCCATAATTGGAGCTTCTTCTCACCACTATGTCAACCATTGTAATTGAGAATCTGTCTTCAGTGTATCTGCTTCTAAATCTTTCTAGTCTCGAGGGATAATTCTGTTTTGGGTAGCCCAGGTATTTAAAATCTGTCTCACAGAGGGGAAGTGCAGTCTATAACTTACTATTGATTTTCTAAAAGTTTAAATCTTGTATTTTAACAGAATTCTAGACTAGTTGTTCATTTGTGAATTTTCATCATTTTATGGCATTTGTTTCCAGGTAACTGGGAAATCCAGCAGAGAGAGGTGAATACCTTCCTTCCCCTTCCCCTTCCCCTTCCCCTTCCCCTTCCTTCCTTCCTTCCTTCCTTCCTTCCTTCCTTCCTTCCTTCCTTCCTTCCTTCCTTCTTTCCTCCTCCCTCCCTCCCTCCCTCCTTCCATTCTCTCTCTCTCTCTCTCTCTCTCTCTCTCTCTCTCTCTCTTTCTTTCTTTCTTTCTTTCTTTCTTTCTTTCGTGGTGGCACCATAGATTCTTGATCCTTAATTTCATTAGGTACTATCGGGTAACAAACAAGCATTTCCTGTTTTTTTACTTCCTCTATCTTTTGTCACTCGAGTCTTTGTACTATCATAGCTATTTTTTTTTCTTGTTACACTAGTATTCTTCAACCATTTTTGAAAGGAAATATTTGAAGAGTGCAATTAAAAGTAGGGAGTGGTTTACTCTGGTGGTCACAGATGCAATAAGGACTGCAAGGTTTCTTCAATGTCATTTCTATCACTTCAAGTCCTATCCGTGCTTCCAAGGGATCTAATATGGAGTTTTGCATATTTATAAATGCAGGAAAAGTCTGTCTATATACTTACAATTGTCTTCTGGGGTGGCTATCTGTGATTTGTTGTCTCAGAGGCTACTGCATCATTTCTTTTTCTTTTTCTTTTCCTTTTTATGGATGTTTTCTTTATTTACATTTCAAAAGTTATCCCCTTTCCTGGTCCACCCCCAAGAAACCCCCTATCCCTTCCCTGCTCCCCTGCTTCTATGAGGGTGTTCCACCACCCACCTACCCACTTCCTCCTCACTGCCCTGGCATTCCCCTACACTGTGGTATCCATCGAGCCTTCACAGGACCAAGGGCCTCTCCTCCCA
Source organism: Mus pahari (assembly GCF_900095145.1). Taxonomy (NCBI): domain Eukaryota; kingdom Metazoa; phylum Chordata; class Mammalia; order Rodentia; family Muridae; genus Mus; species Mus pahari. Next base: position 35,018,740 of record NC_034592.1, on the reverse strand, counting down.
CTGATGTCTGACAAGGCCATCCTCTGCATCATTTTGTTCTTTGGGTTTGAGGCTCACATAGCTCCAGAATCTCTCTAGTCTCTCTAAGTATCCAGAAGAATTCAAAGAACTGATCATCTGGAGTCAACCCTAGGCAAATTTCTCCTCTTCAGATTTCTGTTTGATGTTTCCTGTCATCTGTGATGATTTGTCAGTTGACCTCTGCTTTCTGAAGTGGTGATGGGATTTCTTCTTCCCCAACCATGCTAGGTGCCATATATAAATATAAGTGTTGCTTTTATTTCCTCAGATGAAAAGATGAGATGAGAGCCATACCTAAGCTTTATGAATACATGGCTTGAGCTGAACCCAGAGTGTTTCACTCTCTGCTCTAACTATCCCTATCCCTAGGCCTAGAAGCTTCAGGTCTCCATACAACCATATTTTCTACAAGCCCAGACATTGAAGGCTTCAGCTTCTAGCCTCTGTCTGCTAATCTAGGCTTAAAATGTTACAGTCTCTAATAAGAGTTACTGCTCAATGCACTCACCTTTCTAGCTTTTGCTAAACTTTGGCAGACTTTTTCTTTTTTCTTTTTTTCTTGTTTTTTTTTTT
>NC_034592.1:35005140-35015773 GCF_900095145.1 Mus pahari | reverse complement strand
TGAATTTGCAAATCGCCCTTTCTAACTCTGTGAAGAATTGGGTTGGAATTTTGATGGGGATTGCATTGAATCTGTAGATTGCTTTTGGCAGGATGGCCATTTTGACTATGTTAATCCTTTGGCAGGCTTTTTCAACTCAGCTGTTCTGGCCCAAACTCCTTTCCAAGCTGACTGATTCAAACTGGCTTCTCTCAACTTCTGACTGAATTGACCTGAAATTAAGTCTGGTAATCTGTTCTAATCTTCTGGCTCTTTCTCATTCCCTGGCTCACCTGCAACCCTTTTTTTTTTTTTTGTAAAACTGTCCTAGTAAATCTATCCCCTCTCTTTCCTGTACTATTCTTGTGTGAGTTGGGCACATGTTATTTCTGACTTATTCTGTCAAATCTTTCTCTGATTTATCACTTTGTATGCCTCTCAATCAGACAATTCGTTCAAATATGTCTGCCTCCTTCTACAAAACAACTTTACCTTCTTTGTTAGGAATTAAATTTGTGCAATAAGTGTGTGTCTGTATTCTAACCAGAGGGATTAAAGGTGTGTACTAAGGGCAGGCCATGTATGTATTTCAGCCAGATCACACAGAAGGTGTTTGTATGTGATCTCTTACCAGAGCAGCCATGTTTTCAGATTACAGTTCCTCTACAGCCTTCAAAGTTTGTATCCTTATATCCACAGAAAATATAGAGCTCATCCTTCATCCAAACAGTTTATTTTCACAGCAGAAAAATCATGACAGAAAGCTACAACTGATAAATAGGTAGAATTATCTTGGGAGTATCCGTCTTCAATTGATACACCTAAAATACAATTACTGTGCCCAATACTCAGGAACCATAAGATTCACAGAAGAAGGAAAGATAGACTGGAAGAAACAGAAGACTACAAAGTTTGCTGTGGAATTTTGTCTTCTAGCTGTGTACAGGGAAGCTATACCCATGATATGTAAACATGATGGCTTCCTAAATAAAAACTAAACAATTCCAACAAGTTGTCCCATGTAAATGGGGTAAGTATCAAGGAGTTCCACTCATAAGCCATTGAAAACTGCTGAGAGAGGGAGAATTAGTATTTCTCAAGATGAGCCCCTGATTGTTTATAGTGGTCATTCATAGAAACATACATGCAGGAAACAAAGAACAGACTCACTAGGTTGTATTCATATGTTTATTTGTTTATATATATGTGTAATCACAATGGTAGAAGAAGAGGCCAAAAATGTAGGAGTAAGAGTAGATACAGAAGAGGTAGAAAGAAGAGGAAGGGAAAAGGATATAATTTTATTGTAATAAAATCAAACAAACTTCAACATCTTTAGATATCATGTAAAAGTAAAACTATGAGATTTATCTTACAGTAGTCTTAATGACTAAGATAAATATGGCTAAGGTAAGATAAACAGTAGCAAACTCTCGTGTGGATATGTTGGAAGACGGACACTTACTGCCTGGTTGTTGGGGTACAAATTGGTACAGGTACTATAGGTATCAGTGTTCTTCAAAAAGCTAAAAATAGATCTACCACATGATCTAACTATATCACTATTTTACATATAACAAAAGGAGATCCATATTCATTCCTGTAATATTCAAATTGTCAGATAATAGAAACAGTCTATATATCCATTCACTAATGATTGGATAATAAAATATGATATACTTATACTATTTGGCATTTATCCACTATTAAAGAAAAAGGAAATTATATAATTTGCAGGTAAATGGATGGAGCTGCAAATAATAACTCTAAGTAAGGTAACCTAGGCCCAGAAAGACAAATATTGCATATTTTTTCTAGTTTCTGGGTGTTATCTTTGACATGTGTGTTTCATTTAGAATACTCATAAAGGTTGGGAATAAATAGGCCAGTGCCATATTTGAACTTGTTGACCAAAGGAATGATATAGAATCTAGAAAATTCTAAGGTTTGCTAATCAATGAAATAGAAATTGAAAGGAAGATCATCTTGCTGAAAGTGTAAGCATATTCTTAATCATACAAAAACATTGTTTAACCTAGTATGTCTTATTGTTTATTTTATATAAATTAAGCTGTATATCAAACATATTATTTACAAATTACTTTCTAATGTAGAGTAAGTTTTCACTCTTCCCTTAAATGGAAAAACCGATCATTCTCTGTAAAGAGGTGATATAAAGAGATGACTGTCTTGGAGGTTGTCATGCTAAGGCTTTATACAACCCCTTATTAATTCAATTGAAATTGAAGAATCAACAATGTGTTTATACAGTAAATATTCAGAATATTTCCAAAACAGCATGTGTTCTATCAGAAAAATGAAACCCAGCAAATTAAGATAAGTCTACTATTTTTAAAATATTAAGAAGGAGTAGGATGATGGCTCAGTGGCTATCTCTAGTGCAAGTATCCAATGTAGACTAACTGAATCCATGATCTCTGAGTTCAAATGAGAGATGCTAACTCAATTATTAAGGTGGGAAAAGGTCAAGGAAGATGCCTAATGCCAACCTCTGACCTATTTTAACATATACACACATGCAAGAATACACATAAACTCCTACCAATATACCACTCTTACAAAATGCTATTATCTCTATTCATGTAGAAATTCAAAGAGGATTTCTTCCATTTAGAACTGTGTATGCTGAGCTGCATTTATATTTTTGATACTGTTAACTCTAAAACTTTCAACTGTGACTCATGGTTTTAGCTTTGGAGTCTACAAACTACTTTATTTTGCTAAACATACTAAAAGTTGGGTGCAATTCTAAGAAAACCAGAGGCAATTTGATAAAAAAAAATTACTTAGAGAAGAACAAAAACTGTAGCTTGATTGCTAGTATTTTATTGCAATTCAGTTTTTCAAATTAGGTGTTTTAAGCTCATTGGTTAACTATTTTTTATTACATTTACTAACTTATTATATGTGTGTGGGGTGTGGCATGGTCCACATGTGAAAGTCAGAGAATAATCAGAGGGAATTTGTTCTCACTGACCAGCATATATTAAATTCGGGTTTTCAGGCTTATTGGTAAGATTTTTACCTGCTGATTCTTTGTACCAACCATTATTGATAAGCCCTTATAAAAATGACAGATATTATATATTAAACACTTTCCAGTGATAATGTTGAATGTCTTCTTTGTATCAGGATTGTGAGAAGACCTTCACATATATTACTTTCAGATTCTGGTGGAAAGTAGAATACATAGAAGAAGAAATGGAGTTTGGTGAATTAATCTAAATACAACCAAATTATAAATGATAATAACAACAAAAATAACATGTAAATTCTTTTATTTTCTCTTATATCTATAATTCAAACTACTTTTTTAACATATCTTGACTTCTGAGTCTTTTTTTGTAACATAAGTAATAAAGTATTTTACTGTCTACATTTCTTTACTGGTGTTTATGATTTTTAATAGATGAGTGTTCACTTGAGTGAGAATTGCCTCCATAGGCTCTTATTTCAATATTAAATATACTTGGTCTCCAGGTGGTGGAACTGTTTGCAAAGGCTTAGAAGGTATAACCTTGTTAAAGTACTTTGTATCTCTGGGGGTAAGCTTTGAAGCTTCAAAATATTCCTTGCCATTTTCAATGCCTTTTCCTACCTGTGCATGTTTACATATTCAGATGTGTGTGCTCATCTAATCCATAAGCAGAATTAAATGCTTACTTGTATTAATTGTCTTGATCAAGATGTTTAGTCCCAATCTGTTTGTGGTCTTTTTGTCTTGTTGACATTGTCTTTTGCCTTACAGAAGCTTTGCAATTTTATGAGGTCCGATTTGTCAATTCTTGATTTTATAGCACAAGCCATTGGTGTTCTGTTGAGAAATTTTTTCCCTATACCCATATCTTCGAGGCTTTTCCCCACTTTGTCCTCTATCAATNTCAGTGTCTCTGGTTTTATATGGAGAACTTTGATCCACTTAAACTTGAGCTTTGTACAAAGAGAAAGGCCACCAAGAGATTGGGAAAATATTTATACCAATCCTAAATCTGATAGAGGACTAATATCCAATATATAAAAAGAGCTCAAGAAGCTGTACTCCAGAAATTCAAAAAAACATTAAAAAATGGGGTACAGAGCTAAATAAAGAATTCTCAACTGAGGAATATGGAATGGCTGAGAAACATCTGAAAAAATGTTCAACATCCTTAGTCATCAGGGAAATGCAAGTCAAAACAACCCTGAGATTCCATCTCACACCAATCAGAATGGCTAAGATTAAAAATTCAGGTGATAGCAGATGCTGGTGAGGTTGTGGAGAAAGAGGAACACTCCTCCATTGCTGGTGGGATTGCAAGCTTGTAAAACCACTCTGGAAATCAGTCTGGCGGTTCCTCAGAAAATTGGAGATAGTACTACCGGAGGACCCAGCAATACTTCTTCTGGGCATATACCCAGAAGATCTTCCAACTGGTAATAATGACTCATGCTCTACTATGTTCATAGTAGCCTTATTTATAATAGCCAAAAGCTGGAAAGAACCCAGATGTCCCTCAATAGAGGAATGGATACAGAAACTGTGGTATATTTATACAATGGAGTACTACTCAGCTATTAAAAACAATGAATTTATGAAATTCTTGGGCAAATGGATGTATCTGGAGGATATCATCCTTAGTGAGGTAACCCAATCACAAAAGAAGTCATTAGATATGCACTCACTGATAAGCGGATATTATCCCAGAAACTTAGAATACCCAAGATACTTTTTGCAAACCACAAGAAAACCAAGAAGGATGACCATCCTGTGGATACTTCATTCCTCCTTAGAATATGGAACAAAATAATCATGAAAGGCTATAGATACAGAGACAAAATTTAGAGCTAAGATGAAAGGATAAACTATCAGAGACTACTCCATCCAGGGATCCATCCCATCATCAGCCACCAACCCCAGATACTAATGCACATGCCAGCAGGATTCTGCTGAAGGGACCCTGATATTGTGGCCTCTTGTGAGGCTATGCCAGTGTCTGGCAAACACAGAAATGCATGCTCACACTCAGCTATTGGATGGAACACAGGGCCCTCCCAATGGAGGAGCTAGAGAAAGTACCCAAGGAGCTGAAGGGGTCTGCAACCCTGTAGGTGGAACAACAATATGAACTAACCAGTACCCCCTGAGCTTGTGTCTCTAGCTGCGTATGTAGCAGAAGATGGCCTAATTGGCCATCATTGGGAAGAGAGGCCCCTTGGTCTTGCAAACTTTGTATGACCCAGCACAGGGGAAGGCCAGGGCCAAGTAGTGGGAGTGGGTGAGTAGGGGAGCATGGTAGGGGGGAGGGTATAGTAACTTTCAGGATATCATTGGAAATGTAAATAAAGAAAATAATAATAATAATAATAATAATAATAATAATAATAATAATATGTTTAGATACAGCAATAGGAAAGTAAGGAAGAAAACAGGATTTATTTTTAGTGGTACAAAAAAAATCCTATGACCAGTGGCAGCTTACATTTTCAATACTAATTTCATGGGTATGCAATTAATAAAATATAACATTTCTGCTTTGAATTTTCAGGTCATTCATATCAGTCTTTGTTCTCTATGATCAGGTTATAGGATGAAACCTTTGCTCATTGTCTACACTCACTAAGGTTGGAACGTTATAAAAGACGTTCCAAATCAGCCTTGAATATTAGACAAGGCTTTCCAACCATCCCATGAGGATTCCCAATGAAGACCTGACAATGGAAACCCATCTTTCTATCATTTGGTATGTCTTTAACAGAACTATAAGAAACTGAACTGAATTTTGGACAGATTTTTTTTGTGCAACTTAAAACTGAAAGTGTTTATTGCTTTTAACTTAAACCACAATTTTAGTACATATATTACATATTTTTGCTTAGAATATATGTTAGATTAAGTAGTTTTGTGTCACCAGCCATGTGAGTAGCTGTCTTGATTTAAAATGAGCTGTCAATTTCATAGTTTTGTCTTGAGTAAAATGATATTGAAGAAGAATAATGCTGTCCTCTATTCATATGCTTTTAAATAGAGTTTAATCTTTATTCTATTAAACTTTCCACCAGAAAGTTCATACAAACTTTTAAATTATTGTTATATTTTATATGTACAGGTGTTCTGCTGTGCATGTATAGCTAGCTATATGCCACATGCATTCCTGGTGCCCCCAGAGACCCGAAGGTTTGTAACCACTGGAGTTAGAGATGGTATGAGCCACCATGTGGGTGCTGGGAATCAAACGTCAGTCCTCAAAAGGAAGACCAGTGCTGAGTCACTTTTCCAGCCCTCATATAAAGTTTAGGTTTATTGTTAGGCAAAATGCTAAATACTTTATATAATTTATTCCATTCAAGAGTCAAATCCAGCATCTCTTCACATGGTAGATATTATCATTCCATTATTCAAATGGTAATGTAGGGCGTAAGGAGCTAAGAAAAATTGTGGAGAAACATTCAGCGAGTAATTAATGGCAAATTTCAGCATAAACACTCCTAACATCCAAGTCTTTATTTGGCTAAGTACATTATGTTAACATAAAATCGTGAGCTGTTTTTAAGTGTGACATACTCTGTTTCATTGAACTTCAACATAAGACATGGTCACATAGAGGATACTTATTTCTTATTTCTTCATAAAATCATCATTGACACTTTCTCAGTACCTTTGAACATGTTTAAAGTAGGAGTTAATTTAATACGTTAGTTTCAAATTTGGATTTGAAAAAGCTTTATCTCATAGAATTAATACTTTGATTATAATAAATGCAAATTCACAGCTTAATTAATTAGTTAATTACTTCATTTTTTGGTATGTGTCCAAAAATCTTAAGATGAAATGTCAGTCTATTTTTTATTTTATTGGTTATTATATTTGTTTACTCTTCAAATGTTATCCCTTTCCCGGTTAAATCCCCTACCCCCTCCACCATCCCCTCTGCTTCTATGAGAATGCTTCCCCACCCATCCATCCCCTCCTACCTCAGTGCCCTAGAATTCCCCTATGCTGGGTCACACACCGTATTTTAAGGGACTGATATATTGTCTTCTTCATAACTTAAAATTTTCTTTTTATTCTGATTGTCTACTTCCAATGTAAGAGTCTAAAATTAATCTTAGAAGAAGAGGTTTAAATTATAAATGATTTATAGATATACAAATAAAAAATTTGCATTTTACAAATGACATTTCTGAAGTTTTTCTCTATGTATCTATTTATTTATCTTTTTATGTAGCTGTTTAGTTGTCTATTAGCAATCATCCATCTATCATCACTGTCAGTCATCTGTTATGGTTTCTTACCTGCGTACTGCTTTTTTCAAGCTTTGGAAATTGAACTTATTATTTCAGCAAGCCCTAAGCATTCATTACTTTCAAATCTTGAATATTTATTTAAGGAGATGCTTGCAATATTCTTTTAAAGGACAGAACTTACTAATTAAATTTTGGTTGAAAATGATGAAATGCCAAGTCTTAGTTCACAGTTTATTTTAAATTTTATGAGAGTTTGCACTTGCCTTCTTTTCTCCTCCTGTCCTTCCCGAAACACTCCAGTCATTATCACATCATATTTATAGCAATCTTTTCTCTGAAAATGTGTTCATGGAACACTGACCATGTTTCATATATAAAACTGAATCCAAAGTAAATTGATTGAAAATATGCATATTGTGTTTAAGCTATGATGATGTCAAAGCAACTGGGTGACTTGGTTACCTCAGCACTTCAGATGTTCAAGGCATATCATTCTTTGGCCAAGCTTGTGTTAAAATGAGTATTGAGTAATTCCTTGGCATTTTAAAGAACAAAATAGCTGCTTGAGTCTTGCATGCTTCCCCTTGTTCTGTTTGTATCTCCTAGGTGAACTTCAGGTATTTTCTTTTAAAATGCATTACTGTGAGAATTCCAGACAATGCGTTTTGATCATGTTTCCTCTAACTCCCTGCTAATCCCTGCTAATCCCTCTTCACACTACCTCTTCTTCTCCACCCTCCAACCTACTCCAACCTATGCTGGAGTGCCCACATACTCATGGGTACTAAGTCATCACGCAAGTGTGGTCGATGACATTTTAACATAGTTATATGACTTGACACAATTCACTTTTCTGATTATATGAAGTAGAGAACATTTTATAACTTGAATCCCAAAGATGCAAACCCCACATATCACTAACATGTAAAACTGCAATTTTTTAATTGGCATTTAATTGATGCATTTTTAAAGAATGCATGGCTACACTCTAATATTTGCACATATTTGGTGTATTAATTAGGCTTTATTTATGAAGTGCCATTTGTTTTATTGACTTCACTTCCTGGAGTTGCAGAAGGACTTTTCTACACTACTGGGGATCTTAAAATAGATTCAAGAAAGTAGTACTCATCCTGTAACATAATAACCTAATTTTTAAAGTCTGAGATACTGAGAGTGACATATCGAATGTTACCTTTCAGAAAAAATCGTTGAGAATCATCTTATAAATAAATTTTAGATACAAGCTGCTAATAGTTTGTCAAACTATTTGAATTGTGATGAAAGAGAAAATATCATATCTTGCTTGTTTATTTTTAAATAGCATCATAGATCTTGAGAAAAATAGCATAATAATTTGTGTCCAGGTTTGCTGGAGCTGGTTTGCATTTTTCCTGTCCTAAATACGCTGGGAAGCAGGGTCAAGATGCTGCTGTAATACATAAGATGCTGTGTTTAAATGTCCATATCATTAGTATTCTGATGTTTCAAAGCAGCAATATAAAATAATTATGTTCAGATTCTAGAAGTTTACTGGCTGTGCTGCCACTGTTATATTATTTATTAGCATAGATTACAAAATGAAGTGGGGATTTGGCAATTTTATGGTCCATTGATCAAGCTAGGTAGCACAGAAACATAATTTAGGCCTTCAAATGAACTGTTTAGATATACTCTAAGTACTAATCAATTATTCAGATAATTAGCAGTAAATACTTCACCCTCTGCTATCTACATAATCCCTGAATTATGACCAAGATAGATACGAGTGTAGCATTGCTGGGATATTATTTTTTATTATATGAAATGAGCTAATCTGATTTGAATTTTCCTCTTTTTACCTCTGAATTACAGGACATAATAGAATGATTTTGCCATGTCTCCGTTCTGTGTCTGATACATCTCTTGTCTTGGTCACCTCTGGATAGGAGGAATGAAGCTGTCCCTGTGACCAGCTGCAGGGTGGCCAACTCAGTTGAGTTCTGCACTGACTGAAGAGATGGGCTCTTTTGTTTCACATTCTTGAAGCCTTTTCCTGGACAGTGTTGATTTGGCAGAAAAACACACTTTCGTCTGTTGGGCTCTTGCCAGTCACTTGGTCCTGAAACTGGAGTTAGTAATCTTGCCAAAGATTAGACTGAGAAATCTGGATGCAGGCTGGCAATCCGAGCAAGCATCCCCAGCCAAATTGGCACAGTTGGGAAAACCTTAGAGAATTACAATTATTTTAGACAAAATACAAAGTTTGTGAGCTTTCTAAACATTATGTAAATCAGCCTTGGTTCTTAATTCACAGAAGCACAGAAGTCCATCACTTTCAGGAAGCATGCAAATATATTAGTGCCCCAATTCATGCCAAACTGAACCTTGGTTGCAGAAAAGAAATTGGATAATACCTCTTTGGGAGTGTTTTAAGCACCTGCAACCACAAACAGAAAATTCAGGTGCCTTAAAGTCTTTCTCAGAATTCAGGATCCCATTTTCATCTGCACCGTGGCCAAATGGTCTGTGGCTATGCACTTGTGGTAAAGGGGTGGTGTGGGATATTATCACCACCCTTTCTTCATGGCTTATATGCACGATCTTACTTAAACTAATCCTTACAATGGTATCTTAGTCGTCCCCATTCTCATCCCAGAGAGCTGAAATCAAGCATTGCATCTCCCAAGTGTGAAGCTTGTCATTTTATCTTTTTAGGCATCTTGTGATTCTTACTTGAATTTAGGGGGAGGGAGGGATGAGGTGTGGGATGTGGAGCAGTTGGAGGCTAGATTGGGGGTGGGGTGGGGAATGGAATATGGAGTGTAAAAAAATTAATTAAAAATAAAATTAAAGAAATAATAAAAAAAAAACCAAACAAATCTGCTAATGACCTAAAATATTGATTCCTGGGCCCCAGACATTTGAGGTTTTAGGTCTAGAGTAGGATCTTAGTTCTTTTTAACATACCCCACGTTTTAAGTCTTTGTGTTGGATAAGGAAAGCCTTCCCCCCCACCAGACTTCTTATGCTGTCAGAGTCTCAAAGTTTCAAGTAGCTGTAGCCTATTCTACATGGCTGCTCCCTCTCTCACTTTTATTTTTCCTTTATGCCCAGAGTACTCTTCCTTTTAGTTTTCTTCAGGTCCCTGGTTCCTTTGTTTATGCTTGAATACTGAGCTCATTCTTATTGGAGTATACTGAAATGTATTTAGAAATTTCCAAGGTAATCAGAGGTATAACATATTTGGATAAGTGTATACTCTTGACTCAGAAGTAGGGTAGCCAAGATACATTTTGCAAAACACAGGAAAACCAAGAAGGATTACCATCGTGTGGATACTTCATTCCTCCTTAGAATAAGGAACAAAATACTCATGAAAGGATACAGGTACAGAGACAAAATTTAGAGATAAGATGAAGGGATGGAC
>NC_034592.1:34996325-35004742 GCF_900095145.1 Mus pahari | reverse complement strand
GGGGTATAGGGAACTTTCGGGATAGCATTTGAAATGTAAATAAAGAAAATAATAATAAATAAACTAAAAAAAAAGTAGGGTAGCAGTGCTGATAAAAATCGGCTCTGAAATCTTTTGTCAGAACTCCCAGGCATTACTGAGTTTTCGAGGATTTACATCATACAGCACCTGGGAGATTCTATAAAAGGTGTTTGAGGTCATTGATGTAAACCATTACTACATATTGTTTTTATGGCTGGAACTACTTGTTGGAAGAACACACCTCATTTTCTTTGACAAATAATTGAGAACTCTTCAGAGTCCTTGATATCCATCAAATTCACTAATTTATAAAAATTTAATATATTGAGGGTCTTGTTTAGCAAGGAAAATGTCAATATAGCATATTGCTTTTAAGCCCAAGAAATATATAATTTGAAAATGGATGGATTTAAAGAAATATAATCAGAAAATAAATAAAAAGAATATTTCACCAGGCAGTGGTGGTGCACAGCTTTAATCCCAGCACTTGGGAGGCAGAGACAGGCAGATTTCTGAGTTTGAGGCCATCCTGGTCTACAGAGTAAGTTCCAGCACATCCAGGGCTACACAGAGAAACCCTGTCTTGAAAAAAAAAACCCACAAAAAAAAAAAAAAGGTATTTCATAATCATTAGGAATTTGTATCCTTAATACCAAAAGGAAATTTCTCTGTTCATATTACATTTTACCTGATACAAATTTGGTTGCAGAAAGTTGCCCTTGAAAACAAGATCCTCTTTCTAGAATCCTGTTGCTGAATAAAACGACTTAAATCTATGATGTCAATCCATGACTTTGAGATGAAATGATTTCATTAGGGTTTGAGGCTCTTATAAGCAAAACCTTCCGATAAAAATTGAATGCACTGGAATTAATCAAAGTAACTTATAGTTTTTCCACTTACATTCACTTTGAAATTATGGTGATTTCAAAGGATGTTAAATTTTATTTGATTCAGCATCTAGTCTGAGTGGCCATATTTCCTGCAAGTAAGGAGATGAGCTGCAGCAATTTCAATGATGACTTACAATTTGAAGAATAGGGTGATCTAAATGTCACAATTTGATTAGAAATTTTGCCTGAGTGGTGTTTTATAATCTCTCTCTCTCTCTCTCTCTCTCTCTCTCTCTCTCTCTCTCTCTCTCTCTCGTGTGTGTGTGTGTGTGTGTGTGTGTGTGTGTGTGTGTGTGTTAGAAGTAATATTGTAATATCTCTGAAATATTTTGGGCTTCTGCCTTTTACATTTTTAATTGAATTAATTAATTGTTAAAAGCTCTAAATGGGTACAAACAGAAGAAGCAATTTTGCTAGGATACTGTCATTTAAAGATGAAGGTATATAGCTTTATGCGTATTCGCATCATGCGCCAATGTAGAATTAGAGGCATGAGGGTCGGGTCGTGGTTGTGCTTCTCTGTGCATAGTCTAGTACTTTTCTTTACACAATTCTGACAGTACTTCTGGTGAAGGCATTGACAAAGGTGAGATTCCTTGTCAATGGCTTTAGTTGGTGGCTTGATACACACACACACACACACACACACACACACACACACACACACGCGCGCGCGAGGATATGGGTTAGAAAAACATTTTTTTAAAAAATATTTATTTATTATATGTAAGTACACTGTTGCTGTCTTCAGACACTCCAGAAGAGGGCGGCAGATTTCATTACAGATGGTTGTGAGCTACCATGTGGTTGCTGGGATTTGAACTCAGGACCTTTGGAAGAGCAGTCAGTGCTCTTAACCACTGAGCCATCTCTCCAGCCCAGAAAAACATTTTTAAAGCCTTGGGGAGTATGGGAAAATGAAAAGAAAAGTGAGTCAATAATGAGAAAATAATCCAATAATACAAGAATTGAAATGCTGAAGTGGAGGCAAACAGTTCATTTGTGGGGGCAAACAGAAATGAAAGTGTTATGATGGACATCAGCAAGTCATATGCATTACCAGAGAAAAGGTGTATTAGAAAATTTAGAGGTCCGAAATGAAGAGGAAGAATCCGTGTGAATGGTAATGTAAAGTCACTTGACACAGGACTTTGGATATAGACTTTAGAATTCAGTCTGAATGGATACAGAAAATGGGGTACATTTACACAATGGAATATTACTCAGCTATTAAAAACAATGAATTTATGAAATTCCTCGGCAAATGGATGGATCTGGAGGGTATCATCCTGAGTGAGGTAACCCAATCACAAAAGAACTCACATGATATGCACTCACTGATATGTGGATATTAGCCCAGAAACTTAGAATACCCAAGATACAACTTGTAAAACACATGAAAATCAAGAAGAAGGAAGACCAAAATGTGGACACTTCGCCCCTTCTTATAATTGGGAACAAAACACCCATGGAAGGAGTTACAGAGACAACATTTGGAGCTGAGATGAAATGGTGGACCATCCAGAAACTGCCACACCCAGGGGTCCATCCAATAATCAGCCACCAAATGCAGACACTATTGCATACGCCAGCAAGATTTTGCTGAAAGGACACTGATATAGCTGTCTCTTGTGAGGCTATGCCAGTGCCTGGCAAACACAGAAGTGGATGCTCACAGTCAGCTATCGGATGGAACACAGGGCCACCAGTAGAGGAGCTAGAGAAAGTACCCAAGGAGCTGAAGGGGTCTACAACCCTTTAGGTGGAACAACAATATGAACTAACCAGTACCCCCAGAGCTCGTGTCTCTAGCTGCATATGTAGCAGAAGATGGCCTAGGCAGCCATCATTGGGAAGAGAGGCTCCTTGGTCTTGCAAACTTTATATGCCCCAGCACAGGGGAACACCAGGGCCAATAAGTGAGAGTGGGTGGGTAGGGGAGCAGGGGTAGGAGGGTATAGGGGACTTTGGGAATAGCATTTGAAATGTAAATGAAGTAAATACCTAATAAAAATTGGGGAAAAAATTAAGTAGGCAATGTGGAGCCAAAAGAAGTAATAGATTCTGGGGTTTAAGTGTCCAAGAATGCAGAAAACCATGAAATGAATGAAGAGGCAAATACTCTTGCCAGCACCTGCTAGTACTCTGGTATGGAAATAGTTAGGCTAAGTAAAATCTACCTGTTTTAGATAAGGAACAAGCTCACTTGTTAGCCAGAGGTTGCCAGCAGGACTAATTTAGGTACTTAAATTACTTGCATTAGTCTAAGGATTTCTGAGTTTGCGACTGAAGAATGAAGAGTTAGAAAGAAGGCAGTATTTCCAACTCATCAGTTATTTATTCAGATGACAGGGGATCTCCAAAACTGCTTGTCTTCTTGCCCTGTGGGAAGGCTGAAGCTAAGTCATGCATCCCTGCCAATGAGCCACAAATCACCTGCTGACAGGAAAATGTAGGTCACCTACCTGGTCGTTTTGAAAGATACACAACTATAACCGTGAAGTATTCGTGTTATTGACTGAACTTGCCTTTGGTTGTCTTGGCATTCCAGAGATGCTGCATCGGGCAGGGGTATATTTGAAATAAGAAGTTGGGTTCATTGGTTGAGAGGTTTCTCAGAGACAGCAAACAGCCTGAAGGAATTTTTTAAATGAGTGATTTGTCATAGAAGTATTATCCTGTAGGAGAAAACTCTGAACTGTATTTCTGCCTGAACAGATCAGAAGATGGGTTTAAATGTTCTGAGGTTGAGCCAAGGTACAGACATTTTATAAGATATCCCTCAAATTATTCGGTAGCACCCTGACACTCATGTGTCTTGCTTAAGTATCTGGCATGAGCAATGTTGAATAGTTCCAAAACAGGACATTCTAAGGTTTTTAAGCACTGAAGCAGGAATCTAGAAGTTACACAACTGGATGCGGATAATCAGAATCTTCAGCTAGTATATTAAAAAATTCAAGTTGGTAGCTAGAATAAGCAACAAGAGAGCAACTATAAAAACTGAGTTCGGGCAGAAAGGGAATAAAGGAAACCAAGTTGAGTAGGTTAAGTATAGCTAATGGGGCCAGTGGGAAGAGACTTTGTAGACACACAGAGGTGGGCTCTGTGAGGACTTTCCCAGTATTTCCCCTGCCTGTTGCACAGAGAGCAAAGTTAACGATACAGTCTGAATTTCAGAAGTTCAAAGACTTCACTAGTCCTGGGCAGTCATCTAGGTTTCCAATACTTTACTTTTCCATGACTTTACTCTTATTGAGTGGGTCTTAAATCCAATTAAAGAGCTGTCGTTTACCACCCAAGTATGCCTGCCACTGCTTCATGCTTTGGGTTATAGTGCCATGTTTGTACTCTACTTGGTTCATAGATGTCAGAGTTAAACATGAGTGTTGGTTGTTTCCATCTTTCCCTGATTTTCTCTCTATTTTATTGTAAAGGAACATAAGTTCCTTTGCTAGATTTGTTCCTAGATATTTTATTTGAGGGTATTGTGACTAGGAATCTTTCCTTGATCTCTTCAGAATTTATTGTTGGTGTGCAGAAAAGTGATTAGTTTGTGGGTGTTAATTTCATATCCTGCCACATTGCTGAATTTGTTTATTATTTCTAGAAAGTTTATGGTAGTATTTTCAGGATCTCTCATGTTTAGTATTGTGTCATCGGCAAATAAGGGTAGTTTGGCTTTTCTTGCCTTAGTGCTTCAGCTAGTGCTTTATGAATAATATTGAAAAGGGGGTGATAGAGGTAATGGAGTCCTGTCTCATCCTTGACTTCTGTGGGGTTGCTTCAAGTTTTTCTCAGTTTAGGATGATATTGGCTGTGAGTTTCTTATATTTTATTCTCAGATTTTATTATGTTGAGGTATATTCCCTCTAGTCATGCATTCTCTAGGACTTTTAGTTTTTCTCCATCTATTGAAATCATGCAGTCTTTGTCTTTAAATCCATTCGTGTAGTTTATTACATTCATTGACTTGTGTATATTGAGCTCTCCCTGCATTCCAGGGATTAAACCCAACTTGGTCATAGTGGGTAATCTTTTTTATATACCTGTATTCTGTTTTCAAGTACTTTATTGAGTAATTTTAAATCTAGGCCCATCAGGGATATTGGCTTGTAGTTTTCTCATTTTGATATGTCTTTACCTGGTCATGATATTAGAATAATTCAGGCTTCATAGAAAGAGTTTGAGTGTGCTCCTTCTGTTTCTATTTTTTTTGAATAGTTTAAGAAGGATTGGCTGTAACTCTCCTTTGAAAGTCTGGTAGAATTCTGCTGTGAATCCATCTGGCCCTAGACTTTTTTTTTTTTTTTTTTAAGTTGGAAGGTTTTTTTTTTTTTTTTTTTTTTTTTTTTTAATTACTATTTCAATCTCATTTGTTATGGGCCTGTTTAGGTTGTTGATTTCTTGGTTTAATTTTGATGGTTTGGCTGAACTCTAAAAACTCATCCATTTTGTTTAGGTTTTTCCAATTTAGTGGAATACAGAATTTTAAAGTATTCCTTTATAACACTAGAAATTTCTCTGGGTTCCCTTATAATGTTGCCCTCTTCATTTCCAGTTATTTTGCTTTATGTCCTCTCCTTATTTTAGTTAGTTGTAATTAGAGTTAATCTTGTTTGTCTTCCAAAGAACTAACTCTTAGATTTGTGGATTATTTGCATTGCTTTGCTATTTCATTATTTTTCTCTTTGATTTTTATTAATTCTTGCTGTAAACTGGGTTTGGATTTGTTCCCCCCCCTCCTCCTCCTCCTCCTCCTCCTTCTCTTCCTCCTCCTCCTCCTGCTTTCTCCTCCTCCTTTTCCCACAGTTTAGAGCTCCATCCTTCAGTCATTTATTTGTTTGCTTAATGATTTTTTAAAATGTAGGTACTTCATACTTTACATTTCCCCATTTCATCTGCTTTCAATGTTGTCCAAAAGGTTTTGCTGCATTGTACTTTCATTTAGTTAAAGAGATTTTAAAATTATTTCTTGATTTCTTTGTTGACTGACCCACTCATTGCTCAGTGATGATTTTGTGTATTTACTAGAGATTTGTTTGGTGTCAGTTTTAATTTTTATTGTATTATGATAAGATAGGAGATATGAAGTGCTTCATTCATTCTCAGTTTGTTAATATTTATGTTGTGTCCCAGATGCAGTCGATTTTAAATCATCTCCCATGTACTTCTAAGTAGACTGTATATATGTTATAAATATCTGTTAAGACTATTTGGTGTATAATGTCATTTAACTCTGATATTTCTGTTTATTTTTTTTGTCCAGATGACTGGAAAAAGTGGGGTATTAAAATGGTCTATTACTATTACTATGTTCTATGTCTTTAAATTCGGTAGTACATTCTCTGAAATTTGGTCTACTAAAGCATGGTACATGTATGTTTAGGATAGTACTACCTTTTTTGTTAACTCTTCCCTTGATCAGAATGAAGTGTCCCTCTTTATCTTTTCTGATTAGTTTTAGGAAGGTGTTATTTATTTTGTCAGATATTAGGATGACTATGCTTCCTTGCTCTGTAGTCACATTGGGTGGGAATATTTCTGTCCATCCTTTTTCTCAGAGTTTATGCCTATCTTCAACACAAAGATGAATTCTTGTAGATATCACATGGATCTTATTTCTTGATCCATTCAGTCAGTTTGTGCCTTTTGATTTGAGAATTGAGGCCCCTAACATTTAGCTATAATTGAGTGTGTAGGGGACTGAAGAGATGGCTCAGTGGTTAAGAGCACTGACTGCTCTTCCAAAGGTCCTGAGTTCAATTTCCAGCAACCAAATGGTGGCTCACAACTATCTGTAATGGGATCTTCTGGTATGTCTGTAGAGAACAGCAATGTACTCACAAGCATAAAATAAATAAATAAATCTTAAAAGCTCAGGTGACAGCAGATGCTGGTGAGGATGTGGAGAAAGAGGAACACTCCTCCATTGCTGATGGGATTGCAAGCTGGTACAACCACTCTGGAATTCAGTTTGGCAGTTCGTCAGAAAATTGGACATAGTTCTACCGGAAGATCCAGCAATACCACTCCTGAGCATATACCCAGAAGATGCTCCAACTTGTAATAAGGACACATGCTCCACTATGTTCATAGCAGCCTTATTTATAATAGCAAGACGTTGGAAAGAACACAGATGTCCCTCAACAGAGGAATCTATACATTTGCACAATGGAGTACTAATCAGCTATTTAAAAAACAAATTCATGAAATTCCTAGACAAATGGATTGATCTGGAGGATATCATCCTAAGTAAGGTAACCCAATCACAAAAGAACAGATATGATATATACTCACTGATAAGTGGATATTAGCCCAGAAGCTCAGAATGCCCAAGATACAATTTGCAAAACACATGGAATTCAAGAAAGAAGACCAAAGTGTGGATACTTTGATCCTTCTTAGAAGGGGGAACAAAATACCCATGGAAGGAGTTACAGAGACAAATTTTGGAGCAGAGACTGAAGGAATGACTATCCAGAAATTGCCCCACCTGGGGATCCATCTCATAAACAACCACCAAACCCAGACACTAATTGCAGATGCCAATAAGAGCTTGCTGACAGGAGTCTTATATAGCCGTCTCCTGAGAGGCTCTGCTAGTGCCTGAGTAATACAAAGTGGATGCCCATAGTCATCCATTAGAGGGAGCACAGAGTTCCAATGAAGGAGCTAGAGAAAGTACCCAAGAAGCTGAAGGGGTTTGCAATCCCCTAGAAGGAACAACAATATGGAGGAACAACAATATGAACTAGCCAGTAACCCCAGAGCTCCCTGTGACTAAACCACCAATCAAAGAAAACACACAGAGGGACTTGTGGCTCTTGCTGCATATGTAGCTGAGGATGGCCTAGTCAGTCATCAGTGGGAGGAGATGCTCTTGGTCCTGTGAAGGTTCTATGGCCCAGTATCTGGGAATGCCTGGGCCAGGAAACAGAAGTGGGTGGTTTGGGGATCAGGGAGAAGGGGGAGGGGATAGGGGATTTTCAGAGGGGAAACTAGGAAAGGGGATAACATTTGAAATGTAAATAACGAAAATATCTAATATAAAAAGTCTTTTAAAAAAATAATTGAATGTGTATGTCAATTATAGTCATTATGTTGATTTTTAGTGTTATTTACATTCTCAGTGTACTTTTGTAATTATGGTTTATGTTTCTTCCTTCAGACTGTTAGCTATGCTCCTTTTTGTCTTAAGCCTGAAATATTGCTTTTTGTATTTTCCTTTGTTTTGTTGCCTACAAAATTTTTGAGGCAGTTTATGTCATGGAAGGTTTTTCTTTCTTCTTCAAATAGAGAGTTTTGCTGGGCATGTTAGTCTAGGTTAGCCTTTTTGGCATATTAGTCTAGGTTAGCCACTCTGGTCCTTAGGACTTGGATTGTGTTGTTCTAGATTCTTTTGTATTTTCAGTTTCCATTTAGAAATCAGCTCTAATAGGTTTTCCTTTACAGGTGATCTCCTCTCCTCTCCTCCCCTCCCCTCCCCTCCCCTCCCCTCCC
>NC_034592.1:34964885-34995869 GCF_900095145.1 Mus pahari | reverse complement strand
TCTCCTCTTCCCCTTCCCCTCTTTTCCTCTCCCCCTCTTTCCCCCTCCTCCTCTTCCCCCTCCCCCTTCTTTCTCAGCTTTCAATTATACATTCTTTGTTCGGTATATTTAGTGTTTTAAGTATGGCATATAATGAGATTTTTCTTTCTCATCTTATTATTATGTGCTTCTTGTAGCTATATGGATGTGTTTTTCCTTCGTTCAAAAAAATTTCCCCTATGATCTTGTTAAAGATCTGGTCTACTCCTCTAAATTGGGATTCTTCTCCCTCATCTGTGCCAATTTTTGTAAGGTTTGAACTTTGCATGGAGTCCCACATTTCCTGTATGTTCCTTGCCAGTTTCTTTTCCTTCTTCATATTCCTTGTTTGTTTGGTTTAGATATTTTACTTTATCTTCTAGTCCTAATATTCTATCTTCTGCTATATTCATTCTAAACTGGCCTTCCTTTGAGTTTTCTAATTGATCTATTTAACTTATTTAAATTTAGTTATTTAAATTACATCTTTGTTTCAGCTTGAGTCTTTTATCTCTTTATTGCATTATTGTTTTCAAGTCTTGGCTTGTCTTTGTCATTTATTTCCGGCTTATATTTCCGTTTTCTTGGCCATCACTCAGGCATTTATTCTCTTTTTATCTCTTTCTCCTTAATTTCCTTGATCTGTTTCTTTCTGACTTCTTTAAACTTCTTGGCATTTTGGATGAAGTTTATAATTTTTTTATTATTTTAAATTCTGTGTCTTGGACTTCATCTAGACAATTCTCATTGGCAAATATTTTTAAAGGAATGATAAGTTTTGGAAAGGAGATATTGACTTGATCATTCATATTGCTTGGTTGTGTGTGTGTGTGTGTGTGTGTGTGTGTGTGTGTGTGTGTGTGTGATGAGATTCTAGTACTTGGCTTTCTTTTTTTCTTTCTGTATTTCATGTGAAAAGAGCAGGCATTGCAGAAGAAAGGATATGACAATGGGTTTAGCCTGAAAGTTATAAATAGTTTATGTGAAATAAAGTCAGATAGACAGAGGGAGTTTGGCTGGTATGCAGGATGTGCACTTGGGCCAAACCTGGAGTGTAGGGGTAGCTGTGGTCAGAGTGGAAAATGTTGGATGTAGTATGCCAAGAGGATCTAGATGGGGGGGGAGGAGGTTACAGGTAGGGCATGTCCTGGAAGAAGCTTATAAGTTGATTGCAGTGCACACAGGATGGCCATACTAGGCCATAGCAATAGATTTGGAGCACAGGCTACATCTGGTGGGTTAGAGAGTGTAAGTGGAAGAGAGGATCAGGCAGACTCAATGGACTAGACTTTGGAGACAGATGTGTAGGATCTGGCTAGGCATAGTGGTTAGATGTTTCTGGACTTTTAATATAATTGCTCTAAGTTTTAAACATTCTTCTTAGGACCTTCATTGTACTCCGTAGTTCTGGATCTTTTGTGTTTTGATTTTCATTTAGTTCTAGAAATGTTTCCTTCTTGATCTCTGTGATAATCTGGGAACCATTAAATTGCTATTGCTTAATCACAGTTGTACATTTTCTATAGTTTCTCCTCCTGCTTTATTCATTTGTCATCAGATAGAATATAAGATATTTTCCTATACTTTTTGAGACTTTCTTTATGTGCTAATACATAATGCCTGCACAAAGTCATGCTGTCTACATTCTAGCATGGGGGGGGGGGTGCTCATGAGCCATTACTCCTACAGGAGGAATTATATTCAGTTGATGGTTTTTGAGGTGGCAGGCAGAAATTTATTCATTTGTTGATTAATTGCTTTATTGATTGGGTATATCCCCTGGTAGGTATATCATTCTCCAGTGAAAGGAAGAAGTATGTGATCAGCACAAATTAGACTTGGTGTGTTATTTTGAGAGAAAGAGAGAGAGAAAAGAAGAAAACATGAATTTGGGAAGTTAGAGAGGGGTGAGGAGGGAAGACTAGGGGGGTTGGCGAACATGATCAAAGTACACTGTATAAACTTCTGAGATGTAATACAATATACCCTAAGAGCAGATCTAGTACTGCTAAGCCATCTGCCCCCTCCCAGAGGAGCTTTAAATTGAGAGTGGAAGTGTGCTAGTGCCTTATCTGGCCTGACTCAGGTAACATGGCCTTTCCTGGAGCCAGTGTTCTCAAGTTCATCATGGGATGTACCCCCTAGTTTCTAGGAAGACTTGAAGAAGGCCTAACTTCTTCCATGCCTAGGTGCTTTAGTTACTGAAAGACATTAACCTTTGCTTTGGTCTGCTGGAGAAGGATGAATACAAATGCCCAATGCTGTGTGAGGACTTAAATCAAAGGGGGAAAGAGTTAATTCCTCTGGGAGTCATCCATCAGCAGCAGTCAGTTCTGATTTAAACATTTTCCCATAAATTTTTACCTAGTTCCTGTGCTGCAGTGAGTGAGTAGTTAAAGTTGGCAGAGGGTGTGATTTTGATGGATTATGCCCAATTTTCTTTCACAATCTTTCCATCCACCAGCAGTGAGATGTAGATAGCATTTTAGTTTGAGGAATGCAAACTATTGGGAAATCACAGCCTTGACACTTGGTACGAAAAGATATTATTTCTTACTCTCATTTTAAAATACCAATGCATGAATTATTTTTTTTACCTGAGATTTTTAAGATTGCTTAAAAATTTCAAGAAGTATTAAATAACATTTGTTTCTGCGGCAGTGGGACTTAAAACCTTTTTCTACCTCTGTTCTGATGAGCAAAGTTGGTTGTTATTGGCAATAAGTGTTAGAGTTGCTGCCTATAAAAAGTGTACTTTGTTATGTTTGTTTGACGGTGTCTTTTTTAAAATATATATTTCAAGGTGTGGATAGTTATATATCTTCTAATATGTAACCCAGGGTTTAGGATGGAGTGGAGCAATTCATTTTGCTTTGGATTATTTATTTGTCTCTACATTGAACAGATATTTATTGGAGCTCATTCTCTTTTCTTTTGTGTGAGAGTGGCAAAGGTATTATGTGACATAAATCCTGAGAAGGAAGATACACACAGTGCTTCAGGATCTATCCATCCAAAAGATAAATACCACATCAACCGAAACTACATTTATTTATAAACACTACCACATAGTTAAAAGTTCAGCTCTGGTGTCAAGCAAATTTAGCTTTACTACTGACTCTGCCACACAGTAGCTGTATGAGCTGTGGGACATGTATAAGCCTTGAAAGGTAGTGCAATCTCCACTGCTGGGTGTATTAGTCGGACCTTATCTATAGATGAAAGGAAGGCCCAAATACTGTCTTCAATGCAATAAATCTGATGATTATGAATGTGCAATGAGTATTGATATTTTGATATCATGTGTATGATATCATGTGTATTTTGCAATATGAATGCCACAATACAGTACAAATCAGAAATACATCTAAAATCTATAGTTCTAAGTGGGTAATGCTTTTAACTTTTAGAAACCCATAAAGTGCTTCCACAGAATCTCTAAGACTCCTTCTGTAACAGACTCCCAGACTTTACCTTGGCTAACTTTACTTAGAGACACTATGCTAGCTTTAAAAACCGACGCCTAGACCTCCAATGTCTTCCAATACAGGAAGAAAGACTTAGGCCATAGTTATAGGAAAGTTCATGAGCAAAATGTCCACAAATGTACTGTAACTTTGTTTTTTGGTTTCTGTAGTCCTGATTCTTGATAACTGGAGTAAGACAAGGATATGGTGTGTATGTATGTGTGTGTGTGTTTGTGTGTGTGTGCATATATTTAAAGACAAAAAGCTGTAAGGATTTGGATTACATTATTTGGACATGTTTCCCTATGCAGCCTCTGGTTGGCAATAAAGACTTTCTTTTTGGCTTTAAGAGTGTCCTTATCATGGTCTCTGGTGAGCTTACCTCCATTTTTGAGTCTGCAGCTAGTTCCTCAGAGACTGTGAACCTGGGCCACTAGTGGTCTCAGATCCCCTCTGGAATGAGATCATAGAACATGAATAGTTCCTAGGATATGCATATCCTGAGATTTTTCAGGGACCAACAACCTTCTACCACCTCTAGTCCTGCTGCTCTAGAGGCTCCCGACGCCTCCATCCTAAAAGAAGAAATTGAAGAAATTTGTCTAAATCGGTTTTCTCGAGAGGCAAATCTGTTTGATACCTTTTAAATAAAGCACCTAGGAAAGAGTGGATGAGGCCCTAATTCTGGTGTTTAGGGTTTGCATGAGATGCCATATAACCTCCTGGTTTATGTTTCTATGGTCGGCACCCCTGGTTGTCCTTCCTGTTTGCCTGTCTGTGTATTCCTGTCAATTCTGTTGGTTGGAGGAATAGTCCCAAGATACTGTTGAAATGTATATTAAAGCAGTTCAAGGAGAATTCTGTAGATGAGGATGAATATGGTATTCGTTTCTTGCCCAGAAAACTTCTGACCTGTGAAAGCGATTGGTCCTCTTTTGGAATTGGGTAGCCCTGTTAAGGATCTCTGAACCTGGTTCAGGCTACCTGGAATAGGAGGACTGAAGATCCTGGAGGCCACAACCAGTTTTCCCTTGTTTACCAGTCTGGTCTCTGGTATAAGACCCACCCCCCTGACTAAAGACATATGCCCTCTTGTGGGGGACCCTAGTGTTTGTTTAGTCAGGTCACGCAGAGAAACCCAAACCTCTTGGCCAAGAAGACCCTAACTTTTCCCTTCTATATGCCCCAGTATGACCTGACTCTGCCAGAGAGGGAGAAATGGTTCCCCAAGCCATGCTGTTAGAAGGGTAGACTCTTAAGCCTCAGGCCTCATCTCCTCAGAGTCATGCAGAATGACTCTGGCTTATGGGAGCTCCGGGAAGAATTTTCCTGGGCCAGAGACAGCTCTTGTCCTCTTTCTGAGGGAGGTACCCTTAGAGGGCTCAAAACTGAAAGGTCTTCCCCCTTGACCTTTTCATGGTTTATGTCGTCTTTTCAACCAATGATCTGTGTAATTGAAAACCTCATCACCTGCCATTTTCTGAAAAAAATTTTTCAGGCTCTAATTGGTCCCCTGGAAACTGTCTTTTACACATACTAGTGTAACATCATGTCCATTGTGTGCCACGAGGAAGGAGAGAGAATACAACAGTGGGCTCATGAGATAGCAAAATATTTTATTATTCAGACCACATAAGCTGTGTCTCTGATCAATTAAAGCCACCAGACAAGGACTTGGGGACCATCTTTCTTCTGGCAGTCCCAAGTAGTGACTGGAGCAGAGTCTATAAGCATAAAGCCTGCAAGCATCTGAGCCAAGTTTCAATAATAATTTTTACCAATCAAAACGTGGAGATTAGGGACTTGCCCAAGGTTCCAGGACAGTACAAATGGCGTTGAATGTAAGTGCTTTCATCTAGCCAATCAGATCCATTTGTTCTTTCCATTGTTAGGAACAGGCATTATGTTTTAGGTAACATAATTAGAGAGGCGGTTGGTCAGCTTCTGGAAAGTCCTCAGTTCCCCCAAGGGCCAGGAACACAATTTTTGTTCTACCCTATAGGTAAAATGAAGTCTGAAGTCAAAATGGCAGTACTTGAGAAAAGTTTCTTTACCTGTTCCCAACGCCAGCCAACCTGGGACGATTGCCAACAATTCCTGGACACACTCTGCCTGGCTGAGGAGCAGGACAGGATTTGGATTGAGCATAGAAAGGCCACTCTTGGGGTGGAGGATAACTGAAAACAATACTGAATGAATAGAGTGGATTTTCCTCACTGCCCAACCTGACTGGGACCCCAACACTGACAAAGATAAGGAGGCTCTGGCCAATTTTTACCCGGTCCATTTGGGAGGATTAAAGACAACTAAAAACAAAAACAAACAAACAAAAAAACCAAACCACCAACAACAAAAACTCCAAACTAACAATCTGTCTTAGGTGAGTGAGGTTCTATAAGAGCCCCAAGAATCACCTGATGGGTTCCTGGGGTGCTTTTGTGAGGCCTGCCAGGTGTTTACTCCCATAAACCAAGGTGCACCAAAAATACAGCAAACTGCCAGTGTAGATTTTGTTATACAGTCAACCCCAGATATTAAAAATCAAATCAAACCAAAAGAAAACTTCAAAATTGAAAAGAATTTGAGAGTATAAATAGGCCCCTCAAATTAAATATACATATTAATTAAATATTTATTAATTAATTAAATATAAGTATAAATATTAGAGATTGCTCATAAGGTTTATAATAACTGTAACTCTGTAAAAGAAAAAAAAAGATTGAACTGAATTGGTATGAATTTTCCACAGCCCATGTCTTAAAGTCCCTCTCTAAAGAAAGGGGACTTCTTACATTGGCCAAAGAAATATCTTGGCTCTAGATAATGGCCCTGATAAGAAGAGGTAGCCATTTTTTCACTATGCATAGGGCATCAAAAACAGGATTCCCTGGAATCCCAAGGAAATATGAAGGTATATTTGTCTGTCTAGATGGTAATACTAGAACCAGTCAGGACTCTCCAGATGTTGCTAACTCTGCCCAAACCCTGATTTCTCCAGAACCCAAACTACACACATCAAAAAATAGTGAACAAAAAGGAAAATTGTCACATAGGAGACAAATGGATAGTAGTTCTTGAAAGACAAATGCTCACCAAACTCCATCTGGGGGTATCCAACATTGCTAGGTTTCTCACATACAGATGTTACATCCCTCAATTAGTCATTCTTGCCAAAGACATTTTCTCCATATATTCCACTTGTATACAAATGAATCTCAGAGGAAAAAAAAATGGCCAAGAGTATCAGTGCCTGAGAAGCACTCCTGGAGAACATTGGCAAGTAGACTTTACTAAGATGATGCCCATGGTCCTTGGGTGTAAGTATTGCAATGGAAATTTTGGAGTTCTAGTTTCTTTGAAAAACAAAGTAATATTACAGAAATATAATTTCTTTTAATCCCAGGTATGGGTTATAGAGCTGCTTTAGACTGTCCACAGCAGCTGACTATGATTTGCCTCATGCTTTGGTGGGGGTGTAATTTTGCCAGGTACAGATAGTTTCTGTGATTTGTGATGTTCAGAATTCTGGGGATTTCTGAAAGGGTATACCAATGCTAGGGCCTGGAGAGGCAGGGTTGTTGTTTTTGTGGGTTGTGTGTTGTTGGTTGGTTACCATTTGTTAAGTAATCATGCACTAAGAAGAAACAGCATGAAGTAATAAGTTATCCTGATGGAGAAGATTAATCTTGCCCCAAGGAACTCAACACTCCTAATCAGCAGGAAGTAGTCTAAGGATAGCATCCATTGTCCCCCTTTCCTCTTTATCCTTTTTCTCTCATATTTAGTGTTAGGAGGTTGAAAGGGTGAGAGATGGGTGGCTTATGGTAGAAGAAAGAATAACCCATAAAGTAGCAAAAGTCCACTTATAAACTATTTGTTAGTTTTCATAGATACCTTCTCTGCATGGGTGATAGCACGTATGACTGAATGGAGACAACAAAAGTCTGACAAAGCTCCTGACTGTTAATTAAAAACTACCTTGTGCCTATAGGTAACAAATTTCAGGACAGGTTAAAAAGAATGAATAGTCCCTTAAAGGAAAATTGAACTAAACATGTTTTTGAGACTGGTAAAAATTGGGTGACCTGCTTACCATTTGTCCTCTTAAAGGACAAGTGTATCCTGTCTCTGTAAGGTTTGACCTCATTTCAAATCATGCAGGGGAACCTCCCATCCTCCCTGAGCTAAGAGATGTTCATAAGGCAGAATATACCAACAATCCATACTCATGTCCTTAAAGACCCTGAAACAAGTCCAAAGGACCTCATCAGATGATTTGAATAGCCATGTCCTTGCCTTGTGTCTGAGCCTGATTACAAGTTCCAGCTCATTGATCTTGTGTGGGTAAAGAGAATCTTGACCTGGATCCTAGAGCTAATGTGAAAAGGCTCATATTCTGTGGTCCTTATAACAGCCTATAGCTGTGAAGGTCACTGGTGTCAACCCATGGGTCCACCATATGCAGCTGAAGGAAGGTACAGAGGACAGTGATTGGTGGATGGAAACCAGGTCCTCCAATTGCTATGCTGGCCTTATGATGATGATTGTCCTATTTTGTCTTCTTTGCCTCTCTATGAATAAGGTTCATAGCCTCTGTAAACCAAGCCCCTGGGTATGAAAGTTTAAAAATGACCAAACCCAGGGAACTCATAGCCAATCTATTTACTGAAACCTAACCCACCTTGCAGAGAGATCTCTGTAAAGAATACATCCAGAAATAATTAGAAAGAGAGACTGTAAAGGAGCCCACTCTGGGGATGTGGGTCTACTATTGACAAAAGGGACTCTGATCTACCCACTGCTATGTTTTCCTGCTTGATAACCCCCGTCCCCTTGCAACCTTCCAAGATCCAAGCAAAGACCATTGTGCTCATTGGGCTTGTGAAACTGAGTACTCCTGGGGTCACACTGACCCCTTCACAGCCTTAGAAAGAAAACCATCACCACCTACCTGTGATCCCAGGCAATAAATCCCATATTTATAAAGAATAGGGCCTGGGAAGAA
Organism: Mus pahari; assembly: GCF_900095145.1. Classification (NCBI taxonomy): domain Eukaryota; kingdom Metazoa; phylum Chordata; class Mammalia; order Rodentia; family Muridae; genus Mus; species Mus pahari. The sequence continues at coordinate 34,987,379 of NC_034592.1, read as the reverse complement.
ACTGGAGCTCATTACTAGGGAACCACTAAAACCTGTGGAGTAAGATTATATGTAAATGATCAAGACCTATATAAAAATTTACTATCCAAGAAAACAAAAACAAAACAAAAGAAAACAACAAAAGCAAAACTCACCAACTAGGGTCATCCAACCCATTGGCCCAAACTAACTCATCTTCATACTCTATGAATATGATTCCCTAAGGTGGCAAGCCCCCAAACTCCAGTCTCTCCAGGAATTCTTTTGATAATCATTTGGCATAAAGATCCAGGACTGCCCATCAATATTTAGGATGCTAGAAGGAGTGCATTCATTCCTTAACTATTCTTTTTTTAAAATAAAATATTAAATATTTCATGTATTTACATTTCAAATGTTATCCCCTTTCCCAGTTTCTCCTCTGGATACATCCACATTTTGGTCTTCTTTCTTCTTGAGCTTCATATCATCTGTGAATTGTATCGGGTATTCCAAGCTTTGGGGATAATATTCACTTATCAGTGAGTGCACACCATGTGTGTTCTTTTGTGACTGGGTTACCTCACTCAGGATGATATCCTTCAGATCCATCCACTTGCCCAAGAATTTCATAAATTCATTGTTTTTAATAGCTGAGTAGTACTCCATTGTATAAATGTGCCATATTTTCTGTACCCATTTCTGTATTGAAAGACCTCTAGATTCTTTCCATCTTTAGACATAGGTAAAGACTGCTGGCTATGTCTGTACCCTAAACTCCCATATTATATCGAGATTAAAATGAAACAGTAAGTTCCACACTCAGTCCTGACAAATGTAAATGGGACTAACTTGTGCATCTCAGGTAACCTTGAAGGAAAGGATACCTGCTTAATGTCACCCATATAGCACCTAGTATTTCCTCCTATGCAGATTCCTGTAGTCACACACAGCAGGATAACTACAGAAAGGTCATTTAGTGTATTTCAAGGCCCCAGAGGCTACCTGACTAGCTTACACTAAGAGCTTCTCCATGTGTCCATCTTCTGAATTGTTGACACTCCTTTGCATCCTCATGTATGTCATACTAGAGGTGTTCATCTATAATAGCAAAAAGCAGGCAGTGCCCACCTAAATCTAGATTCTGGGCTTCCCTGTGCACAGTGAGCCATCCTTATTATGATCCCCATGTGGTGGCAGCAGCCGTTGCAGTATCCACTACAGTTGGGACTTCAATTTTTTTTTTTTGCTAATATTTCTATAATTTATGATTACTTTTTATAGTTAAATTAGTATCTTCCATTTTCTTGTGAAACGCTGTTTACTACTTATCTAATCTAATCTCCATCTCATTTCACCTGTGTCTTCCACGTTATATTCTCTCTGGTAAAGAATAAAAAGTCAAATCTCTGCTCTGTAAAATATATCTTAATATCCAGCTTTTAAGACAGGCAGACATAGTGTGAGCGACAGACCAAAATGAATATTATTATTGCTTCAAAAATGGGTGAACTAGATGACTATCCTAAATCTGTTTTCATGTGCATGCTTAGAGAAGAGAAAGAATAATTTTTTCCCTTCAATTGCACGTGAACCATAAAAGTGGACACCATCTTTACATTTAAATAGGCAAGGTAACCACATACTGAAAATCACATGTATCAGATTTCAAAAACACTAACATAGTTTCTGCCTCATTCATTTTAAAGCTTTAAAATTCAGCAAATTCTTGCGAATTTTATGGTTAAATAAAATGAAATTGGCTCTAAATAGATATGTTATAGAAAAGGAAAATGTATATGGCTTAAGTTGAAGGAACTGAGGTAGTACTTTAGTCACTGAGGAAGGAGAGATGAGGGTACGCTACCCTTTTCCCGCTTCCTCTATTACAAAGTGGATTCTCAGTAGTTTCCAGGAAAACTCAAGATTTTATGCAACACATTCAACTACACCCATACAGTGTAGAAAAAAACTATAAGGTCCAGTTAGACCAATGACTAGATAATAGCATTATATATTCTGATTCTAGTGACTATCATGAGTTAGGCAACCTTCTAAATGGAAGCATCATCTTTATCTCAAGTCTGCCAAAGTTTGTGCTTGAGTCCTTCTCCATCAAGCTTTACACTCAGAAAAATCACAAAATTCTAACATTTTAAGTAAGTTTACAATTTGTGTTGTGCTGCATCAAAGATATCCTTGACCACACATAACTTATGGACTGGTTATTGGACATACCTGACAGACATTCTCATCTTGTCTTGTAGATGAAGTCTGGTACTTAACTAGTTACTAACAAATTAAGACTGTCCCATAATCAGCCACCAAACCCAGACACTATTGCATATGCCAGCAAGATTTTGCTGAAAGGACCCTGATATAGCTGTCTTGTGTGAGGCTATGCCAATGCATGGCAAATACAGAAGTGGATGCTCACAGTCAGCTATCGGATGGAACACAGGACCCCCAGTGGAGGAGCTAGAGAAAGTACCAAGGAGCTGAAGGGGTCTGCAACCCTACAGGTGGAACAACAATATGAACTAATCAGTATCTCCAGAGCTCGTGTCTCTAGCTGCATATGTAGCAGAAGATGGCCTAGTCAGCCATCATTGGGAGGAGAGGACCCTTGGTCTTGCAAACTTTATATGCCCCATACAGAGAAATGCCAGGGCCAAGAAGTGGGAGTGGGTGGGTAGGGGAGCAGGGAGGGGGGAGGGTATAGGGATAGTATTTGAAATGTAAATAAAGAAAATATCTAATTAAAAAAAAAGAAAAGAAAAGAAAAAAACCAGACCTCAGGCATCCTTAATCTTTAGGTTGAGTCTTCCGATTCTCACCTCAAACACCTTCCAATCCTGCCTTTCATTGGAACTGACTTTTAGCATCAAATACTAGGTGTCTTCAGTCTTCCATTTCATTATATATATATATCCCCCCACTGTTTTCTGCAGGAACTTAAGAAATACCAGAAAGGCCTAACCAGTGCCCAAGAGGCTTAACAGGTCATGCTACCTTGACCTTGGCCTGAGTGGGAACCTAGGGATCTAAAAACTAATAAGACACAATGGAAATGACAGAAAAGAGGACTTGAAAGGCCCGGCTGAAATCCATGAGCAGAATTAAAGCTGTGCAGACTGCTACTCACAGGTGTTAGCTTTTTCTGCAGTGTTATGGTACCTGGCATTGCATTTGCGTATGGTTTTAGCAACTGGAAACAGCATTACCTTTCCTCTTTTCTCAGTTTCTTTTTCTTTAGGGAAGATCCTGACTGCAACCACATCGTGGTGCTGCCCTTGCCCTTTTTAAAGGCATGGATACATTTTGTTGATCTCCTAGACACATTGGTAGCACTATCTCTTCATCTGCTTCAGAAAGATGCTGAGTCCAAAGACTCTTCTCCCTTTCTCTGCCGAATTTGCTGTTATTTCCATCAGGGCCCGTCACCCACAACTTTGCTCTTATGGAAGTAAGAGCTGAAGACCAAGATGCTTCAGTGACCTAACAACTGTATATTCTACTTGTGTTTCAGAACAAAATCCAGTTAACATAGTTTTATACTGTTCATCTGAAAAGTTCACTGAATTGAAAATTAGTAATAAATCATACACCTCTGGTTCCTGCACATGGGTATGCTTTCTTTCCAAAGACTCATTTATTTATTTTATATATGCAAGTACAACACCACTGTCTACAGACTCACTGTGCCATTGGATCCCATTCCAGATAGTTGTGAACTACTATGTGGTTGCTGGGAATAGAACTCAGAACTTTTGGAAGATCTGTCAGTGTTTGTAACCACTGAGCCATCTCTCCAGCCCCATGGGTATAATTTTAAGTATGTGATTTGCTCAATGTTGGTTTAAATGTGTAATGGTGATTAAATTTCTTGTCTGAGGTCAAATTTGTAATGTGACTGAAGCAAGAAAATATTCAGTTACAGGACAGAAATTTCATACCCTATGAACTCTGACCTCTGTAGGTATATAAATAGGAGACATACATTTAAAATACTAGTATTTTAAGTGGTATAAATTTTTAGTTCAAAAATTTAAAACCCATTTAGTTAGATGTAGAAATGATGGTTCTATCCCTTGGGATGGCTTATAAAAGAGAATATTTGCTCAATATTTCAAGATCCTCAGATTGAAAATGCTGTGTAAATAGTGGGCCAGATTAGCTTGCCATGTGTCTCCCTGTGTGCACAGAGCGTTTGATGACTTTAGCGGGTGGAATGTGGGGGGAGAATCTGGCTCATTATTAGTTTTCCTATTTTGATTTGATCAACTGTTGTCAATTACAGACATTGGTAATTACCCACAGAAAAGGAGAGGAGGGAGAATAAAACTTGCTATCATAATATTTATCTTATCAGCTATGGTATTTTCCTATAAAGAAAAAAAATATTGTGGTGAATCGTGTAACACAGCAAGTACTGATTTTTCAGTGCCCTTGACTCAAGTGTATTTTACACAGATTTCATTTTTTTCCCCCAGATAAAATCCATGTTTATAGAGTACATTTGCTTCCCTTCCTACTTTCCTCTGTGAATTCTTCTCTTTGGGTTCTCTTCCCACTGAGATATGATATGCCCCTTACATTCTAGCCCCCAGGGAATTGTATAGCACAAACTATCTCTGTCCAAACGTTTCTTGTGAAGATTAAAATGTTTTATATCAACATTGTCCAACGTAGTTGACAATATCTTGATGTAGCTGTTGGATCTTTGAAATGTGACTACTGCGAATGGGCAACAGAGCTTTTAATTTGATTTAAATAGACACCTGCAGCCAGGGGCTATTGTTTTCCCAGGAAGCACACACTCAAACAACTTCAAAATAATTAGCATAAACTGCTGACTGCTTTTCTTGACAATGCTTGAAGGATATTTGTCTTCACTTTCCCCATGCTTGCCAATTAATCAACTTTGAATACTGATTTTATCATTAAACTTTATATTTATAAATCTATGGTTCTTTCAAACAGTCTGGGGCAGTATCTCTAGATCACAATTCATCCCAAGTCTGGCTGCCTATCAGAACCTCTGGGGGACACATCTCTTGCATATTACTGAGGGCCTGATTGATAGGAGGTCACTGACTCTGAAGATAGTGTCCTTTTGGAGTTCCTGACTTAATAATCTCCCCTTTTCTGAGTATCTATTGTTTCTAGATAAATCTATGAACATTTGTTACCTGAAATTCTAAAAATATTCTTGCAACTTTCTCTTCATGTTACTTCTTGCTATCTCTTTCCCACCCTCTACAATCTGTTCTCCACAGAGCTGAGATGATCTTTCTAAATGTTAAGAGAGAGCACAGCATTCAGCAGTTCAAATCCTGCAAAGGCTCCTCCACGCCTCCCAAATGAAATGCAGGCTTTTGTGTGCATGTTTCACAAGACCCATGTGCTATTCTCAGATAAAAACCCGCACTCACAGGGTTCCTTTGTTTCCCTTACCATTTTTACTCTGTGAATTCCTTTTCACTCCTCTCCCTACTTAAATTTCTTTTTAAGTTCTATCCTACATCAGCTACATAGCACAAACTATTGCTGTCCAAACATTTTCTGAGAAGGTTTAAGTAGTTTGTGACAACCACGTATGCTTGTTATGCAGCCTTCAACGGAAGTGTGGTTGTGGGTGAAGTGAATGTGACCAGGGTCTATATTCTTAAAGAAAGCCATCTCCCCCTTATGCAGCACCTGTCAATTGCCAGTAACTTCTTAGCTGGGGCAGCAGGTCATTGTTTCTATTTGCCTTCTCCATGCTAGGATTTTGTCTGCTTTGAGATTCTGCAGGTCTTAGCATGCTGCCACAACTGCTGTGAGTTTGTATTTGCAAATGTCATACTATGTCCAGAAAACAGTTTCTCTTGGAATCTTCTCACCTCCTCTTCTGCAATGAACTCGGAGACCTTTGAGAAAGAACTGTGATCTAGATCTTCTCTTTAAGATGGAAAACTGAAGTCTCTTATTCTTTGCAGCTAGAACAGTTGTGGACCTCTGTTTTTATCCTTATCAAATGCAAAAAAGAAGCTTCTATTTTAAGGGTTAAGAGATGCACTAGTTTATGGGTGTAAGGATAAATCATTAGCAGTAATTTTAATACTGTGTCAGTTTAGCAGGATACTAGTACGCGATTCTTCCCTAGAGTCTATGATTTGTCAAGTCACAGGTTCTGGACCTAGATAACAGTGTCGAGTATAGGTTTCATCTACTGGGGTGATTAAACCTAGTTAGAATGTGGTTGATTACTCCAGTGACTTTCATTTCATACTGCACAAATGCGCATGTCTTCCCAGGATGATCTCAAGGGTCACAGTTTAAGATTGATGCTTGCCTTGCTTCTTTGGTAGCGTTCAATGTACCTTCAAGCACTACAAAAGCTACCCAGAAGCAGTAAAATATTCAGGTGAGTTCCAATATGATTTCTTCATGTTCTGTGATTCAAATATGTGGTATCCTTAGTAATATTGTCTTATCAAGCTCTGGAGGGCATGAGAGAGCACTGATAATAGCTTATAATGTCATAATGGAGACACATTACCCAACAGTTCCAAAAGAAATAACCCTTTCCTGGTACTGGGCTATTTACTTGTTTCCCTGTAGTTTTAGCAGTGGTATTGTTGCCTTCTTATAGATGTGTATATATAAAATTTTATACATGTGTATATCTTTTCAGAAGTTTATGGAGTAATAGGTTTCCATATGAATTTTTCAAAAGGCCTTTACTATTAAATATCCCTCCTGTATTTCCTCCTCTGGCCTGACTTTCATTCCATACCCCAATTTAACTCTTCATTATCCTATTACCCTCAATAATCTCATATACCTCGTATACCACTGCATTCTATCTCCCCTCCTTTTAAAGGCTCTGACTCCTCAATGACTCTTACTCATTTCATCACCCCTTTGGATATTCTCAATGAAGTGAGCATATATGAAGATTCAAAGCTGACATCTGCCAATGAGAGAAAACATGTTGCATTGGTCTTTCTGGGACAGATACCTCACTCAGGAAGATTGTTTCCAGCTCCTCCCAGTTTCCTACACATGTCATACTTTCATTTGTTTTTACGGATTTTCCTTACCCACCCATCAGCCAGTGGACATCTATATGGCTTCCATTTTTTGGTTATTGTGATGAGAATAGTAATGAACACAGATGAACAAGTATCTCAAAAAGAGTATGTAGAATCCTCTGGGTATAATCTCAGGGTTGGTATAGCTGAAGAGTGTAATAAACCTATTTCTAGAAGCTCCATTGTGAATTACATAGTGTCTGTGCCAGTGTTTCTATCAGAAGTTAATAAGTGTTCCCCTTTCTCTACTTCCATATCAGCATTTGTCCTTATTTATATATTAGCCACTCATACTGGGATAAGATGAAATCTCAAATTAGTTTTAATTTCTTTCTCCTTTTTTGGCTAAGGATGTTGAAGCTTTTAAATGTTTAGTAAGGATTTAGATTTCATCTTCTAAAAAGTCTACATAGTTCCATGCTTTATTTTATTTTATTTTATTTTTTTTGAGACAGGGTTTCTCTGTGTAGTCCTGGCTGTCCTGGAACTCACTTTATAGACCAGGCTGGCTTCAAACTCAGAAATCCGCCTGTCTCTGCCTCCCAAGTGCTGGGATTAAAGGTGTGCGCCACCACCACCCGGCTCATACCTTACTTTTTAATTGAATTGTTTCCTTGATGTTTAGTTTTTGGTTTCTCTATATCTTATTCACTGACGCTCTGTTAGATGTATAGCTGAAACGATTGTTTACTTTCTGTAGGCTGCTTCTTCATTTCAAAGACAGTACCCCTTATTATACAGAAACTTTTCAGTTTCATGAGACCATATTTATTATTAATTTATCTTAATACCTGTCCTACTGGCTCCTGGTCAGATGCCCTTAGTGTAGTGATGAGTTAGTGTGTATTCTCTATATACTTCTCTCTCACACTTATGCTGTCAAGTCTTATATTTGGGTCCTTGCCCCATTTGGACTGCAATTTGTGCAGGATAAGCGATAGAGAGCAACTTTTATTTTCTACCTATAGCTATCCAGTTTGACCAACACCGTTTGTTAAAGATTCTATCTTTTCTCCTGTGTGTATTGTTGGATTCTGTAAGAGTCAGGTGATTTTAAGAGTGTGGCTGTGCATGTATACTGTTTAGGTGGTTGGTGTTTTTATTTTTGCTTTTGTTTTTGTAATTTTCATACAAATAAAAATTAAAGTCACCTGGGTAGAGAGAACCTTGGCTGAGAATTTCCTCCATCAGATTGACTGTGGGCATGTCTGTGGGTATTTAAAATAATGATTGGTGGGAGAGGACACTACCACAGCCATGCAGGTAGTCCTGGGTTTGATAAGAAAAGAAACTGAGACATGGAGAATAAAAGGCAGTAGGTAATGTTCCTCAGTGGTCTCCGCTTCGACTTTGCCTTCAAGTTCTTGCTTCCATTTAAATACTTTATTTCATTTTGACTTAGATTTGGTAGATGATATTTATCTAGAAATTCACCTTTTCTGGGTTTTTTTTTTTCAGTTTACTTGACTATAGATTTTTAAAGTATGGTTTTACAATTATGTCAATTTCCTCATTTGTGTTGCAATGTTTCCCATTCCACCTTAAATTTTGTTAGTTTGGATCCTCTCCTTCTTTTAGTTAATTGGCCACCAATTTGCCTGGATCTTGGACCTTGATGAATATCCCCTTTTTTAGATTAGGGGAGTTTTCTTTCATGATTCTGTTGAAAATATCTCTGCCTTTGACATATGTCTATTCTCTTTTTTTTTTATACCTGTTATTCATAGGTTTGTCTCTATTATAGCTTCCAGAGTCTCTCCATTTTCCATCCTTAGTTTTTCTCCTTTTCACTAAAAATAGACTATCTGTCTCTCATTATAAAACAAAACAATAACAATGACAACAACAACAGGAGAGGTTTCTAAGGTATAATACTGAGGGTGAACTATCTCAGAGGTGAAGGGGTGGGGGAATGGGGAATCTGGACTCTGTGAAGTGGGGCCACCAGTGAAGTGGAAACTTCTGTTTTCTTTGGAAAGTCAGTTATGTCACATGATGTTTTTGCTAAAGTAGACACAGGTGAAAGGATGTTTTGCTAAAGCAAGCTTGTGAAAGGACATCTGATGAAGGATTCACGACGAAGTATTCTTCATCAACAACATGCAAATATTCATTGTTGAGCTCTGTTTGTAGTTTGTAGTGATTCCCAAGAGAGGAATGCACCCAAAACATCTAGTGGTATTCTGGCTGCTTCTCGCCACTTTGGTGGACTTGGGATAACTGGCCGAGTAATGTCAGATGATACAGACTCACATGGAGTTTTGCTAAGACAGCCTTAAATGCTGAGGCACAGCACGAAGAGGATACATGATGTTTGGAGGTAGTATAAATATGAGTTGATGGACTGTGAGAAATGCTTGTTTGCATAGCTAGCTTTGCAACACTTCTTTGTCTCTGTCTTTGAGTCTTTGTTTTCACTTTGTGGAGAGAGGCACAGCAGAGAACTTCTCCTGGTCTTGATTGCTCCTGTTGATTAGTGCCAAATCAGTGGAGAACTTGCTGTTTCTGCTAGGTCATGTCCCCAACTGCTGAATCATGTTTGCTATCCTGACATTACTGAACTGGATTGCTGGTATATTTTTGAAGTATTTGCAAGTGGATTAAGCTGCTGCTGCTGATTTCTGTGAACTGAACTCCTGATTTCCTGACAATGCAGATGGGATTTGGTCCAAAGAACAATATCTATGCAGGACAACTTCTACCATAACCTAATACCCTTCCTTTTCCACTACATCTGGTGGATGGTGAACTAGAAAAGAGGTTAAAACATGTAAGAACCCTTAGTAAAATAGGATTTGAAAAATCAAACCCTACACACTGGGAAGGAGGACAGGGTTTGAGATTTAAATGAATGCATGAATGAATGATCCACTGAATGAATAAATAAATAAATACAAACACTACATTGGAAGACATAACATATACACAAAGGATGAAGTTCCAACCTGTACATGTTGCCTCAATTTCCATGTAGTTCATATGAGTGATGATGATGATGATGATGTAGAAGTATTTTTGATGATGGCTGAGTAAGGCTCGTCTATGAGCATAGGAGAATATCATTAGGAATCATTTTTACTATTTTCCTAGACCAGAAGTATTTGGTTTTCCCCTATATACCTGGCATATCTAGTCTCAGGTTCTTGATCACTCAATCAGTGTTCATTTGGGTTCCATCTTGTGAAGTAGATCTTAAGTCAAATCAAATATGGGCTGGTTACTCTCATACGTTCTGTGCCACTATTGCCCTAGCATATCTTACAGTCAGAGCACCACTATAGATCAAAAGGTTTGCAGCTTGGTTGCTCTTAATGTTTCTCCATTGGTAGCATACATAACATCTTTTATTCTACTAAAGATGATAGAATGTAGGGGTGAAGTTTCTCTCTGGGCACCAGTACACCTTCTCCATGTTCAGTGAATGGTGTAGATGTTATCTACAGCAATGGAACCTTGCTGTCAGTTTGTAGCAAGCAACCTATAGTCTTGACAACAGACAGAGTTGTTTAGGGGATTTATATGGGACTACTTTGCCTAGCATTGTAATCAGATGTAACACAATCTCAACATTGGAAGCTTCATTTGGTAACAAGATGGCCAACTGGGATTCTGTTTCCCCTATTATTTAGTGATCTCATTTATGTATATATTTTATGAAGCTTCTATTGTATTAAGTATTCTATTGTATTAAATATAGTATGAAAATACTATATTTCAACTAGCTTTGATTTCTATCTCTCTCTCCAAATTTCATCTCTCATCCCCCACTCCCTTCCCTCTCTCCATGTGATCCTCCAGTTCCAGGCCTTCCAATCCATCAGTATTAATTATCTTTCTTTTTCTTATTGAGATTTATTTGACATCCCCCTCCCCCACCTAGATTCTTGCTCTATACCAAACTTCTGTGGTTTCATAATTTGTAGTATGGTTATCATTGACTTAACAGCTATTATGCTTATATAAGTAAATACATGCCATACTTATTTTTCTGGATCTGAGATGCCACATTTAGAATATTCTTTTCTACTTCTATCCATTTACCTGTAAAGTTTATTACATCATTTTTGAGGATAAAGTAATAGTCCCTTGTGTAAATGTACCATTTTGTTTCATTTATTCTTCTGTTGAGGTATATCTAGGTTGTTTTAAAGTTATGGCTATTATGAACAGAGCAGTAATGACAATGGTTGTACAAGTATCTCTGTAAAAACAAAACAACAAACAACAAGATCATAACTCTTACTAAAAGGAATCCAATTGGTCAGTTTTTCAGGAAGAGAGAACAATCTGAAATGTGTATGCAACTAATTAAAAAACTCCCACATTTTGAAAACAAACCTAATAAAATGAAGGGATTGAAAAGAGCAAATAATTAGGTAAACTAAAAGTTATTTCATAGTAATTATTGGAATGAGATAACAGTGTTAGCTTATGCTCTATGAACTATTCAAATAAAGTCCACTAACATGATATTGACAGAACACCAAGTCGGTTCAGAATATCACTTCTCACAACTTCAATGAAACATTAAGTAAAACACACATGCAGAATTAGAAAAAAGATTCAGTATATGTTGAAGGTTTGAAATCAAATGGAGGTATACTTTGGCCAGAATGGAATTTAGAAATCAGAAATACTGAGTGACCTGGAATTTCCAAACATTTTCAGATTAGGAAGATGAATATTAAAATATTCTGTAGATTAAAGGAAAAAATTACATGAGCAATTAAGATATTAGAAATATTTTATTACAAGTAGAGTTAAAGCACAACACAACAGTTTGAGGCATTCTGTTATTGCTCAACCATTATTTAGAGTTCACATTTGCAGTCTAGATACTGACTTCTGCATATGTTCTCAAAGAAGAAAGTTCTGCGGTTTGTCTTATTCATCAGGCATCTTTAGGCATCTCACTGGACCAATGAATATCTTTTTTTATTAGATATTTTCTTTATTTAAATTTCAAATGTTATGCCTTTTCCTGGCTTTTCCTATGAAAGTAGTTTAATAGTATAAAGAAGATCCCAGGATTACATATCATCAATCAGCTCTGTTGAAGAGTTAAAGTGTATACCATCTGCAACACTAAATAAACTCTGTCAGAAAACAGAACAGGCAAGAAGCACTTTCTCCTTATTCTATGAGGGAGATGTTATGATGCTAAAACCTAACAAAGTTACTAAGAGAAAATAAAATTTAAGCAAAGGGCCTCTCATAATAGCAAATGGGAAAATGCTTAATAAAATATAAGCAAATTAATCCAGCAATACTTAAATTGATATATATTGTGCCCAGACTCTTAGAAATACAAGTTGGCTTAACGTTTTCTGAAAAGAAAATAAATGTAACCTATGGTAATAAATCAAAAATATTGTTATTTGATCAAATTCTTAATTTTATAACAGCATGTTAGGAAATGAGAAAATGAAGAAAACATCCTAAATTAGATAAAAATTTATCTATTGATTTGTATTTCCTAATGAAACAATTTAGTTTTTCAGAGTTGAATAAAAATAATAGCATGTAATTTTACTCTTTGTTTTTAACTTTGAATAAGAAGGCCCAACACATAAGACAGGGGAGTGTAAATTATAGGCATATGAATTAGAAAGGAAAATAAAACCTTATGTTATTTAGCAATATAATTGTCTGAAATAGAAGATCTAGTGGAATGACTTAAAAGCAAGCTATTACTAATTACTAGACATTTTAAAATAAAATGTTAATGCTAAAAGGATTCCATTTCATAGACTAGAAATAAACTGTAAGAAAATTAAATTTAAATGTTTTCAATAAAATATAAAACTATTCAATATTTGGTAATAATCTTCATGAAAGATGTTACGTCAGCAACTCCAAACTACTAATTCTAATTTATGGATAAATTAAAAGTAAATACAGACACAGGTCATGCTTATGGACTCACAGGCACTATTGAAATGATATCATTCTTTATCATTTTTAAAACTAAAACCTACAATATTTCCCCCAAGAAAGCAACAATCATTTTCTAAATGGAAAAGGAGGTGCTCAGAATCAAGATCATGTAAACTAAGTCTGAAAATTACAATGAAGTAGCAAACTATGCACTGAAATCAGGAGCATCAAAACCTGGATTGGCTTCTAGGATTAAAGAATGAAGTCTAAATATGAGACCACGGAATATTGATTGGCTATTGATTACGATATCAGTTACATGTTATGGGTTCAAACTTTTGATATGTATGATAGAAGACTCACAATAAAGACCTCCATATTAAAAAAAAAAAAGAAAGGCAACAAAATGAATAAATGAACATTACACTTGGTCAATTGTTTCGGCAAAACAGATATACACGAATTCTCAATCAGTGCAAGACAATGTGCTCAACACCATCACTCTTCACAACAATGCAAATTTAAGCTGTATAATGCCCTCTAGAATGGCTGAAACTAGAATGACTGACAGCACCACTTGCTTGTTGAGATGCAGGGCAAACAGAAATTTAATACATTGCTGCTCGCAGCATCAAATGCTACAATTACTTTTGAGAGCCATTTGGCACTTTTAAATGGGGTTAAGCGTCCATCTACCCCATGGCCAAGAGATTCCATTGTTACTCAAAAATACTTGTAGAAGTATGTTCATCATGACTCTGATCATAGCAGCTTCAAACTGGAAACAAGACAAGTGTCTTTTTAAGAGGAGAATGGATCAATAACATGTATTTATAATTGTTCCATGGAGTGCTAGTACTTAACAAGTAAAACACAAGCTACTTATGTACACACCAGACAGACATAACCATCAAAAATGTTAGATTTATTACATGAATGCATACCTTATAATTTACTTTATGTGACATCAACAGATGATATTATCTGCTCGTTGATATTGAAAAATTGTTTCATCTATATAGTATACATATTATTTAAAACATGGTATGTGCCCTCTTTAAGCTCTCACCTTTCTTACTCTCTAGCCCTCCCTCTCTCCCTTGCCCTCTCTCTCCTCATGGCCATGGCCGGCCTCTCTCTCTCTTTCTCCCTGCCTTTCTACAATAAAGCTCTAAAACCATAAAAAATGGTATGCTTCATAAATATGAACAATTATTACTCATCTATCTGAATAAATGTGTGTGTGTGTGTGTGTGTGTGTGTGTGTGTCTGTGTCTGTGTCTGTGTCTGTGTCTGTAGCAGGAATGTACTTGTAAGAGTGAGGTGGAGGAACTAAATAAAACATATGTTTTATTGAGATGTAAATGCTATCCCAACTTGTACCAGTTATACCAGTGCATATAATTGTCACAATTTATTGCAATGAACTATTGGAATCTTGACATTTACTTAGAATTCAGCTGAGCTGGACAGGCCTGGTGGCATATGTCTTTAATCCCAGTACTCTGGAGGCAGTACAAATCTCTGTGAGCTCCAGGGCAGCCTTGTCTAGCTTGGGTAACTCTCCTTCCTCATGCTAAATTCCCAGTTTTAGTTTGATGCTCTTATTTTGTAGAGTTGTGGATTTTTTTGTTTTGTTTTGTTTGTTGTTTTTTGTTTCTTCATTTGTTGTTGTTTAGATAAACTGACCTAAGATTCTACTTTGGATACCATCTTTGTATTAGGAAAACCCATTGGTCATCTGTTTATGGCATGTTCTATTTAATCATAGGCAATGGTAATGCATGCCATTGACAAATACTATGTTCTTATTTTCTCAGCACTGGAATGCCCATCTCCTGTTTTTTTGTTTTTTTTTTTTTTTTTTTCTGAGGCCCTGCAGTGCTTTCCATACAACAGTTCACACACCAGCTGCTGCAGCCAAAGATCCAGTAGTTGTTCATTTACCATTTCTGTTTCTGTGTTGTTGTTGTTGTTATTGTTATTAAATTTATTAATATTTGGGAGCCAAGAAGCAATTGGTTAACATTCTAATTATCTTCAGTATGTTCATACACAGATCATCCTCATGGCTGTTCTCAGCTTTCTGGGTGGGGACGATTCTTTGCCCTTTTCTTTTGTGACAGTTTTCTTCTGTGCACATTTATTCCACCTGCTTTTTATTTGGAAATTGATTAAAATTCCTGGCCAAATTTGAGTCCCTTATGGTTTTCTAGCACTGCAGTGAAACTTACAGTTAAGAAAATAGGCGTGTCTCCTGTCACTCGCTGTAATTTGAATAGGAGTTTAGAGACAAACACATTTGCTATATTTGCCACCTTAATCCAATTTCCCAAGTCACTTTTAATTAGCAGCTTCCTTGCTGTTTTAATGCTGATGCACCTGGTAGCTCTCATTATCACATTAATGTGGCCCTGGCTGATGGTCTAGACACTTGGCAGTCAGTGGCCTGGAGTCTTCTTATTTGTAAGGTAGAAATTTCACAAGTTCACGAGAGTAGAGTGAATCAGACAGAAATTGCTTTCTATGACACAAGCAGCTTTGAGGAGGGAGAAAATTATGATAACAGGCTTGTGTTGTCAAGAAGTGGGATTTGATGTCTTAAAAATTCTACCACTGGGGTCAACTGAATAGACAAGCACTCGCAAACTTAGAATGTGGGGAAAGCCATTCTTATCATTGCCTCAAATTTCCCTAAGTACCTGGCTCCCAACTATTTATCATTTTAATGTTGACCTAGCACTTTGAGAAGCTGTCTATAAACGAAGGAAGTGTTTGTGTACCAAAGTCAAGTGCTATTTGCTGATGCTGCTGTGACTTCCGTTTGACTTCCTGATAAAAGCAGATGGAAAGGTGTTCTTTTGCTGTTTGCTTCCTCATAAAAAAAATCAATAGTGCCCAAACCAAGGACCGGAGTGCTGCTGTTTCCCCTCCCAGCTGTTATTAGAGGCAGTCCAAAACTTTCCAAAGAATGGTAGGCAGTAGTGTTCTTCACGGAGCCAACAGTAGCCTGGCTACTTTCCATTGTTTAACCCATGGTCACAGATCATTTATAACACCTCCAGCTGGTGTTTCAGGTAATTGACAGTCTCACAGAAGATACAGATTTATTATGTACTTTTCCAGAAACTGAAGGAAGCATAGAAGAATTAGATAGTTAGGAATTAGCCTGAAACATAGATCGGCTGAGAGGATGGTTCAGGGGTTAAGAGCACTGATGGTTCCCAGCACCCACACAGGGCTCACAACTCTCTGTGACTCCAGGTTTGGAAGACCTGACAGACTCCTTGGGCTGCCAGGTGCACGTATACAAAAACTAAAATGAAATACTTTTTAAAAATCAGAAAACATTTTATGAAAAATTAATACCTCTACCACAGCATTTGAAGGAGAACTATAATTTGCTTGTTAGTAAACTGATATTAAATCAATCATTTGAACCAAATGGAATTTGGAAACTTAGAATTTCCAAAAAAAAGTAGTTTAATCAATCAGATTTTACTGATTTAATCATTAGATCATATATTCATAATAGAAAAATTTAAAAAAATATATATGTGATTCTACAATCTGGAGTTATATACTGTTAAGATTTTGTGTACAAGAATAGTTTTAACTTAATATTCTACCTTTAAAATGCATTTGAATGGGTTAAAACACATCATAGGTAACTTTGCCCTTTAGACTGGATTGTTTTTGCTTGTTTGTTTTGTTTTTTTTTTTCTTTTTGCAATGTTGTGAATCAAACTCTTTCCCATTTATCAAGCGACTGTTTCCTGATGCTCTATTGCTGAGGATATGGGTTACTTCCCTCATCAGTGCTAACAGCCTTTCCATGCAAGAGAATGACCGATCTTCCCTCAGGAGTATCTAAGTGTTTGCACTCCCTACTGAACTCTACAGATGCCTGAGAAGTGATGTATGGTTGGAATATTCTTTCCATCTCTAAAGGACTGAAGTGAAATTGTTTATAGAAGCCCCTCAGTTTATATTACTACCAATGAGATTGTGTGCATGACTGAATTGTATTTCTTCGGAAATTCTGAATACATGTTTTCAAGAAGCATGTTTACTCTCTTTTAATTTGCATTCACTTATCTATAAAATCTTGCCATGTATTTCTTCTTACCTTCTGACATATCAGTTAATGTCCTTTATCTACTGACATTGATTTATATGTGATGTAGGCAAACTAAAAATATCTGCAATTGATAAAAGAACATTGTCATGTTTTCTTAAAATGTTCTAATTTTAAATACTATTAAAATTTGTTGTATATTTTTATGAAATATGAATTTTTGAACACTTAGAAGTATGAAGTATTTTGCCCTCTTTTGGTTCCTTTTAAATTTACATAGCATTTAAAATTATAATATTTATTATTATTTTAAAATATTTTATTGTTTCTTTGAGAGTTTTACATCATGCACCCCAAACCTAGTTATTGTCCTGTTCCTTCATATCTTCCCTCAGTCCTCCTACAACTGCACCCCCCAAAAAAGCCCTTATAAAAATAAAACAAAAAATGTAAAATAAAACAAAACAAAATCTCATTATGGAAACTGTAGAATAACACAGTGTGCCTGTCCCATAGCATTCCCTTTGTAAACACATATTTACTTGCTGATATTCATTGTAATGAGTCAGTGGTCTGGATTGAAGCTTCAGGATTCTGCTAAACTATCAATAGTGGATATTTACTGGGACTCCAGTCAGATAGTCTGTTGTTGCCCTGTGTTATGGAGACCCAGCAGCATTGAATCTGCAGGACCAGTAACTTCATAGGTTCTAGCAGTTTGTAGATGAGCAAGGTATTGGGATGGGTCAACTCAAAGCCCTGGATCCAGGCCCGGGTGGCAGTTGAGTTGGTCAGACCACTAGATCTCCCACACGTATCCCTCCAGGGTAGGCTGTTCAACAGTACCCTTCATCCAGTGCTTCAGTAGGCAACGGGCAGGGCCAACTCTTCAGTGTTCATGACTTCGGGGCAGTGGTCCACATCCCCATCATCAGCCATCAGGGTCAGCTTTACTGTACTGCCTGGTGAGGAGCAGGGACCACTCTCCTGAGTGCTACTAGCAAGCCAGCTCTACCACTCTCAAGACCTTGGGACCAGTTCTCTTGACTGCAGGAAGGTGAAGGGGTGGGCATCTTTCCCTCTATCATGCTACCTCATGGCAGAGGAGGGGTGGGGGCAGCTCTCACACTCTCATGTTCTCAGGGCCAGTTTACCCTTGCCCCTGTTACCAGAGCCAGTTCTCCTGTGCTGCCCAATCAAGATGTGGGGCCAGCTCTCAGGAGTGCTACAACCAGTGATCGGTAGAGCCAGCTTCGCACAGTCTTTGGACAACAATATGGTCCCAGGTGGCAGCTCAGTTCAGGAACCTCTTCATGGTTTATAGTGGTAAGAGGAGCCAGGGACATCGACATAGACCCTTGCTGTAGCTTGGCCTCACACCTAGATATGGCCCTCAGTGGCAGCACAGGATGGGGTTTCACCAAGGCATCACTCAGGTGGCAGGGCAGCCTAATCACAACAGGGCCTTTCTTTCCACCCTCATGTCTGCAGTTCTGCCTTTCTTCATGATGCTCAAACATGTCTGCTATTTATTTATTTATTTATTTATTTATTTATTCACTTATTTACTTATTTATTTACATATTGGTTGATTGATTGATTGATTGATTGATTGATTGCTTTTTGTCTCTCATTGGCCCACATATATTTATACATCATAGTGGTTCCTGCTGCCATCTGGGCATCCTCTGCCCACTGGTCCCTCACGGTGTGGAGGCTGGTATGCCTCTGGGTGTTCTCCTTAACAAGCACTTCATGGCATAGTGGCTGGCAAGGCTCTGGATGACTTCTTCCCCACATTTTTTTAAATGTTGATAATAAAGTAATTAAGCTGGTTAGTAGTGGAGCATGCCTTTAATCTCCACACATGGGAGGCAGAAACAGCAGATCTCTGAATTCAAGGTCTGCCTGGTCTCTAGAGGACAGCCAAAGCTACACAAAGAAAGCCTAGTCCTACTGTCACCTCAGTGGAATGCTTGTGAATGACATTAATCTTATCACTGATGCCATTTTTCTCCACAATCTTCACAGCAGCAGCATCCATAGGCTTAAAAACCTTGACAGGATAGCAGAAGTCAGCCCTGCAGTGACTGCTGTTGTGGATAAGAGATCTGGGCCAAAGTCAAGAACCAAGGCCTTCTGTCTTGTCTTTCACCAACTCACAGCTGCCCGAATACCCTGGGAACGTTTTACATTTCTGTCTTTGTCGCATAGCATATCTCATAGGATGACCTGGCAATTTCTTGATGGTAATCATAGTTGCCAACCTCCTCCAGCCCTTCTAGGCATCCTGTGGTCGGATTAGCACAGCCACAGAAGACTTTCTTGGTGCCAACTGGCTCCTCAATTTTTGCACAGAAATGTGGCTTTGTCATTTTACTTCCCCCTTTTTTGTTGTTGTTGTTATTTTATTGGATATTTTATTTATTTACATTTCAAATGTTATTCCCTTTCCCGGGGTTCCTCTTCAAAAACCCGCTATTCCCTCCAGCTTCCCCTGCTTCTATGAGGGTGCTCCCCCACCCACCCACTCCAGCCCCTCTGCCCTTGCATTCCCCTACACTCGGGCATCGAGCCTTCATCCCATTGTTGCCCTATAGGTCATCCTCTGCTACATATGCAGCTGGAGTCATGGGTTCCTCCATGTATACTCTTTAGTTGGTGGTTTAGTCCCTGGGAACTCTGGGGGGGGGGTGGCTGGTTGGTTGATATTGTTCTTTCTATGGGGTTGCAAAATCCTTCAGCTCCTTCAGTCCTTTCTCTAATTCATCCATTGGGGATCCAGTGCTCAGTCCAATGTTTGGCTGCAAGCATCTGTATCTGTATTTGCCAGATTCTGGCAGAACCTCTCAGGAGACACCTGTATCAGTCTCCTGTCAGCATGTACTTCTTGGCATCCACAATAGTGTCTGGGTTTGATGACTGTATATGGGATGGATCCCCAGGTGGGGCAGTTTCTGGATGGCCTTTCCTTTAGTCTCTGCTTCATACTTTGTCTTTGTATTTCCTCCCGTATTTTGTTCCCCATTCTAAGAAGGACTGAAGCATCCACACTTTGGTCTTCCTTCTTCTTGAGCTTCATGTGGTCTGTGAATCGTATCTTGGATATTCTGAACTTTTGGGCTAATATCCAGTTATCAGTGAGTGCATACCATGTGTGTTCTTTTGTGATTGGGTTACCTCACTCAGGATAATATTTTCTAGTAAAATCCATTTGCCTAAGAATTTTATGAATTCATTGTTTTTAATAGCTGAGTAGTTCTCCATTGTGTAGATGTACCACATTTTCTGTATCCATTCCTCTGTCGAAGGACATCTAGGTTCTGTCTAGCTTCTGGCTATTATAAACCAGGCAGCTATGAACATAGTGGAGAATTTGTCCTTATTACATGTTGGAGCATCTTTTCGTATATGCCCAGGAGTGGCATTAGTGGGTCCTCAGGTAGTACTATGTCCAATTTTCTGAGGAACTGCCAGACTGATTTTCTGAGTGGTGTACCAGCTTAGGAATAGATCTGGATAATGGAAACCTAATCAATTATAATGCCTGCAGTGAGATACACACACACTACTTACAGCAAGTGCTTTAGCCATTTTGCCTCACCCACCGTATCTAAAATTTATTATATTTTATGATATTGATATGGTTCGCACCAGCTTTGGCTTCGTGTGCTCTTGGTAGACTAAGGAGATTCAAATCCACTGGCAGAATTTTTCCTGTCTTCTTTATTCTGAGAATGCCCATTATACTTCCTTGTTATTCAGCTTTGTCTTTAATGTAATTTAAAAGTATTTTAATGAAATGATCATTAAGTGGTGGTGCTTAATGATCAACAGGAAGCTTTTGGTGATGTGGTAGTACTCTTTCTCCTACTAGCTCCGGAATTGGATAATGTCCAATGATAGCCTACCCAGGATCAATTTTATTTCAGAACTGCAGAAGTTCTGTTATTTGATTTGAAGTTATTAGAGGAAGTACAGCCCCAGGTTGAAAGGGTAGCACCTGATGACTTGGGGTTGGAGGGCTGAATTCCTTCATGGACAAACTATTCACCCTACATTTGGGACACCATCCACCCTGCATTTCAAGCACACAGCAGTCCAGTTGTGCCCAGGGATCTGTCATCAAACACAGGTCAGATTTCAGCCTCAACTTCTCTAAATATAGGCTTACTGTGAGTGACAAGACCCTGGTAAATGGCCCTCTCTGCCATCCTCTTTGATATTGTTTCTAACCAGATGACTCATGGTTCTGCTCTGCCCTAGAAAATGTTTAATTACACCAGGGGATTTTCATTGAGCAAAAGCCTTATTGACAGATGAGCTGCCACCCTGACAACTTAGATTGTTATTCTGCTGTCTGGAGAGCACACAGTATTTACTTTTGCAGCACTGACCATGTGAAGGGAATTTCAACTGGATTCCAGGCAGTCAGACACTGTTAGCTGGGAAGACAGTTGAAAGTTCAGACTTATGCACAGCAATAACTGGATTTCCTCATGGAAGCCTACAAAGCTCTTGATGTTCAATAGATTTGTTATTTTTTAATGTCATAATCAGAAAATCATGAAAAGCGTATCTTAGAATTACATACTTATTCTGATAACAAAAACATACAAAAATATAGCTCTGATATGAATCTAACCTGAAAAATTATACATGGCAGCAGAAAACGAACCACAGGGGCACGAAGTATGTGAAGGACACCCTTTCCTTTGAATAGCATGTATTTTCCAATCTCTACATTTAGGTCCCTGGGGTCCTATTCAAAAGGACATCCAGTTGCTGGAGATTGTTTTGAATCTTTCCAGTCTAGGCTTTGGTATAGATGTTTGGTGTAAAGTGATCATTTTTGGCTTGAGTGACTGTTCATATCCTCATTTCCCCTACAGGGCTTCTGGCATAGGCTGGGAAAAGTGATACTACCTAGAGGAATTGTGTTTCTCCTTAGCATGTTTCAGAGTAGTCAGGACACCTTTCCCTCTCAGATGAGAGCACTGAAGGAATCTTTATCTGATAGCTTTGTGGTCGATGAAGCTAAGACTACAATGCTTGTGGTCGATGAAGCTAAGACTGCAATGCTTGTGGTCGATGAAGCTAAGACTGCAATGCTTGTGGTTGATGAAGCTAAGACTGCAATGCTCTCTACCTCTTACGTTCTCATTTCCAGAAATCCGTTAGGGAGTAAGTTTTAAATTTATGCCAATCTTTAAGTGAGAAATATATTTGCCCTTAAGTATGTCTTGGGTCAAATCCTCACTTTGTGTTCCAGAGACTTTGAGGAGTTAATTTCTCTACCTTTTAGAAACCAGTCTACTGACATAGTACTACCGGAGGATCCTGCTATACCTCTTCTGGGCATATACCCAGAAGATCTTCCAACTGGTAATAAGGACACATGCTCTACTATGTTCATAGCAGCCTTATTTATAATAGCCAGAAGCTGGAAAGAACCCAGATGTCCCTCAATAGAGGAATGGATACAGAAACTGTGGTACATTT
>NC_034592.1:34953761-34963395 GCF_900095145.1 Mus pahari | reverse complement strand
CTCTCTCTCTTTCTCTCTCTCTCTCTCTCTCTCTCTCTCTCTCTCTCTCTCTCTCTTTCTCTCTGTGTGCACACCTGCACTACAAAGTATATAGCTATAATATGCAATCTATGCTCATTATTATATTATTATATTAATTTTTCTTTTATTTTAATATATTTTTCATTAGCTTTTTGAGAATTTCATACAATATTTTTATCATATTCACCATCCATGTCCATCAATTCTTCTGAGATCCATCTCATTTTAGTCTCACTCAATTCTGTGTTGTCTTTGTTTCCCGTAAAGACCAGTATGTATTGCCTAAATGATTTTAGCTTTGTAACTTTCTATTAGAACTTGGTAGACTTATGTGGGGCTATACTCTTACCAAAAACTTGTCCTCCTTCTTCCAGCAGTTAAGAATTGCCTTTGTTCCTTAGTTAGGGGTGCAACCTTATGTCCAACTTTCCTGTCCATAGTAGGATTTTGTCTGGCTTTGGCTGACATAAGTCTTGCGTATTCTGTCACAGCCAGTGTAAGATCATATGTGGATCTGCCCTGCTGTGTCCAGAAAAGCACTGTTATTGCTTGTTTTGGACGTCTGTTTTGTTTATGAAAACAATATACACAATTTGGGGCAGAGAGGTTGGAGTCATTTGAGAGCTAAGAACATAGATATGTAACATGGTTTGGATTTTATTAATACAGGTCTAAAGCATACTTCTCACTAAAGGTGATGGTCTTCAGTTTTGTTTTTCTTGTTATTTTCTTGACTGTTTTCAAAATGTTTTTTTGCTCTGTAGTACTTTCCTTCATCAGCTGTGAAACTATGATTTTGTTATTGTTGTTGTTCTGTTTGTTTTTAATTTTTCACTTTCCTTTCTAAGAAGTTATACTATCAAGTGTTTTATCCTTTTGATCAGATTGATTTTAATAAATGTGAATGGGTTTAATGGAAGGAGAATTGGAATTATAAATGTGATACCTTGAGCTATGTATGTGTAAAATATTATATTTATATTTCAATGTGTTTATCATATTCTGTATAAATACATAACTCATTTTTTGCTTTTGCCATAATACTTTTCCTTGGATTTGGTAAGCCATCCCATCATACCTTCAGTAGTTCCATTTCCCTCTTGATACTGACCTGCAGAAAACCCTCCTGGTGTTAACTTTTAGTTAGCTTTGTTAAAGAGAAAGTTCTAGAAGAATAGAGAAGAGGGCTATGAGAGATATGTCTACACTCTTGAGTTCTCCCTGCTCGGCTGCTTTGTGTTTATATTTTTTCTGTTGATAAATTTAGCATATCTCCTATACTATGATATTATTCCCTCTAGGCTTTAGTGCTCACTATTATTCTGACCCCTCTTGCCTGGAGCTTAGAAGAGAAGGATGTTAGTCAGAAATGTTTCCCTCCCATTGTTTCCTTTCCTAAGCCCTTCTCACACTACAATGGAGAGTCTCTTTACCTAATTTTATTCATACCTCAATTTTCATATGCCACTTTTCCCCATATTGAATCTTAAACAATATGACTATAATTTATTCAAAGTTTTCAGGAGTTATTCTTTAGATCCCTCTTTCTCTAAAATCTCTAAATCTCAAAACCAAGATTTTTCTTGTTTTAAAAATCTCCAACTTAGACTTGGGCTGATAATCTCTGCTCTCCCAGAAGTCTCAACCCTGCCAGGACTCAAAGTAGGCCCCCTGACTCTCTCACTGCCCTCCATGCTATCCTCAATCCTACAACCATCTTTGTCACCATGTTCCAACCAACATTGGCAGAGACACCCTGCTTTACCACAGGAATTTTGGCCACGAGAAATCTAGGCCCCAACTTGGTGGAGGCCCGATGTTCAACCATAGGTCATACCAGCCAGAAGAACAGAGAAGGAAGAGAAAGCAAGGAATAAGAGACCCAGTCAACAAAGAAAAATTCAGAAATCAGCACCTAGACCTATAGTCATTCTAAACTTGGATGCAAAACAAAAACAAAAACAAAAACAAAAACAAAAACAGTATAAGAGCAAAATCAACAACAGCCAGGGCAATATCATACAACCAGAACCCAGCTATCTTATGACAGCAAAACCTGAATATTCCAGTGGAGCTGAAGCTTAAAAGACCTTAAAACCACATTTATGAGGACAATAGAGGTCCATAAATAGAAAATAAATAAATCCCTTAAAGGAAACCAAGAAAAAACGAACAGTTGAGGGAAAGAAATAAAACTGTTCAAGAACTGAAAATGCGAATAGATGCAATGAAGAAAACACAAACTGAGGGAATTCTGGGAAGGAAAAGTCTAAGTAAGTGAACTGGACCTACAGACACAAGCATCAACAATAGAATGAAATAGAGGGAAGACAGAAACTTGGGTGTTGAAGATACAATAGAAGAAATAGTTACATCTGTCAAGGAAAATGTTAAATCTAGAAATCTCCTGATATAAAACATCTAGGAAACCTTGGACACACACAGACACACACACACACGCACACACACACACACACACACACACACACACACACATACACACACACATACACACACACACATGACCAAACAAATATCACTAATAGAAGAAGTAGAAGAATTCCAGCTCAAAAACCCAAAACATACTTTCAACAAAATTATAGAAGAAAACTTTCCTAGCCTAAAGATGGAGATGCCTTTAAAGATACAAGAAGCTTGCAGAACACCACATGGATCAGGCCAGAAAAGAAATCCTCCCACCACATAGTAAAACACTAAATACATACAACAAGGAAAGAATCATAAAAGCTGCAAGGGAAAAGATCAGGTAATCTAAAGCGGCAGATGTATGAAAATTACTGCTGATTCTAAAAGGCAAAAGGACCTGAACAGATATGCTGCAGACTCCACGATACCTCGGCTTCCAATCCAAAATTTTCAATCACCATAGTTGGAAAAAACAAGATATTCTATGGTAAAGTAAGAGTTAAAGAATACCTATCCACAAACCCAATCCTACAAAAGCTACTAGAAAGAAAACTCCAGCTCAAGTAGGTTAACTGCATCCATGAAAACACAGGAAACACATAATCCTATACCAGCAAAACTAAACAAAATTGAAGCACACTGCCTAACCACCACCAACAGCAAAAACAATACCAAGAGTTAACAAGCATTGACATTTATGTCTCTCAATATCAATGGAATCAATTTCCCAGTAAAAAATATATAGGCTAACAGAACAGATTTGAAAACAGAATCCATCCTTCTGCTGCATACAAAAAGCAAACCTGAATATCAAAGATAGACATTATCACAGAATAAAGGGTTAGAAAACAATTTTCTAAGCAAATGGCCCTAAGAAACAAGCTGGTGTACTGATTCTAGTATCTAACAAAATAGACTTCAAACCAAATTAATCAAAATAGATAGGGAAGAACACTTCATACTGTTGGGGTCCAGGAATGACCCTACGAACCATGTGAGCACCAATCTCAGTCAGACAGGGATGGTTTATTAAACTCACACCATAAGACTGATCAATCAGAGCCATGGCTCAGAATTCAGGGCTGAGCCTATCTGAACATCTTTCTCTGTCAGCTTATAAAGGCTAAAACTGCCAAACCCACAGTGAGTTCATACACCAGTGCAGGAATGGCTGCCCAGTAGTCATCTGTGGCTCAAGTCATTTTAGACATAACAGTCCACGTAATAAATATCTTTAATAAATACCTTTAATTTGGTGGGTCCTACATAACGATTTGTGAGACTTCTTAGGATTAACAAACCTCATACAGAACATAACAGGATATGTGGTCAGTATGACCTTTCTAAGTCAAGTTTTTTTCCTGCGTCAATGACTGGCAAGCAGAGTACAGCAACAATATGAAATTGCTGAAAAGCATGGAACAAAATGGCTACAGCTATGCTAAGAGGAAGGGCAGACCTAAACATATTCTCATCAAAGGAAAAAATCTACCATGATAGTCTTTCAATTCTTAAAAGATATACTTTCAGTGGGGTGTGGTGACACACACCTTTAATCCCAGCACTTGGGAGGCAGAGGCAGGCAGATTTCTGAGTTTGAGGCCAGCCTGGTCTACAAAGTGAGTTCCAGGACAGCCAGGGCTATACAGAGGAACCCTGTCTTGAAAAAACAAACAAATAAAACAAAACAAACAAACAAAAGATATACCTTCATGCTGGGTCACTCACACTTGTAATAGAGATAATATTAAAGCTTAAGTCACACACAAGTCACACACTGAACCTTACACATTGTTAGTAGGAAGCTTCAGTTTCCTACTCTCACCAATGGAATGGTCATCTAGATAAAATCTAAACAGAGAAATAATGGAGCTAACAGATGTTATAAACCAAATGGGCCTAATAGATATTTAAATACATAATACTTCATCCAAATTCAAAAGAACATTTCCTTCTTCTCACCACCACAGAGAACTTTCTACAAAACTGGCCCTATATCCAGTCACAAAGCAAGTCTCAAAGGAAACAAACAAAACTTTGAAATAATTCCTGGCATTGTCTCAGACTACAATATTTAAAACCATCAGCAGAACCAACAGAAAGCCTACAAACTCATGGAAACTGAACAGATTTCTACTGAATGAACACTGGGTCGAGACAAAACTAAAGAGAAAGAATAAAGACTTTCTAGAACTCAGTGAAAATGAATACACAGCATACTAATACTTTATGACACATGATGAAAGCAATGACAAGAGAAAAGTTCAGTCATAAGAGCCCTTGTAAAAAAAAAAAATTTAACGGAGAGATTTCATACTAATAACAGCACAATTGAAAGCTCTAGAACAAAAAGGAGAAAGCACATCCCAGACTAGTAGATGGCAGGAAATAATCAAACTGAGGGTTGAACTCAATAAAATAGAAAAGTCAAAAAAAAAAAAATCAATGAAATAGAGTTTGTACTATGAGAAAAATTGACATTATAGATAAACGCTTATCTAAAACTAACTAAAAGACAAAGAGAGATTATGTCTCAGTCAGTGTGAAGAGCTGAGAACCAGAAACTCTGAGGGTAGAAGGTCAATGTCCAGCAGGGGAAGAGGGTATCTAACTCTGATGTGCTTTTTATTTCTTCCTAATCCCACTAAAGAAAGCGACCTCCTTCTCTTATTCTGCAGATGAAATGTAAAATGCCTACATATACTAGATATGCTAATAAGGGATATGGGCACAAATAAACATGTCTAATACAATGACCTTAGAATATCCTCTAGCAAAAGCGACTCATGATATCATTGTTTAGCCACCCTCCTCCCGGACACAGCCGTCTGAGCTAGCATCTGAGTGAGGACAGCTTCCTGTATCATGAGCATTGGGCATCTGGTCCCTTTGTAGTTACTCTAGAGATTTTCCTTTTCCTGCCTACTGTCTCTCCTGTGTTAGGGGGGAAACATGCCACTTTTAGATCTGTTAGTTAAGAGCAAAGGTGATTTTACACATTAAAGATTTCTATCAAAAGCATTTTAATTTTTACATTACTAAAGGCTTCTGCTACATCTCATGATTTTTAAAAACTCCTTTCAGTAGTACTGCATATTAATTAGGTTAAATTATGAAAATGTCTTCTACTTTTCATGAGTATCTTAAGTCTTTGTGAACTACTTGTTTAGAAAGAAATTTGAAATAGCTTTTACTTGTTTGCTTATATATACATTTATGTTATATATTACATATTTATATAGAATGTATTTCTTTGTACTTTTTAGATTTAGTCTTCTTAGTTATTAATTTGAGTATTTTATAAGATGTGTTGATAAAATATTCAATAATTAAATTTCTATGGGGAAAATTTGTGATTGGTGACATGTCCCTGTGTTCCAAACACTGATTTCAGACATAAATGGGATGACTTTAGAATATTTCATTAGATTGAACGTATCTCTTTTTGACCTTGTCAAATAATTAAAGTATTAATTTCCTTCCTTAGACTCAAGCTAGAGAATAGTCAATAAATTATGTGGTTTAGAGGAATTTTTATTACTTTCTGGCACACAAAGTATTGCCATTTCTTTATAACTTTCATGGCCTTTTAGACCTATGAATTTCACTTCTGAGGTTAAGCCAAAATGTTCTGTTGCTATAATAAAGCAACGTTACTGCAGATTGTTCAACTATGACCCACAAGCCAAATCTAGCCTATTTTGAGCTGTGGGAAAAATTGGATTTTACACTTCTAATATAAAAAATAATACTTTAGTACTTGCAAAAATGTTATAAAATGTTTTAGTGTCTACCAATATGACATTACTGACACACAAGCACATACACTCGATACATGTCTATATGAACTTTTTTGGAGCATTGACATATTAAATTGTTTTAGACTTACTATGTAGTTTGTAAATCTCTATTTCTTATAGAAAATATTTCCTACTTGTTTTAGGTGTTCACTATTTACATAAACAATAACCTAACTGAAAAACATAACTCTTGAGCTCATGAAATTAATGATTTTGTGAATAAGTTTTCTTCCTGTAGTTTGCACATAAAAAATGTAAAATGTTGAAACATTTTAGTGTGGCTCAGTAAAGCGGCTGGCCAAGTTTGACTTCTGTTGCTATGATTAAACTCCAACAGAAACAACTTGGTATAGAAAGAGTTAATTTCTGCTTATAGGCCCACTACTTAGGGCAGCCAAGGAAGCAACTGAAGCAGAGACAAGGAGGAGGGCTGCTTGCTGGCTGGCCTTTCTTGACTTTCTCAGCTGCTTTCTTACAGAACCTGGAACCACCTGCCTATTAATGGCATCACCCAAGGTGGGTTGCCTATGTCACCCCTTACTTAGGAAACATCTCATAGGTATTTCCCCAGCCTACTCTGATGGATACATCTTTTCAATTGAGGTTCCTTCTTCCCAAATGAGTAGTTTGTGTCAAGTTGACCAAAACTAACCAGCAAGGCACTAAAGCCCTATACTAGCACTGTGGTTCTTCCTGAATCAACCTCTTCGTTGAAAGGACATCTCCAGTGAAGATGGCCTTATCTGGCTCAGTGAACACACTTGATATCCTGCCTGTTTCATAATCGATTTCCTCATAGATGCCTTCCTTTCCTCTATTGTCTTCTCATGCTTTATGTTCTTGGAGATCTCAGCTGACAATAACAAAATGTTCCTAATAATCTCTATGAGATGATTTCTCAGGGTTGATGTTTCTTGTTTTGCCTTGGGTTATACAGCTTTGTTCTTAAGGAGGGGTGAAAAATTGTACTGCTCTTATCTACACTAAGAGACTTATCCCATTTGATACCATGTACCATAGATTGATGAGCCAGTCAGTGAAATGCTCTTTCATTTCTTCTCTTGTACAATATAGTTTTATGGATTACACTTTTTTTGTAGTTCATCAGCTGTTTAGGAATATCCTAACAATGTTTTACATACTGTCAACATAGCTGATATTAAATATTAGGGTTTTTTTTTCCTCATCAACCAGTTCACCAACTCTTCAGACATCAACTGCTTTTCCTTGAGTTCCATTCTGATACTCATTACTTAGAGTAATTATAGACCCCTTAGGTAAAGAAGCTTCACAAGCATCAAGTCCAGGACCAAAAAAAGTTATCTAACTGGTACGAATCAGAGGTTTTTACAGCCTCCTATTGCAGCTTGATAATTTGTTTCAGTGTCTCCCAAATGCAGCAGAATGTTTACTTAACTTTCTGGCTAATTATAAAAGATATGAAAATGGATAACGAGAAACAAAACAGACACACAGCAGAAGTTCTGTGTGTGTGTCCTAAGCCTAGGAACTTTTGCTTTCTTTCCTTGTGGAATTAGGATGTGCCACCCTAAAGGCCAGTGAATGTGTTCATCAAATTAGAAGTTCCTAGAGTGATTCGTTAGGAAGACATGTTCGATTCTCTCGCTGGTCATGGATGATCAGGTTAGTTTCTAGTTCTTCCTTTCCCAGAGGTGAAGCATGTCTAAAGGTTTCAGATGGCTACTCATGAATTGCTCTTCATCTAACAGCATAGGATAATCTTCACCACATAGCTCTCCCAAGCCTCAGAAACTCTTGTGTCAGGAAATCAAGAGTAAGATAAAAGGCTATGACATTATTTTAGCAGTGCTATCAATCTTAGAATTACATGGAATGTTGGGAACCCCATGTCAGAAATGGAGGCAAATACCAAATGTGTTATTTCTTATTATGTCATAGATATAGCATGGGATAATTTCCTCATCTTTGTATTCAAGATGGGACCAGCTACTATGAGAACAGGTGTTTCAATTATGGTTGCATCTAGAAAGCTTGATTCTTGATGGACAATTGCACATAATATCTTTATTTGTTTTTTTTTCCTTCTCTTGCAATCTAGTTCCCAGCAGGAAATTTACTGAGCTGCCAAGTTGTGATCATCTAATTGACTCAGAAAGAATCTGAATGAGTTTCTAAATATCCAACTGAAATCAATTGCAACTCTCTTTATTTTAGGCCTCAGGCAGATTGAAATTGAGACAATAAATTGAAGCACCTCATTCTGAAGGAATGAGGGTTGGCAGCTTTGTATCAAGTATCATATATATACAGTCACATACTCCAGTATGCCCACCCCCCCCATAGACACACAATAGACACACTCACACACAATTTTTGTATTCAGCAAAAATACATGACCAGTTATATGTTTACTTTGCTAAAACTTTAGCATCTTAAAATATCTAGCTTCGTAAGGTCCATTATTTCAAGAATAGGAAAAATATTTTGTTTAATGTAAGTTAATACTCAGGATGGTTGGGTGGTAGTATAGAGCTTTGATATATATATATTATAAAATATATATATAAAATATAATATATATATATAATATATATTATATAAAGGGTTTTGTTAAATTCTAGGAATCTTGAGTCTCTGATTTTTTTTTTTACTATATTTTTCATTTTACTCAAGGAAAACCTTTTCCTGAGGTTCATCTTTTTGTATACATTTTATGTTTACATGTTTTCATTAAATTTCAATTTGCGTGCAATAGGAACAACAAGAATTCCAAGCAGTATTGTTATGGCTTTAGAACCCCACCTGCAATTTTAATCTCTTCCCCTAACAGCTTAAAGGAATGATTGTGAGAATAAATTAAAGTTCTGTGCTGAATGCTATACCTAAGCACTACAAATCTGAAGTATCTGAACCCTTAGAAATGGGGACTAAAGACTCAGTTTTCTTTGAGCTACATTTTCATGAAAAGCACCATTAGAAATTGACAAGTAGATAGATAAACTGAGGATGCTATACTCATATGGATGTCCATTAAGGGGATTGAGGAATTTAACACAAGGGGTAATAAAGGAATTTTTTCATCCACAATATGAAGGGGGTTCCCTTGAGTTGCCACTATGCAGAATTGACACCAGAGTCATTGTGGCTATTTGTGATGATGCTAATTGTATTCAACATTAACATTATTCTTTTAGTTATTATGAGAAATTTATTAGTATGTTATTATTGTGTAGCTTGGGGTTCTTGTGGGATGTATTAGTCAGGGTTCTCTAGAGTCACAGAACTTACAGATAGTCTGTATATAGTAAAAGAATTTATTGATGACTTACAGTCTGCAGTCCAAATCCCAACAATGGTTCAGTAGTAGCTGTGAATGGAAGTCCAAGGATCTAGCAGTTGCTGAG
>NC_034592.1:34890462-34953750 GCF_900095145.1 Mus pahari | reverse complement strand
CCCTGTCTTAATCTTCTGGATTCAATCACCACTGTGTCTCAAGATCTCCATACCAAGATCCAGATCAGAAACTTCTATCTCCCAGTCTCCAGATTAGGTTCACTGGTGAGCCTTCCAATTCTGGGTTGTAGTTCATTTCAAATATAGTCAAGTTGACAACCAGGAATAGCCACTACATGGGATTCTTAACAGTGGGAGCAAGCACTCTTTCTGAATCTTTTTCTTGCTTTTAGAATCCTTTTTGTTTTACTGGGTGGCCTCATCCAGCCTTAATATGAAAGGATGTGTTTAGTCTTGTTACAACTTTAATACACCATGTTTGGTTGATATTCTTGAGAGGCCTGCCATTTTTGGAAACTAAACAGAGAAGGACTGGGCCTGGGGTGGGGGGAGAAGGGAGATGGGGGAAGAACTAGGAGGAGAGTAGCAAGGAGAAACTCTGGACTAAGAATATTCTGCCTCATTTTAAGAAAAGGAGGATATTCTTAGAATTCTTTTAGCTGTCATTAAAACAAAATACTGTACTAAGGAAATGTTTACAAGTCCATACCAGTTTTAATGGTTAAATAACATTAAAATGTAAGTGTTTAAATAAGGTCCTGGTACTCTTATATGAGCAACCTGCCATGAGAAGAAAATATTAGTAAGAGGATAGGATGGAAGACCAAGGAACCCTAAAGTCAGACAGTGTCAGGTTCAAAGTCCTGCTCATTCATTATCTATGAGTGTGAGAAAAAGAACTTGGACTATCTGGGTATCCTTTCCATAGAGCCACATGAATGATTATTAGTTTCTGAAGACCGATACAATCAAGTACTACAAACACGAAGAAGAATTAAAACAAAAGACTCTATTACATCACTCTTGTGCAGTCTGGAAGCTACAGAGCTGGTTCCTTTAGAAGGTTCACAGGACAATCTATGTAATATTTGCCCCCTTGCTTATGATAATAACATCCATTTATGCCATTCACTTGATTAGAGATGTATATCTGCAATCTCCAGCTCTGTGTTCTCACAGCATTCTCCCTAGGTCTAATTAGATTTCCTTCTTTGTGACCAAACTAGTCGTAATGGATTAATGCCAAACCTAATTACCTGCTCTTACCTGGATTACATTACAAAGAAACTGATTTACAAATAAGTTCACATTTATAAACAGCAAGTGAGTATAAAAATTGCAAACCAGGGGGAGGACATAATTTGATACCTAGTAGCAGATAATAATCAAACGCTTTATTTAATCTTACTCTATTCTTTATTTAATCTTTAGTAGTGCAAAGACCACTGAAAGTTGACTTGTATTGTATTTGGTCTCCCAGTGTAGAATATGAATGGTAGTTATATAATGAAGTCAAACATAACAGTGTCTAGCTCTCAGCCTGACCTATTCACTGTAACCACTGTGATCAACTCTGCTTGTCTTCTTGGAAATTATTAATATCACAAAAATTAGTTAGGTTAGCTTGACATTGCTTCTTCTGTGTGGATGTGCTAAGCTCTGCAAAGCTCCATGCTGTCCGTGAACCTTCTCTCTGTTCTGACTGTTCCAAGTTCTGCTTGGAAGTGGCATCGAGCTGGGATGAACTGGAAATCTGAATGACTGTATGAACACAAAGACAGATGGCAGGATCCCCATTGGAATGCGTGGCCAGCACATGGCTGCTATTTGTTTTCCCTCTCGAGTAGTCAGCAGACACACTGTGACTGCAGTGCAGCTGCAGTGAGATTTACTTCCAAAGCTTCCCAGGACGTAGGGCAATGCATGGCTGGGGTTACCTGGACAGGCTGAGTCCAAAAAAAGGAAGTGAAGAATTTTTATCTTGGGAAATAGGATGTAGGAGGAAACACTCTTTCTTAGTAGTCATTCGAATTTTCATAAGATACTTAGAAGTCAAACTTCTGCCTACAACTTAATTTTGTCTTATTTAACATAATTTCTCCTTCCTTTTTTCTGTTTTCCTTCATAATCATCATCATCATCATCATCATCATCATCATCATTATTTAATTTAACAATTACCTTAAGAGACTACTGCTTAATTTTCTGTGCATTACTTGACATGAAGTACACAGGTGGATATTAAAATCTGTTTTTTAATTTTTAAAATAATTTTTAAATTATTTTATTATTTACATTCCAAATGTTGTCCTCCCCTCCTGGTGCCCCCTGCCACCATTCTTCATCCCATTCCCTGTCTCCTTTGCCTTCCACAGACCTTCAGCACCCCCTTTCCCTGGGGCATCAAGTTTCTACAGGAATAGGTACATCCTTTTCTACTGACACCAGACAAGGCAGTCAGTCCTCTGCTATATATGTGTCGGGAATTTCAGATCAGCGCGTGTATGCTCTTTGGTTGGTAGCTCAGTCTCTGGGAGTTCCCAGGGCTCCAGGTTAGTCAAGACTGTTCATCTCCCTATGGAGTTTCCATACCCTTCAGCTCCTGTAATCCTTCCCTTAATTCTTCCACAGTGATCCCCAACTTCAGTCTAATGATTGACTGCATCTGCCTCAGTCAGCTGCTGGTAGGGCCTCTCAGAGGACAGCCATGCTCCTGACTACAAGTACATCACAGCATTAGTAATAGTGTCAGGCTTTGGAGCCATTCCCCCCCTCCCCCCCATCCCATGAGATGGATCCCAAGTTGTCCTGGTCACTGGACATCCTTTCCTTCAGTCTCTGCTCCATTGTTGTCATGCATTTCATTTAGACAGGAACAATTCTGGGTCAGAAATTTTAACCATGGGTTGTTAACTCTGTTCTTCCATTTGGGGCCCTATCTATCTACCAGAGGTGGTGTCTTCAGGTTCCCTCTACCTACCTTTGGGCTTTTTGGCTAAGGTCACCCCAGTTGAGTCCAGAGCAGCACATATTTGCCTATTTTTCATGCCCAGGATTCTTACATTCTATACAAATATATGCTTTGCAATGTAGAGGCTGGAATGAAATCTCTTTACTTCATGTGCCTCTGTTCTATCTTAAACCTCTCTTCTATCTTAAATATCAGTGCAGTCTCTGTTTTTCCCAGTGAGTGCTATCCTCGTGCTCTTCCTCTTCCTGGATTCTTACAGTTAACCAGTTTTTATTAAACTTCTGCAGTTTTCAGTCTATAAATGTGCTTTTCACATCGAGGGCTTAGAATCCAGGTAGTACTTGGTGTTTAGTAGGTATTAAATATATTGTTTGGCATTTCTTGAGTATGAACCTTTTCTGAGATAGGGTATCACACTCTAGTAAGCTAGCCTCTAATTCCTAGCAGTTTCCTGCAACACCATTCTTCATGGTTGATTACAGACTTGAAGAAATATAGCTGGCAAAATGAATTTTTTACTCCCTCTCTAACATAAGATGTGAGATCCAACTTGACTAACTTCAAAGAAGAGTAAGTGTCTGATAGTGTGCACCCATAGATGGACCATATATAATACACACACACACACACACACACACACACACACACACACACACACACANACACACACACACACACACACACACACACACACACACACACACACATACACACACACACATACAGCCAAGAAAGCATGATAGAATGTTGAAAGGCATATAAGAGTCAAACAATGAGGAAGAGCACTGTGAAAAGCTGGGATTTGGACATGGCATGCCTGTCACATACATGGACTCATAACACATGTGCTTATCTACCTAAGGCTTCTACAGAGTAAAGAGTTAAAATTCCCATCATGGAGACAGAAGGGGTGCTAAGGAGCTAGTAGCATGTGTAGCTGCTAGGAAAGGTAGAGTTTTATTTCTTTCCAAAGGGATGGGATGATTATTGCCAGGTTGCCCATGCCCATGTGGATTCTCCTATGCACATGTCCATATGGGCAGTACCGATTGGACTTTGTTTTTTAAAGACATGAAAATGGGAGGGATATGGGTGAGAAGCAAAAGAGATGGATAGGGGGAATTGATATGACCAAGATATATTGTGAGTATCTATAGAATAATTTATAATACCTGTATGAAAATTTTAAAAATAAAAAATCTAAATTGATATAAAAAGAGATATGTAAAATAGAGTTCTTTTTTTTTTTTTTTTTTTGAGACAGGGTTTCTCTGTGTAGCCCTGGTTGTCCTGGAATTCACTCTATAGACCAGGCTAGCCTCGAACTCATCAATCCGCCTCCCTCTGCCTCCCAAGTGCTGGGATTAAAGGCATGTGCCATCACTGCCTGGCTAAAAAAGAACATTTTCAAATCAGCTTAAATTTTTACTCTCTATTTATGTCTAAATGTTTGGGGATATACATACATCAAGTACAGGCATCAATACATACATGTTAGCATATGAATACATATGTATGTAACATTTGGATATGCATAAACATAAAAACTAATAGATAACTAGATATTTTATACTATTTTAAATGTTTTCAGAAATGTATGTACTTACAAGTATCTATAGTTTTTTCATGGATATCTTATATTTGAGGTTTACTTGATTCACTTTAAATAACAACTTCCATAATTATATTTTATAATTTCTAAACTCAAAATCTTAATTGTTACCTGGTGGAAGCATACTCTATGTTATTGTAAAAAAGCCTTGAACCTTAGAGGCTATTGGGGCTGCTGGTCATCAGCTCTTCATTCTGGAGGTCAAAATAGCTATTCACATTAATGTAGGATTTAATGCACAGCAAAGGATTAAGAGCAGAAAACTGAAAGTTGATTTGATAATTAAATGGTTTTACAAACATAAAAACAATGACATGAACAAGATTTTCCATTTGATTTCTAATTCATTTGTATTTTGAATTTAGGGTTCAATACAACATGAGCAATGAACTCAAGTTTCAACTTCAAGTATGATCTGAAGTTTACTCCTTTATCTTCTTTATTCACTGCAAGTCTTCCTCTGCAAAATTTTAGGTTACAGTAGACAGTTAGGTACCAGAGAATATGATTAAATACTTTATTTCATGGCTTATGACAGTTTCATAAATAAACAGTTCTTTTGTTTTTGTATGTTTAATTAAATTAGATCAGTGCAACCTGTCAACCCATTTAACATTTTAATGTTAAGATAAGAAAGCAGTTTGAAGTCTTCAGAAGCAGCTGTGCAGACATGGAAGTAGGCTGGGATTGACTGAAAGAAGACAGATTTACTGGCAGGTCTATGAGAGTCTGGGAACACTTGGAAGAGGGCTCTTACATCTTGATCATAAAAGAGGCAGTCCAATTAGCAACATGTTGAATTCATTCCAATGGGTTGCTGTAATAAATCATCAATGGCTTTAATGCATATGCACGCATACACGCATTCTTAATTGTAATGAATAATGGGATTCATTCCTTAGCAAGTTATCCTTGGGAACACTGTAACTCTGTAGCATTTCTCTTTTATGTATTATACCTAAGAAAAGAACAATGACATATTAGTAAATGGTCTCTCCTGTCCTTTGGAGCTGTCTTGCATTGCTGTAGTTACCATGATTCCCTTTAACTTGGCCTTGAGGCACGTTTTACAATGGATGTGAAAGATATATGAATGAGAAGCCTAATGGAAGATCTATGTTATGAACTTAGTACGCTTGGATTCACCCTCAGATGCAATTGTTCCACAATAAGAAAAGTAAAAGGAAACCTATGTGTGACTGAGTGATAACTGGCATTTTTCAGGATGAAGGAGGACTGGGAAAACATGCTTCATAGGAGCTTTGTGTGGCTTAAGCATCCTCTGCTTAGACACTTGTTGCACTGTCACTGTGTATCATTGTGTATCTCTATGTGAGGACTTAGTGAGCCAATCCAAGTTGGTTCTGAGACATTGTCCTGGCCTCTGGTGGTATATATGCCACACTGATTTAATCAAAATTTTGGAAATGTCAATGTTTATAATGAAATCAATACATTTTGGGCAATTAATTACTTCTTTGTGTATGCAGGTTATACTTGTGGTGAGAGGAAGTCTCTTGGTCAAGCATATTATTCACTTTACAGTTAGACCAGTGAATAGCCAGTGTTGTGAATGTCAAATCTATGGAATTATAATAGATGATGGATCAAAGCTCATAGGACCTGTAATGGTTGACTTATGGATCAATTTGATCCAAATACAAGGTGCCCAGATATTTTTTAAAATGCAGTACTGTGCATGTGTATGCGACAGTAATTTTGATGACAAAAACTTTGAGACAGCATATTGTATAAATTGTATAACTTCCTTAATAGGGGTGGTCCTCATCCAATAAGTTGATGATCATAGCAGTTCAAGAAATAGGACCTTCATGAGGTAAAGAGAAGTCCTCAGTCTTAGAGCCTTGATCTGAAACATCAGATTCTTCTTATCTTTAGATTCAAATTGAAAGTAAGTTGGCTCTTATAACTTTTTTTTCAGTATGGTTTATTTTTTATTTTTTATTCATATTTTCTTTATTTACACTTCAAATGATATCCCTTTTCCCAGGTTCCCCCACCCCTGAGTCCCCCAACCACATCCCCTCTCCCCTCTATGAGGGTGTTCACCCACCCACCTACTCCCACCTCCCTGCCCTGGCAGTCCTCTACACTGTGGTATCAAGTCTTCACAGGACCAAGGGCATCTTTTCCCATTGATGTCCAACAAGGCCATTCTCTGCAACATATGCAGCTGGAGCCATGGGTCCCTCCATGTTTACTCTGTGCTTGGTGATTTAGTCCCTGGAAGCTCTGGTTGGTTGATAATGTTCTTCCTGTGGGGTTGCAATTCCCTTCGACTCCTGTCCTTTCTCTAACTTCTCTATTGGGGACCCCTCCCTCAGTTGAATGATTGGGTGCAAGCATCCCTCTCTGTATTTGTAAGGCTTTGGCAGGGTCTCTCAGGAGACAGCCATATCAGGATCCTTTCAGCATGCACTTCTTGGCATCCACAATAGTGTCTACGTTTGGTGACAGCATGTGGGATAGATGCCCAGGTGGCACAGTCTCTGGATGGCCTTTCCTTCAGTCTCTGCTCTTCACTTCGTCTCTGTAATTGCTCCTCTGAATATTTTGTTCCTCCTTCTAAAAAAGACCAAAGCACCCACACTTTAATCTTCCTTCTTGAGTTTCATGTGGTCTGTGAATTATATCTTGGGTATTCTGAACTTTTGGGCTAATGTGCACTTATCAGTGACTGCATACCATGTGTGTTATTTTGTGAATGGGTTACCTCACTCAAGATGAAATATTCTAGTAAAATCCATTTGCTGAAGAATTTCATGAATTCATTGTTTTTAATATAGGAGCAGTACTCCATTGTGTAAAAGTATCACAGTTTCTTTATCCATTTTTCTATTGAAGGATATCTGGGTTCTTTCCAGCTCCTGGATATTATAAGTAAGGCTGCTATGAATACAGTGGAGCATGTGTACTTGTTATATGTAGGAGCATCTTTTGAGTATATGCCCGGGAGTGGTATAGCTGGGTCCTCAGGTAGTACTATGTCCAACTTCCTGAGGAACAGCCAGACTGATTACTAGAGTGGTTGTACCAGCTTCAATGTAATCCAATATATAAACAAACCCAAAGAAAAAAAAACCACACAATCATCTAATTAGATTCTGAGAAAGCATCTGACAAAATTCAACCCCCTTCATGGTAAAAAGTCTTGGAAAGATCAGGAATTCAAGGCCCATATCTAAACATAGTAAAGGCAGGATATAGAAATCCAGTAGCCAACATCAAACTAAACAGAGAGAAACTTGAAGCAGTTCCACTAAAATCAGGGACTAGACAAGGTTGCCCACTTTCTCCCTATCAATTCAATATAGTACTTGAAGTCCTTGCCAGAACAATTAGCCAACAAAAGGAGGTCGAAGGAATACAAATTGGAAAGGAAAAAGTCAAAATATTATTATTTGCAGATGATATGATAGTATACTTAAGTGACCCCAAAAATTTCACCAGAGAAAGCCTAAACCTGATAAACAACTTCAGCAAAGTGGCTGGATATATAATTAACTCAAATAAATCAATAGCCTACCTCTACTCAAAGGATAAACAGACTGAGAAAGAAATTATGGAAGCAACACCCTTCACAATAATTTAAAATACCTTGGTGTGACTCTAACCAAACAAGTGAAAGATCTATATGACAAGAACTTCAAGTCTCTGAAGAAAGAAATCGAAGATGATTTCAGAAGATGGAAAGATCTCCCATGCTTGTGGATTGGCAGGATTAATATAGTAAAAATGGCCATCTTGGCAAAAGTAATCTACAGATTCAATGCAATCCCCACCAAAATCCCAACTCAGTTCTTTATAGAGTTAGAAGAATTTTCAAATTCATTTGTAATAACAAAAAATCCAGGATAGCGAAAACTATTTTCACAATAAAAGACCTTCTGGGGGAATCACCATCCCTGACTTTGATCTGTATTGCAGAACACTAGTAATTAAAAACTGTATGGTACTGGTACAGAGACGGGCATGAAAGTCAAAGGAATAGAATTGAAGACCCAGAAATGAACCCACATACCTATGGTCACTTGATATTTGACAAAGGAGCTAAAACCATCCAGTGGAAAAAAAGACAAGTGGCGCTGGTTCAACTGGTGTTTAGCATGTAGAAGAATACAAATCAATCCATTCTTATCTCCTTGTACAAATCTCAAGTCCAAGTGGATCAAGGACCTACACATTAAACCAGATACACTGAAACTATTAGAAGAGAAAGTGGGGTGGAACCTCAAACACATCGGCACAGGGGAAATTTTCCTGAACAGAACACCAATAGCTTATGCTCTAAGATCAAGCATCAACAAATGGGACCTCATAAAATTGTAAAGCTTCTGTAAGGCAAAGGACACTGTTAATAGGACAAAATGGCAACCAACTTATTGAGAAAAGAACTTTACCAATCCTACATCTGATACAGGGCTAATATCCAATCTATACAAAAAAAAAAAAAAAAACCCTCAAGAACTGAAATTCCAGAGAATCAATTAACTATATTAAAAATGGGTACAGAGCTAAACAAAGAATTCTCAACTGAGGAATCCTCAATGGCTGAGAAGCACCTAAAGAAATGTTCAACATCCTGAAAATGCAAATCAAAACAACCCTGAGATTCCACCTCACACCAGTCAGAGTGGGTAAGATCAAAAACTCACTTGACAGGAGATGCTGGTGAAGATGCAGAAAAAGAGGAACACTCCTGCATTGCTGGTTGTTCTTCTGTCTTAAGTCCGCTAGCTTTACATATACTCGCAGCACCCAGATTTTTCAACCCAAAGATAGTATGTTCTAGAACTTTTCAGTATTTATAATTAAATGAGCGCACTGCTATAATTTGTCTAGATTTTCATATAATTTAGTAAGCCTATAATTACTATAGTTATTGTATCTATAATTTATAATTTTCTATAATAGATCTCTTCATATATAAAATACATATCTTGTTGCTTCTGTTGTCAAGCACCCTATTAGAATAGACTGGATTTCTAGAGACTTTGTTAGAAATGGATCTTTAGGGGTAACATAGGGAATTTTAAAAAGGAAAGGGAGCTTCCAATGGGCCACAGCCTTCTTACCTGGTACTGCTACTAAGAGGGAGGACACACAATCCAGGAATGTATAACATGTATGCATGGGACCTTTCACATTCTATAAAGATGTGTCTAAAGATCTCCTTACATCCAAAATAGTGCACTTATATACTCAAACTTTGAGTTAAGAGTCATGCCTTTTCTACTTTTCCCCAAGACTTAAATTAGTATAATAAAAAATTTGTCTAAACTATGGAATCAGAGGCTGTTTGTTTGTTTGTTGAGTGGGAAGAGGTAAGCACACACACATACTAGGATCCCCTAGAATCTGTTGCAGGAGGTGTAGCATTGAAGGTGTACTGGCAAAGAACAACTAGAAGCTCTGGCACACATCACCATGATTCAAAGCCCAATAGAGCCCAGCATTTCAGGCCTGTTCAGACAGAGTCAGTGTCAGTGACTGTTTCCCTGGCCGTTTGCTTTTCAGTCCCCTGGGTCTTCTGTGTAATAGCTGTCTCTGCCAGGCTGTCTCTCAGATCACAAGAGACTAAACAGAAATGTGGTCAATCAGAGCTGAAAAAAAAAAGCCTAAAGTTATATATGAGTACAGTTAATAATATATATAGATTAGCTTCCCACTATTTTCTAAAGATATGTCATTAAAAATAATTGCTTTTGGCCATTTTCTCTCCAGTGACTGTCTAAGGAGCTCACAGGCCAAAGAAGCAGCAGAGCAGCTGGGATGGTGTCCTTCCTGCCTCCATCTGCACCTAGGAGGTGGGGTTGTTCGGCAGCCCTCTGTACACTGGTCTTGCCAGGAGAGAGCTGGTCTCCCAGGAGTGCTGATACAGACTTACAGGCCCATATGAGGGACAAACTCAAGCCAGAGACAGCAAGTCCAACTAACACCAGAGATAACCAGATGGTGAAAGGCAAGCACAAGAACCTTACCAACATAAACCAAGG
Source organism: Mus pahari (assembly GCF_900095145.1). Classification (NCBI taxonomy): domain Eukaryota; kingdom Metazoa; phylum Chordata; class Mammalia; order Rodentia; family Muridae; genus Mus; species Mus pahari. The sequence goes on along the minus strand of NC_034592.1, from coordinate 34,943,309 downwards.
CTACATGACATCATCAGAACCAACTTCTCCCACAACAGCAAGTCCTGGATACCCCGACACACAGGAAAAGTAAGATGTAGATTTAAAATCACATCTCATGATGCTAATAGAGAACTTTAAGAAGGACATAAATAACTCCCTTAAAGACATACAAGACAGTACAGGTAAGCAGGTAGAACACCCTAAAGAGGAAACACAAAAATCCCTTAAAGAATTACAGGAAAACACAGTCAAACAGGTGAAGGAATTGAACAAAACCATCCAGGTTCTAAAAATGGAAGTAGAAACAATAAAGAAATCACAAAGGGAGACAACTCTGGAGATAGAAAACCTAGAAAAGAGATCAGGAGTCATAGATGCAAGCATCACCAACAGAATACAAAAGATAGAAGAGAGAATCGTGGGTGCAGAAGATACCATAGAAAACATTGACACAACAGTCAAAGAAAATGCAAAATGCAAAAGGCTCCTAATCCAAAACATCCAGGAAATCCAGGACAAAATGAGAAAACCAAACCTAAGGATAAGAGGTATACAAGGGAGTGAAGATTTCCAGTAGATATTGTCCACAAAAGTATGGAAGAAGACTTTCCTAACCTAAAGAAAGAGATGCCCATGATCACACAAGAAGCCTACAGAACTCCAAATACTTTGGATCAGAAAAGAAATTCCTCCTGTCCCATAATAATCAAAACACCAAATTCACGAAACAAAGAAAGAATATTAAAAGCAGTAAAAGAAAACGGTCAGGTAACATATAGAGGTAGACCTATCAGAATTACACCAAACTTCTTGCCAGAGATTATGAAAGCCAGAAGATCCTAGGCAGATGTCATACAAACCATAAGAGAGCACAAATGCTAGCCCAGGCTACTATTCTCAGCAAAACTCTCAATTACCATAGATGGAAAAGTCAAGGTATTCCCTGACAAAACCAAATTTATACAATATCTTTCCACAAATCCAGCCTTTCAAAAGATAATAAGGGGAAAGTTCTAACACAAGGAGGGAATCTACTCCCTCAAAAAAGCAAGAAAGTAATCTTTCAACAAAACTAAAAGAAGATATCCACATGAACACAATTCCAACTGTAACAACAAAAATAACAAGAAGCAACAATTTTCCTTAATATCTCTTAATATCAATGAACTCAATACCCCAATAAAAAGACATAGACTAACAGGCTGGTTACATAAACAGGTCCCAACATTTTGCTGCATACAGGAAACCCACCTCTGTGACAGAGACAGATACTACCTCAGAGAAAAAGACTGGAAAATAATTTTCCAGGCAAATGGTCCCAGGAAACAAGCTGGAGTAGCCATTCTAATATCAAATAAAATCGACTTTCAACCTAAAGTTAACAAAAAAGATAAGGTAAGACACTTCATACTCATCAAAGTTAAAATCTACCAAGATGACTCTCAATTCTGAACATCTATTCTCCAAATGCAAGGGCATCCATATTCATAAAAGAAACTTTGCTAAAGCTCAAAGCACACATTGTACCTCATACAATAATAGTGGAAGACTTCAACCCCCCACTCTCACCAATGGACAGATCCTGGAAACAGAAACTAAAGAGAGACACAGTGAAACTCAAAGAAGGTATGAAACAAATGGATTTAACAGATATCTACAGAATATTACTCTTCTTCTTAGTACTTCATAGTACCTTCTCCAAAACTGACCATATAATTGGTCACAAAACAGGCCTCAGCAGATTTAAGAAGGCTGAAATTATCCCATGCATCCTATGAGATCACCACTGACTAAGGCTGATCTTCAATAACAATATAAACAATAGAAGCCCATATACACATGGAAGCTGAATGACACTCTACTCAATGATAACTTAGTCAAGGAAGAAATAAAGAAAGAAATTAAAGTCCTTTTAAGAGTTTAATGAGCTGGGTGTGGTGGCGCAGACCTTTAATCCCAGCACTTGGGAGGCAGAGGCAGTCAAATTTCTGAGTTCAAGGACAGCCTTGTCTACAGAGTGAGTTCTAGAATAGCCAGGGATACACAGAAACACCCTGTCTTTAAAAACAAACAAACAAACAAAAAAGAGGTAATGAAAATGAAGCCACAATATACCCAAACTTATGGGTCACAATGAAAGCAGTGCTAAGAGAAAAACTCATAACTTTGAGTGCCACCAAAAAGAAACTGGAGAGAGCATACACTAGCAGCTTGTCAGCACAACTGAGAGCTCTAGAAGAAAAAGAAGCAAATAGACCCAAGAGGAGTAGAAGGCAGGAAATAATAAAACTCAGGGCTGAAATCAACCAAGTAGACACAAATAGAACTATACAAAGAATCAGCCAAACCAGGAGCTGGTTCTTTGAGAAAATCAACAAGATAGATAAACCCTTAGCCAAACTAACCAGAAGGCACAGAGACAGAATCCAAATGATCAAAATCAGAAATGAAAAGGGAGACATAACAACAGAAACTTAGGAAATCCAAAAAAATCATCAGATCCTACTACAAAAGCCTATACTCAACAAAACTGGAAAATCTGAATGAAATGGACTATTTTTCTAGACAGATACCAGGTACCAAAGTTAAATCAGGATCAGATAAATGATCTAAACTGTCCCATAATCCCTAAAGAATTAGAAGGAGTCATTAATAGTGTCCCAACCAAAAAATTCCCAGGACCAGATGGGTTTACTGCAGAATTCTATAAGATCTTCAAAGAAGACCTAATACCAATTCTCTTCAAACTATTCCACAAAATAGAAACAGATAAAACACACCCAGTTGGTTCTATGAAGCCACAATTACTCTGATACCTAAACCACACAAAGATCTAACAAAGAGAATTTTAGACCAATTTCCCTTATGAATGTCAACACAAAAATACTAAATTATATTCTCACAAACTGAATCTAAGAACACATCAAAATGATCTTCCAACATTAGCAAGTAGGCTTTATCCCAAGTATGCAGGGTTGGTTCAATATACAGAAACCCATCAATTTAATCCATATATAAACAAACTCAAAGAAAAAAAAAAACCCACATGATTATTTTATTAGATGCTGAGAAAGCATTTGAAAAAATCCAACACACCCTCATGATAAAAGTCTTGGAAAGATCAGGAATTCAAGGCCCATACCTAAACATAGTAAAGGCAATATACAGCAAACCAGTAGTCAACATCAAACTAAATGGAGAGAAACTTGAAGCAATCCCACTAAAATCAGGGACTAGACAAGGCTGCCCACTTTCTCCCTACCTATTCCTTATAGTACTCAAAGTCCTAGCCAGAGCAATTAGACAACAAAAGGAGGTCAAAGGGATACAAATTGGAAAGGAAGAAGTCAAAATATCACTATTTTCAGATGATATGATAGTATACTTAAGCGACCCAAAAAATTCTACCAGAAAACGCCTAAACCTAATAAACAACTTCAGCAAAGTGTCTAGATATAAAATTATCTCAAACCAATCAGTGGCCTTCCTCTACTCAAAGGATAAACAGACTGAGAAAGAAATTAGGGAAACAACACCTTTTACAATAGTCACAAATAATATAAAATATTTTGGTGTGACTTTCACTAAGCAAGTAAAAGATCTGTATGACAAGAACTTTAAGTCTCTGAAGAAAGAAATCAAAGAAGATCTCAGAAGATGGAAAGATCTCCCATAGTCATGGATTGGTAGGATTAATCTAGTAAAAATGACCATCTTTCCAAAAGCAATCTACAGATTCAATATAATCCCCATCAAAATTCCAACTCAATTCTTTATAGAGTTAGAAAGAGCAATTTCCAAATTCATCTGGAATAATAAAAATCCTGGGATAGAGAAAACTATTCTCAACAATCAAAGAACTTCTGGGGGAATCACCACCCCTGACTTCAAGCTGTATTGCAGAGCAGTAGTGATGAAAACTGTACAATATTGATACAATGACAGGCAGGTAGATCAGTGGACTAGAATTGAAGACCCAGAAATGAACCCACATATCTATGGTCACTTGATTTTTGACAAAGGAGCTAAAATTCTAATGGAAAAAAGACAGCATTTTCAACAAATGGTGCTGGTTCAACAGGCAGTTAGCAAGTATAAGAATGCAAATCTACCCATTCTTATCTCCTTGTACAAAGCTCAAGTCCAACTGGATCAAGACTTTCATATAAAAGTGGATATACTGAAATTAACAGAAAAGAAAGTGGGGTAGACCCTCGAATACATGGGCACAGGGGAAAATTTCCTGAACAAAACACCAGTAGCTTTTGCTCTAAGATTAAGAATTGACAAATGGGATTTCATAAAATTGCAGAGATTTTGTAAGGCAAAGGACACTGTCAATAGGACAAAGAGGCAACCAACAGATTGGGAAAAGATCTTTACAAACCCTGTATCCTATAGAGGTCTAATATCCAATATATACAAAGAACTCAAGAAGTTAGACTCCAAAGAATCAACCCTATTAAAAATGCGGTACAGAGTTAAACAAAGAATTTTCAACCAAGGAGTATTGAATGGCTGAGAAATGCTAAATATCCTTAGTCATCAGAGAAATGCAAATCAAAAGGACCCTGAGATTCTATTTCATGCCAATAAGAATGGCTAAGGTCAAAACTCAGGTGACAGCAGATGCTGGCCAGGATGCAGAGAAAGAGGAATCCATTGATGGTGTGATTGCAAGCTGGTATAACCACTTTGGAGATCAGTTTGGCAGTTCCGCAGAAAATTGGACATAGTACTACCTGATGACCCAGCTATACCACTCCTGGGCATATAATATGCTTCAACATGTAATAAGGACACATGTTCCACTATATTCTCTGTAACCTTATATATAATAGTCAAAAGCTGGAAAAAACTCAGATGTCCTTCAACAGAGGAATGGAGACAGAAAATGTGATACATTTACACAGTGGAGTACTATTCAAACATTAAAAATGATGAATCCATGCAATTCTTGGGCAAATGGATGGAACTAGAAAATATCCTGAGAGAGATAATTCACTCACAAAAAGAATATACATGGTATGCACTCACTGGTCAGTGGATATTAGCCTAGAAGTTCGGAATACCCAAGATATAATTCACAAACCACATGAAACTCAAGAAGAAGGAAGACTGCAGTGTGGATACTTCAGTTCTTCTCAGAAGGGCTTCAAAATACACATGAGAGGAAATACAGAGACAAAGTTTGGGGCAGAACCTGAAGGAAAGGCCATCTAGTGACTGGCCCACCTGGGGAGCCATCCCATATACAAACACCAAACCAAGGCCCTATTTTGGATTCCAACAAGTCTTTACTGACAGGAGCCTGCCTGATGTAGCTGTCTCCTGAGAGGCTCTTCCAGTGCATGACAAATACAGGAATGGATACTCACAGTCATCCATTGGACCGAGCACAGGGTCCCCAATAGAGGAGGTAGAGAAATGACACAAGGAGCTGAAGGGGTTTGCATCCCCATAGAAGGAACAACAATATGAAACAACCAGTACCCCCAGAGCTCCCAGGGTCGAAAAGACCAACCAAAGGGTACACATGGAGGGACCCATGTCTCTAGCCACATATGTAGCAGAGGATGGCCTTGTGGAACATCAGTGAGAGGAGAGGCCCTTGGTCTTAAGAAGGCTCAATGTCCTAGTGTAGGTGAATTTCAGGATATGCAAGCAGGATTTGGTGGGTTAGTGAGCAGGGGGGTGGGGGATGGATTGGGGGGGTTCATAGGGGAAATGAGGAAAGGGGATAAGATTTGCAGTGAGAATAAAGAAAACATCTAACAAAAATATATAAATACCTAAAAATGAAAATAATTTCTCTGTATACACACGCGCGCGCGCACACACACACACACACACGCACACACACACACACACACACACACACACACACACACACACACACTAAACATTTTCTGCTAGAAGAGACTAACATCCTATCTGTTAATCAATAGTAATTGTTGAAATAAATTAGGACATGTCTGCTAGTAGGGATGAATACAATGTTTGTTTTCAAGCAACTAGTTACAACTATGTGTATTGACATGAAAACAGCATGTGACACACATAAAGAGGAGGGCCAAAAGATAGTTGTAAATCCTGTATGTTGGATGTCTTTTGTAATTTGTAAATCTTCTTTGTAAGTGAATGCATATACAAATAAATCCATAGCCTGTCTCAAAGCATATATTAAGCCCTGAATACTTATTATTTTGGAGGATAAGATGTGGAACTTGTTTGAAGAAGTAAAGAGAGCATTTAATTTTCACTCTTCCATTCATTGTGACATTGTAGTATAATATATACACCTGTCTGCTTATGGACTCTTCAAACAGTACAACACAAGTCACAAGTGCTATGTTTTAATGGTACCCATAAAAACCATAAAGAATGAAAATAATATATATTAATTCTTTCTACAGCTGGATATTTTTATCACCCCTTTTATGTCTTAAATATTATATTTATACTTTGTAAGACAGTATATAGAATAGGTTTCACTGTAGTATTTCATACATATCTGAATTTTACTTCCTTCTTACTCAACTCTGTTTACCTCTACACTATGCTATATATTCCACTTTTCTTTCTGGACCCCTACTTCTCCAAAATTATTCCTTGTTCCACTTCTCTGTTCATTACTCCCTCCTTCCTACCATGAGATCAATGTCTACGTTTCTTCCCTCTCATGGTCCTCTTTCTACATTCTACCAACGCTCACAATTTTAAAACCTAACAAAGTACATGTATATGAGAAAATATGTAGTATTTGTCGAGTAAGTTTTATTTATTTAACATAATGAGTTCTAGTTGCATCTATTTTCCTTCAAATGTCATGATTTCACTTTTTTATGACTGAATAAAATTTTACTGTGTACCATGTTATCTTTACTTATTTATCTGATGGTGAACATAAAAGATGGTTCCATTTCTTATCTAAGCATGAATAAAGAATTATTCCTGGGCTGCTGACTAAGAAACATTCATGTATTTATACAGAAGTGGTACAATTAAATCATAGGGTGCACTTATTTTTACTTTGCTATGAAACCTTCATACTGATTTTGGTAGTCGCTCTACATATGTATATCTCTATCAGTTGCTTACCTGAGTTACTTTCTTCTGTATCTACGTTAGCATTTGTTGTCATGTGCCTTCTTTATCATAGTCATTCTAATTGGGGTAAGATAGAAACTCAAAGCAGTTTTCATACTTTCTTGATAGCTAAGGTTGCATACTTCTTCAAAAATTTATTGGACATTTGTGTATCTTTTTCTTTCTTTCTTTCTTTCTTTCTTTCTTTCTTTCTTTCTTTCTTACTTTCTTTCTTTCTTTCTCTTTCTTNCTTCCTTCCTTCCTTTCTTCCTTTCTTTCTCTCTCTTTCTTTTTTAGAACGATTTAGTTCATTAGACCTTTATTTGAAGTGTTTATTGATTTTTAACTTACAGAGACTTTAATATAGGCTATGTATTAATACTGTCTCATCTATTGCTGGAAGAGATATTTCCCCATTTCTCGGGATACAAATACATTCTATGTATTGTTTCCTTAGCTGTACAGAAAAAAATTAATTTCCTTTCATATAATCCCATTTTTCAGTTCTTGGCATTAATTTTTATCTATTCGAATCTTTTAAAAACAACTCCTGACTGTGCCTGAATGTTGATTAATTTTCCCTGTTTTCCACTAGAGATTTCAAAACTTGAGTTGTGATCTATTTTGAACTGATTCTTGTACAAGTGAGAGAAAGACCCAGTTATACTCATCTATAGGTTGCTTTCAAGGTCTCCCAACACATTTGTTTACATGACTTTCCCAATGTTTTTGACACCTTCGTTAAGAATTATATAGTTCTAGCTGTTTAAGCTTATTTCTGGATCCTCATTTCACTTCATTTCATTCCTTTACCTAAATACCTATTTTTGTTAAGATGGCTCTGTAGTATGTTTTCAGATCAGATATTTGAATGTTCTCAGTATTGCTTTCTGTTTAGGATTGCTTTGGCTATTATTTCTTTAGGATTGCATATCTTTTATTTCTTCCATGTTCACTTTACAATTTTAAAATGGCTCTTTGAAGAATACTATTATAACTATGATGAGAGTTAAGGTGACTTTGTGGTGCTTTTAAAGTATTGGTGCTAACAGTCTATAAACACCGATCGTCTTTCCACTTTCTAGCATCTTCTTCAAATTTGTCACATGACTAAGCACCGAAGAGACCTTTCATTTTCTTGGTTAAGTTTATTGCTAGATACTTTAGCTCTTGAGAAGCTATTTTGAATGGTATTTTCTTTATTGTTTTCTCAGCCATTTGCATACACACACACACACACACACACACACACACACACACACACACACATATATATATATAGCCTATTTTTTTCTGCACAGTGATTTTGTTTTCTGTTATAATCTACAAGTGCTTATCAGGTCTAAGAATTTTCTGGTGGAGTCAATGAAGTCTTTTAAGAACAAAATCATTACCAAATATGTTTCATCAAACTTTTTCCTTTCTAGTTTTTATCCTGTTCATTTCTTGTCTTGCTGTTCTAACCCTTTAAGCACTATATTGACAAAGAGCAGGGAAAGTGTATACCCTGACCTTATTTTTTGTTTTAGAGACAGTGTTTAAATTTCTCTTTATTCAGTGTAGTGTTGGCTATAAGTTTGTTGTATATAACATTTATTATATTGAAATATATTCTGGTTTCTTCAGAGCTTTAATCAGAGAAACTTTGTCAGAAAAACCCTTTTCCTCTCTGTCACACACACACACACACACACACACACACACACACACACACACACACACACTGAAATGAAGGTATGGAGAACTCATCTTGCTGTAACATTTTATAGTTCTGTGATTTCCTGATTTTTCTCTTTACACAAAACAATCCCCAGTTTGCTGATTTTTACCTACCTAAGACATACTAAGACATATGCAGACAAGAAAAGCATGTGTCATGTGTGCCATGTCGTACCTTACTTGGATGCCTAACCAGGAGGCAGTTCCCATTGGAGCACTGTGCTCCCACCAGTTCATCCCATGTTCACCACTTCTTTATATTCCTCCAACTAGTCTAGTATTCCAACTGGAAGTTCTTGACTGAATCATGACCTTTTTAGAACATAAACTTCATTTTTATATTTTTGCCTAGAAGCACCCTAACTCATTATCTTACTTGGATGAGGCCTATTAAGTAATTCTTGGTGACTTCCTCTAATACCCATATTAGATATTTTTCTTTGAAACCACTCTTCTCATATGATCTAGCAAGAGCATCTGCAGAGAGCCACTTCTACATTGTACTTACATGCCTACCTCATACCCTGACATGCCTACCTCACACCCTGACAGCCTTTACCTTAGATTAGGCAGGCTAGCTCTACTTCATTTATTAAATTTTATTTATTTATTCACTTTACATCCTGGAAAGCCCTGGCTCCTCCCAGTCCCCCACTAATAGCCCCCACCCCCTTCTTTGAAAATGTGGAGTCCTTCCTTGGGTACCAACTTACCTTGGGACATCAAGTCGCTCACTGCAGAACTAGACACATTCTCTCCCACTGAAGCCAGACAAGACAGCCTAGTTAAGGGAACAGGAACCACAGGCAGAGTAGATTCAAGGTAAGCCCCTATTCCATTTGTTGGGGGACACACGTGAAGACAAAGCTGCACATATGCTTCAAATGTGCTGGGGACCTAGGACCAGCCCATGTGTACTCTTTGGTTTGTGGTTCAGTCTACTTTATTTCTATAACTGAGAGGGACTTGGAAAAAAGAAAAAGAAACAACAAAAACAAATATTGTTGGAAAATTGCCACACAGAATCCCAATTCTTTGTAATCTAATGAAAAGCTTTAGAAAACAGACTGAGTTTTTTCTATATTCTATTTTTTCTAAGCACTTGTTCTCCTCTTAAGATTTTCTAACTAGTATCTTGAAAGGGTTTTGATACCAAATAATGCATTGATTCCTCCAGAAAAGGTATATAAATATATGTAAATTGGAGTTCTAAATATCCAAAGAAACCACATAATTCAATCTTATATTAGAAATGATAGGAAAGGCAGATGTGGCAAAATACACCTTTAATCCCGGCACTCAATATCTCTGAGTTTAAGGCCGGCCAGCCTGGTCTACAGAATGTATATATACCATCCAGGACAGCCACAGCAATACAGAGAAACTCGGTCTGAAATCAATCAAAGGGAAAAACAGAAAAAAGAAAAGAGAAGAAAAGGTAGATAGATAGAAAGGGAGGGAAGGGGAAGGAGAGAGAGAGAGAGAGAGAGAGAGAGAGAGAGAGAGAGAGGAGGGTGAGAGAGAATTGTATATGCCTTGCAAAATATACCACATATCTAAAATATTATAATAGCTGAGTTGGACTAAGCTACTGGTAAACGGTTTCCTGTTGAATGAATCTTTTAAAACATCTCCATGTGATTTATTATTTCCCTTCAATTCTGTCTTCTCCTTAATAAGCAATTATTTATTTGACCCTCTTTGTTAATATTCCTTAAGTTGGAAAATGATTTTCTATGAACATTCTCTTCTTTTGTATATACTCATCCTTCATCTTTGGACATAACTATGTATTTACACTTCTTACAGCCTTGACATTTTAAAGTAATTTAACTGAAATAATTAATAATAGGAATAAAATAGGTATGCCTATGAACGTGTAGATTGCATTTCACTGTCAGCTTCCAAGTTACCCTAGACCTGAATATCATGTTCCTAGATAGATTCCTCAATCTCATAAACCAGAATTAGAATATGCAAGACATAGTGTTGCTGTCCATCTAGCTTCTCTCCTGCCACATATTTTTCTTTAGAGGATATTTAATGACTAATAGCTGCAGTTAATTTTTCAAGGAATCCCTACGTTTCTAGTCTACTCTTTAGCCAGGGATTCTTTGGGATTACAAAAAAAAAAAAAAAAAAAAAACCACATAGTACATGGAGGGTGAACCTTGTGTCTTCTAATAGCTTGCAGAGTTTCATTCCCCTCCCAGCCCCTGTAAGCTTAAGAGAATTTCTCAGAAGCCCCTTGATTGGCCATATGGTCTAGACTTAGACCAGCATTGATTCTTTCAATGATTTCTTTTTCACTTAGTAATAATCGCTGCCCTTGAGATGGGAGACAGTATCTTCCAGTGCTCTGAATATTTTATATATTCATATATGTTGTTTTTAATTTTTGATGTCCTATTTTTAAAAAGCAAAGGCAAGTCCTCCTCTAACCCTTCTGCCCTTAGAGAGCCAGTCCAAACCTTCTAGTTTTTCTGTCTCTGCATCACTCTGTAGACTTCATACACCACTTGTGTGCACAAAAGCAGATGGATCTCTCCTTGCTACTCTGGATGTAATTGAACTCAACTGGCTAAGGAGACCATTCAGGTCATGTAAATGTTTGTGGCAGTACAATGGTGACAGAGATAGCTGGAGGTCACACGTTGTTTTGGAAGAGAGTATAGGACATAAGAAACTTAAAGTGAAATTTTTCAATTTTTAGATGGAATTGTTACATATTTCTAAAACAAACAAACACCTTCCCCTCCAAACAAAAACAAAATGAAGAAAGCAAGGCCAAATCATGCCAACTGCATTTAACACATGGTCTTCTGGTGTATAGTCTTTCATTTCATAGGTTCTGTCTGGTAGATGAGATGTGATGATAATCACTTGAATGATTTTAACTAAAGAAACCTCATCCTCTTAAAGCATTGGCTTCTTTCTTACCTCCCACTTTTTTTCTTCTATCTTGCTTCATTCTTCCCTTTATAAAATAATAACACAGAACTTTTTCTAATGTTAGTCAGTATATATAGCTTGCCAAGTGAATATTAAATACATGCATGTGTATGTATGATGACATATACTTGAAATTTCATAAAATATTTATTATAGTTAGCAGCAAATAATATATTTATGGATGGTTTGATCTGTATAATTATTTGGGCACAGTCTCATCTTTTATTTAGAATTCAAATATTTGGTAACTTAAGCACTTAGGATACAATTGTAAATGTGAGTTAAGTGTTAATAAGATAGTATAAAACTCCCAAATTCTCTTACATTTAAACACATATTTTAATTGTACATAGTAATATCATTCAATGTCCTATTACTGTTCATGCATACTGTATGCACTGATCAAATTCTACTGTCCTTTCTCTACTCCTGAACTTTGTATAGAAAGAGCATTTGCCCAGAACCACATCACACTGAGACTGTACAATGGAAGCAGCAAAATGGGAAAGGATGTGGTGAGGATGACTTCTGAATATGCTGCATATGGATATTCTAAAGAAAGGTAGGCTTGCAGTCCAGCAGAGGTCTTCATGTGTCAGCTTGCTTGCTAGCTCAAAACACTTTGAAGTGACTTGAATTACAATGACTTTTGTAATTCTGTCATACTTGAAGCTCTTGCAATAGAGCCAGGATTTCCTTATGGTATGACAGGTCTTGGGAAGTACTTGAATTTGCAACCCATGGGTTGAGTAGTAATGGAAAAAAAGAGTAAAGATTAGAAAAATGGAAGGGCTTTGGAAAAGAGCTCTGGATTGCCACATCCATGGAACACAGATACTCCTGCTAGACATTTCTCTGAACCCCAACCTTTCTGCTAAGCACAATGAATTGTGAAGGAACTTTTGTTTCTCAATATTGGTCAAGTATTTACACTTACCCACATTAATATATATTTTTGTTTTTGTTTTTGTTTTTTGTTTGTTTGTTTTTGGAATTCACATAGTCTCTAGGCCATGGGTTACCTCAACTTACTCTGGAGTTACATTCCAATCGACCCAATGTAAGTTGAATGTATTCAAATAGAAGATGTATATGATATGCTTCCTTCAGAATACCATAGCGTAGCAATTGCTGTATCAGTTTATTCTGTGAGTAGAGGGTGTTTTCTTTATTATTGACTGTCTTATTAGGATTTCTATTGGCATAGCAAAACATCATGACTCAAAAGCAAGCTAGGGAGCAAAGGGTTTATTTGGCTCACACTTCCATATCAATGCTCATTAGTGATGAAAGTCAGGGCAGGAATTTAAGCAGGGCAGGATGCTAGAGGCAGGGGCTGATCCAGAAGACATGGAGGGGTGGGGACTGTTTACTAGCTTGCTCAATCTTATGGGGGAATTTTTTCATTTGGGGTTCCCTCCTTTCAGACAACTCTAGCCTTTGTCAAGGTGACATAAAATTAGCCTGTATATCAATATTCTGAGAGAGGAAGAATCCATCTTCTCAGAGGGATGAGCCATCTGAGAGTTTGTACAATCCAAGCTATCAACCTTAAACACATATACATAGAGAATGAATACTAAGTAAACTCAGGACATATACATAAAGTAAGAGGCTGTGAAGTTATAAAAGAAATAGAGACAAAAGAGAAATTGGTGGGAGAGAAGGAGGAAGGAAATAATGCCAATATGGTCCTCAAATATACTACAGGGACCTGTGATTTAGAATGTGAATGGATGTGCATGTGAATGAATTCCCCATTATCATAAAGTAAAGTAATAACATCAATAGTGACAACAAGGACACACATACACACACAAAATAATCTATTGTAGGTTGTAGACCCTGTGCAACAAAATAAATACCTACTTCTTTCTCCTTGGTAGAAATATGTAGGACTCCCTGATAACACCGACTTTTCTGAGATGGACAAGTCATTCTTTTTCTTTCCTTCTATGAGCCTTTTCCCTTTCTGTTTAACGTCTCTGTTTCTTGAATTATATAACTGAATTCACTGGTTTGCCTACTGGGGAAGACAAAGCCAGAACCACCATGGCCAAGGAATGACTTGGAGAATGGCTTTTTCTGCAGCCAGCAGGTAAAGGAGAGGGCCGGAATTATTTCCAAAGCAATGCTTTCCAGAAACAATGGCAGGCACAGAGTTTTATTTCGGGAGTACACAAATGTTCGTGTAGGCAAACCCTTTAAGAGTAGACTCATTTCTAAGCATGCACATTTATGCTGTACATTCTTAAGCATGTTAGTTTAAATTTATAGTTCAAAAAAGATTTGAGACATGCCATTTTATATGCTTGAGGTTCTAGAATCTGTCTAAAGGTTTAAATGGTGAATAGAAATACCTTTGAGTTTACTCCTCTTGAATGTTGAATACAGTAGGCAGAAAGAACCCCAACATATTCACCTTAAATCATAAAGAGAGTATATAGTAGCACTTTAAAGAAAGGTGAATGTAAGACCTTACCCTTAAAGGGGTCCCTCATAACAGACTGCAACATTTTACTTATTCCAGTTCTCTTTGAGGACCTTCTAATTGCCCCAGTCTTGCAGGCTGAGTACAGACTTTCTCACTTTAAGATGTGGTCTATGCATAGACATTTATGTGTTCATTTATAATCTCCAAGTGAAAGCATATAGAGGATAATGACACAAATAGCCAAAACAGAAGTTACAATACTTGAATAAATTAAAATTTTATTTTAATCCTAGCCAGCCTTTTCAGAATCCTCTTCCCACACAGCACTGAAAAACTTTTAATAATGTTGCTAGAAATTTATTTTAGAAGTTGTTCGTCTAGTACATAGACTTCAGCTCAAAGCAGAATCAGGTTAGAAATCTTTTTGACCCAGTGTAGCAGGAAGCTTTCCTTCATGAGGTCTATTTGATAATCAGTTCCCAAGCTTGAACCCTGGAGTTGCCTGTCAGTGTGCATAAATCAAAGATAGTCCCTTTTGCCTAGATGATGAAGGCTCATTCCTGGAGGGTTCAGCTCTAAATGACACTATATTGCATAATGTATGAGCAAGTGGATGAAGGATGAATTCAATGCTGTAACTGCTACCTGCTCTGTCAAAGCTCAAACTTCCAGATGTCCAGAACTCTGTGTAGCACTCTACTAAAGCCCCTGCTCCTATATGGTTGTTATCTAGCAGCAAATGTTATCTCTCAGCAAATAACGATCAAATTAATGTTTAAATAATATCACTCAATGCTCTTGCTCCCTTAGCAGGCTTTTGGATGAATCCTTTATTCAAGTGTCTAACCACCCACAAAGAAATCAGACAATTTAAGGTACTCAAAGAGTATCTTACTGCTTATGACTTGACAAAAGGAAGAGGTAGGCCATGTATGATGTGGCCTTTGGGTGACTAGTCCAGATCAAATAGTGACCTTCAACACAGACTTTTTACAACACCTCCCAACAGAAGTGGCTAAATATTACAGAGGTTCTATAAGACTTTGATTACTGGAAAGATCTAGCATGAGCTTTCTGTGATTGAGTTAATTAAGGAGCTGTGCATTAGTGGATTATCTGATTCAGCCATTGACAGTAGGATATAAATAAATAGAATGCCTTTTCTGTACTCCTGTCTTGTAGCTAGGTTTAAAAAAAATGTATATACACACACACACACAGAGAGAGAGAGAGAGAGAGAGAGAGAGAGAGAGAGAGAGAGAGAGAGAGAGAGAGAACCGTAGGGAAAGATGGAGAGAGACAGAGAATTGACTCACATATTCTCAGTGAATATTGGCATGCATAAAAGTCATGAGCCCTATCAAACAGGCCTCCAGCAACGATCATTTTAATTTTAAAGGTATATATCCCAGTTGGCATGGTGATCTTTGCTCATATCCTAGCGCTCTGAAGGTCGGAGAGTCAAAAGTCTATGGCCTGTTCCGTCTGCAAGCAGAGATTTAGGCTCAATTCCCTCATGCATAGAGAAAAAAAAAAAATCTTCATGGAGCCCAGCTTAGATTCATAGGAGGCTCTTCCAAGTGACTGTTGTCGCTTTATCTGTTTTCTCACCTGCCACTCCGTAGCCATTTTAGTCCACAGTGCGGCTCTAAGTTGTTTATGCTCTGGAGCCTCTGACTTTTCTAGGTTTCCCCTGTATCATCTGAGGCCGAGAAGCTTCGGCTCACCGCACACTGGCTTTTCCGTGGATGAGAACTCAGAAGTAGGAAGAGAGCCTTTCCTGCAGCACAGCCTGGGACCACATTGCTGACTGAGTCACCTGTGCGCCTGAGCCAGTAGGCAAGCCAGTTTCCGGCCACCATATGTGTTTGAGGCCTGACTGCGTCCTCCTGGACGTTCCTCTAGGTGCTAATTGCTTTAGTGAGAAAAAACTGTGCAAAGCAATTAAGCAGTTCCCTTTTCTCCCAGTCCAGGCTCTCAGAAGCAAGGGGCTGGGAGAGGGTTCCTGCTCTCCCACTAGGTTGCAAATTGCTCAGAATGAATAAATACATTTGTTCACTTTTCAAACTGTGACCAGCCACCTGGTTCTCTTGTGTTGCTCTCTGAGCAGAGAAGGCAGATGACGGCCTCTCTATTGCTGAACTCCAGCCCATAAAAATGCTTCACCGCACTCTGAGCTATTTTTGCAAGGACATCTGTTGCCAAAAAAGAATTTTAATTAAGCAAAAACACATCTCTGTTTTGTCCATGGCAAGGAGGCTTGTGAAAGCTTTCTTGTCTCAGATGCATGCTAAATCTGGAGAAATGGAAGCCTTAAGGTATTTTGTAAGGGACATTTTGCTGCTCAATTTGAGGGGCACAACAGATTTTTTTTTCCCATGGGAAGAAAATTATTGGAAGTGCTTGTTTGTGTTTTTCAAAATAAAGCCCAGACTGCATTA
The DNA here is from genome assembly GCF_900095145.1 of Mus pahari. NCBI lineage: Eukaryota > Metazoa > Chordata > Mammalia > Rodentia > Muridae > Mus > Mus pahari. The sequence goes on along the minus strand of NC_034592.1, from coordinate 34,926,692 downwards.
ATAATTAATTGTCCATAATATAATCTGACATGTTACCCCATGGTTTGATAAAGTTGAAAGCTATTTCCACAAGGCGACTTGCCAGCTATTTTGTGCTCCTCCAATCTTCTTCCCAGGTGATATTCATCATTTTAACCTCAAGCTTCCAGAACACCACATTAACACATAAATTAGAAGCCCTGGCACTGTGTTAGCTGTTATAGCTACTATGGATGAGATTGCCCAATCATAAAGAAAAAAAGTAAAGTGATCAAATCAGAGAGTGGCTGCAGACATTAATACTGCATACAATAAACTGTGGGGGGGGGCTTTCTGCACTTTTCAGGAATGCAAGTATATTGAGTACCTTTTCACTCATCAAACGCTGGTACACTGGCAGATATAACTTCTTCATACGCGAAACTGATCCTCTAACCATATACCCTTCAAATCCCTTAAGTGCCTTTAGGGACACTCTATTTGGCAGCACAGGCACATCAGACAAGCTGATTACTAGAGGGCACTTTCAAGTAGCAGGCCCAGCAGGGTCTTGCTGGCAGCACGGGAGGACAAATTACCTGCTACTATTCAGATTGTTTCTGGACACCTCTATTATTGAATGGTGTGACTGATTTGTCCTCTTGGCAGGTAGACAGAGAAAATCATCTTGGTTGAGGCAGTTATAAGCTCACATTTCTACCCCATAAGATCCTTGCAGATAGGACTCTGCCTGCATGTTAAAGAATGGAATATAGAATCCACGGTATACATAAAAGCTGGGATGCTTCCTTACCTTATGAAATCTTGCCGACATTTTAGTCAATTTTGGAGAAGTTCCGCTGTGTAGAAGCACAGGAGATTTTCCTTTTATTCCTTTTTAAAGAGGGATGGTAGCCATCCCTGTCTATGGTAGCTAGGATACCTTCCCCGCTTCTTGGTTGCCAAGGTTTAACAAGGTAAACTTTGTTTTGCCTTAGCCATCCTATAAACAGAACATGGATCTTTCTCCGTCACCCAAAATATTATTGACAGATTTAAAATGCGTATGTTGCTTGAGTAGTTATTACTTCTGTGCTGAGGCCTTAGTGTGATTGACAGCTGCTTGTGCAAATTTCAAGTGTAGTTTTTAACTTGGGTTATTTTTAACTTGCCATCCCCTAGTTTTAATTGTCAGGGTGCGTTGGTAAGTGTGCTTGTAAGGGAAAGGAATCCAGTGAAAAATAAGTTGAGAAGAGGGAAATTTATTAGCAAAACTGTCAAGTGCCAGGTTGCAGGTTTTAGGAACTTCTAGGTCCAAGGGCTCAGCAGTGTGAAAGATAGTCTGTTTTGCAATCTGTTTTCCTCTACAATGGCCTTATGGTGTTGAGTAGCTCATACATCAATTTACCTCTTCAGCTCTTTCTTTGTAGTGGTTCTAGCACATGAGCAACCTCTAAGCACCAGGGGCAGATGCACAGACTGCTATGGACTGCCTAGCATTATACTAGTATATATATATATATATATATATATATATATATATATATATATATATATATATATATATATATATATATATATATATATATATATATATACTAAGGAGCTCTGAGATCTGGTTCAGAAAACTTCTATTTGTGCCATGATGTCCTCACAGCAAAAGACAATAGCAATCCTTACTCTATTGGCTGTTTTGGAACAGTAAGTTTGATGTATATTCCAATCCTTTATAAGTTCAATTGCTTTTATTATTGATATAGGTTATCTATGAAATGCATCCCTGTAGCTGGGGGATAGAATATGTTGATTAGATATAGTTGGATCATGTGTATTCTTGGGTAACTAGGATGATAATCTTCTTGGTACTTACATCACAAGGATAGACATTAATCTCCTAAAAGAAATTTGATGATTTCTTATAATACAAATAACCAATACTAACAAGCTGAAAAAAACGACACAATTAGATAACTGGTACTTGGATAGTGATGTTGCTTACAATCTGGCCAAGTAAAATGGCAAATGGGAAACGCTTTTAAAATAAGAAAGTAAAATACATTAATATGAATATTTTCCATCCTTACCTCAGCAACTAACACCAAAGATTGCTTATAGCCTAGCATCTCGTAAAGTATATCAAAAATGAATCTAAAGATCCTAGCTGTCACCTTGAGAGGAGTACATGGAATCTCATCAACAGGTATCATTACCCAATCTATCAAGCCAGCAGCCACCACCTGAGATCTGGTGGAGCAAAACATCACATTCAAGTAACACTGCTCACCCCAAAGACCCACAGGCAGCCACCCAAGGATAACTAGATCCTCATATCTCCAACAGGTATCCTGACTACATACCAAGCTTCCTAAGATTGTTATTCCAAAATATAGCTTGACCAGAACTTATTCAAAGTAGAGTAACTAGACTTGAAATGCCACATAGGAAGACATCAAAGACGAGGACCACCAAGTGGTCTTCAGTGTATATTTAGGCAGAAAGCAATAGGCTTTCAAATAATTTTCATTAAACTAATAACCTTCAATGCAATTTTGACAAAACAAGGCCTCAATGTTCTTACAACGTAATCTTGTCTTGACTATTGTGAGGCAATTTAAGCAAAAATAAAGACTTAACAGACAAACTACTTTGGGAAGTACAGAAAACCTTGAGTGAAGGAAGTCCTGAGTTGAATGTGTACTGTTGTTGTTTTGTTTTGAGACATGGTCTCTCTTTGTAGTCCTGGCTGTACTGGAGCTTGCTGTGTAGATCAGGTTGATCTCAAACTCACAGGTCTATCTGCTTCTGCCTCCTAAGTGTTTGGATTGAAGATATCTGCCATGATACCAGGTTCATGAATATGTAGGATTTTTTTTTTTTTTGACATGGGCATGTCTTAGACTCCAATGCTTCAGTCACATTAGAGTGGCAAAGCCTTCGCTGAATGAGATGCAGGAGGATGGCAAAGCTATAAACCCTTGGATGTTTACAGTCTGAAGACTCTTCTGATATAGAGACTACTCCTATTAAGATTAACTGAATCTGTAATTCTTTGTAGCTGTATATAATTATGGTGTCTTGTTGTTTTTCTGCATATAATAAACTACCTTCTTTTCATCTGTAGGCAATGGCCCCAACTCTCTGATCCAGGATTACTGAAGCTTCTCTGTCTGAGAGCTCAGTTCACCCAACCATCTTTGCTGTGTCCATGTGACTGTCATTTCTTCATTTTTTTTCATCAGTCCAGCCATATTTAGTCTCTGAGGCCATGTACAGTGTAGCATACTTCAGATGTACAAGTCTCAGCCAAGAAACAAGAATAAAATGAAACTAACACAACATGACCCTACTCCCCAAATTACAAATTATATAGTAGTGGATATGCCAATGATAATGACCTGGAAGATCTCCCAGACAAAAGAAGTCAAAAGAATAGTCATAACTATGGACAAACAACTGAACCAAGATAAAAACAAAGAGTTTAGTGAATAAGGAAGTCAATAAAAGATAGTACAATTGAATTAAAAAAAAATAGAATTGCTGAAGAGAAACCAAACTAGAATGATGCTGAAAATACAACTCAGCAAAAGAAATACAATACAAACTCTAGGAAAACATCACCAACAGAATGCATCATGTGGAAAACAGAGTCATGTAGAAGAAAAACAGAAGAGAAAGAAGAGCTGTTAGATCACACAGTGATGTTCAATGAGAAATTTTAAAAATTATTAACACAACAGGAGAGAGTTTGGGACACCATGAAAAGGCCTAACCTTTGACATATAGGCATAGGAGAAACCATAGCAGAAGCATAGAATATTTACAATAAATCTTTTTTAAAATTCTAAAATCTTGGCAAAGAGATTTCCATCCAGGTAAAAGAAATCTATTGAACAACAAATTCACAAGACTATAACAGAAACTCATTGTGATATACTATAATTAAAATATTAAATCTAGAATCAAAATTTTGGAATAGGAAGAGACAAAAATCAAGGCTCAAATGAGCAGAATAAAGTCAAACAGTAATAACAAAAATTACAAAGAATTAATGTAATAAATACTTGGCTCTTTGAAAATATCAACAACATTGATGAATATTTAGTAGAATTAACCAAAGGGATGAGTTGAGAGTCAGCATGAATAAAATTAAGAGACGCAAAGAGAGACATTGCAGCAGACACTGAAGGAATTGAGATACTCATAAAGATACTTTAAAAAACTATATTCCAATATACTGGAAACTCTAGAAATAGATGAATTTATAGATTAATATTGCCTACCAAAGTTAAGCCAAGCTGAAGTAAATAACCTAAACTAATTATCTAAATGCCATCATTAAAAATCTCCCAACCAAAATCCCAAATAAATTAATAAAAGTTCATGGCTAGATGGATTTACCCTAGAATTCTTTCAGACCATATAACTAATACTAACGTTCCTCTAATTATTCTATATACTAGAGATGGACAAATTCCTACCAAATTCTTTGTACAAATCCAGTATTACCTTGGTACACAAACCAGATAAAAACTCACCAAGAGAACTGTCTCTTTGATGGAGATAAATCAATAAATGCCACCTACCATATAAATAGACATAGCTCAGAAAACACTTAATCATCTCATTGGATGCAGGAAATGCCTTTGACAAAAATCTAACATCCTTTCATTATAAAAGTCATGTGGATACTGGAGATGCAGGAGATACTTACAACCTAATAAAGACAAATGGATCAAGGTCCTTAACATAAGCCCTGTTACCCCAATTCTGTTATACCATTAAGTAGGGAATATACTTCAACCTATAAGAGCAGGAGAATTACTTCTCTGACAGAATAGACACTAAAATTGACAATGGACACTTGGGACATTATGAAATCCAAAAGCTTCTATATATGAAAGGCTACCATTGTTCAATCAAAGAGACAGATTAAAGAGTGGAAAAAAGTATTTACCAGATATATAGCTTATAGATGATTAGTATCTAGAATATATAAATTATACAAACACACACACACACACAAACACACACACACAAACCCCAAACTATAAACACTGAAACTAAAACACCACCACCACGAAAAGCAAATACCCTAACCACCAAGAATTTAAACAATCCAATTAAAAACTGGGACAAGGAAATAAAGAGTTCTTAAATGAAGAAATTCAATTGGCTGAGAATTATACCAAAAGTATTCAATATTCATAACTATAAGAGGAATCCAAATAACAACTACTTTGAGAATTAATCTTACTCCATCAATGATCAAACTGGATAATATTACAAACAAAACAGAAGAGCAAATACAAGCAAATGAAGCTTCGGTGTGGTCCAGACAATTGTGTGGGTCTAGGAATGCAATAGGCACAGCATCATCCTGAATCGTAAGTGTGTAGAACTGCATTGACACTTCGTAGACCTTAGCATTTTATTGAGAAAACAGATCTTTGAAAAGGAGTAGGAAGTGGACTTAAGTAAGATGCAAGAACAAAAGAGGTTTATATAAATTAACAATGGTGAGGTCAACAATTATGAAGATATCAGAGTAGCTAGTTCTAATCATAAAAGATTTATCAAAGGAAATCATTTGCTAATGGAAATCTGAAACCACAGAATAAGGTAATACTGAATTATTGACCCTCCTAAAAATCAATTGTCTACACTCCTATGATATTAGGCTCAATAAATATGCTGCTGTGTATTCAAATTAAAGGAACAACTCAAATATGGATCCAGTGGTTACAATCATTTTGTCACTGGCCTCAGATATTTCATAGAATTTACCCAAATTGTTTCTTAGGATTAATCAAAGGGCTATTCGGATTCTTGGCAGGACTGTAGGATACTTTGAATAGATGGGGTGAAGAGAAGTCCACCTGTTTATCATTAGTTACAACTTTTTCATCTTGCATGATGCATCTTTATGAGGTACTGACAAGCTCTTCTGTCATGGTAATAGAGGGAGATGATAGCTTCTGATTGACCACACTTCATGACAAACTTTATGTAAAGCCCCACAGTCTCCAGTCTAAAGAGAGATTATAACTGCAAAGAAGTTCATTAAGTTGTAAAGACTTTAGTCCTAGTTAATTGTGGTAGGTGCTATTTGTATTTATTTATATAACAAGAAAAGTAGTCTTCAGTTATCCTCTGTCCTTTGTGATGGGATATTTAGTCTCAGATTGTTACATTATGTGCAAGTTGTCATCATTAAATATTTACAAAGAATCAGCTACATCTTCTTTTATGAAGTTTCCTTATTTTAAGAAGAATCTTTTCTCCTCCTTTGCTTATATTAACATTGCCACTTATTTTCCTGAGAGATGACTTATTGGGGAAAATCTGTTTTTATATCCATGCCATTATATACATTTGGATATCTCTAGTAATTGGCTATTTAAAATCATGTTATGATGATTTTATATAAGTAAATACATATTCAATATCCTAGTTTGAACAAGTTTTCTTACTTATGTAGAACAATGAGGTATGGCCTAATCAAAATAATAAAATGAAACATTAAGACTGGCCCAACTTGGAATCCATCACGTGGGCAAACACCAAACCCTGACATTATCACTAATGCTATGATATGCTTAGAGTCAAGAGCCTAGAATGGCTGTCTTCTGAGAAGTTCTGCCAGCATATGACTGAGACAGATAAAGGTACTTACAGCCAACAATTGGACAGAGGTTGAGGACTCCTATGGACTGAGGTTTAGTTAGGGGATGGATTGAAGGAGCTGAAGGGGATGGCAACCCCATAGGAAGACCTACCATGTCAACTAACCTGAGACCCCTGAGAGTACACAGAGACTAAATCACAAACCAAAAGCATACATGAGCTCTACTGTGGCCCCAGGCACATATGTAGCATAGGACTGACTGCCTTGTTTAGCCTTAGTAGGAGAGGATGTGCCTAATCCTGAAGAGATTTGATGCTCTAGGGAAGAGGGATGTGGGGTTTGGGTGGAGGGTGTACTCCTTCAGAGGTAAAGGGTTAGCTGGATAGAGTGAAGAAATATGGGGAACAGGAGAGGGGGAAACATGTGGGATGTAAATGAATAATCTAATTAATTAAAACAGAAAAAGCTGTCATATAAATTCAGATATATACGTTTTCCATTGGGAAAACTTAAAATAATGATCATAAAGAAATTAAACCAACTTACTGAGAAAACTAAACAATAATCAGAAAAATGAGGCATGTACAAAATGAGAATCAACATAGAGAGAAAATCAAACAGAAACTCCAGAATTGAATCAAATTATAAGAGTTAAATATTTTATTAAAATTTCTAAAGCAGAGTAAAGTTATCAAAAGTATCTGTCAAATATAACAACATATTTGAAACAATGGATTTGAGAAAGTACAGAAAAAAGATATGACATATATATATATAGATATAGATATAGATGTAGATATAGATATAGATATAGATATAGATATAGATATATATGTATATATAGATATATAAAGAGAGAGAGTCTGTGTATGTACATGTATACATACACATATATATATACACATATGTATATGTATAAAACTGTATGTGATACAAATATATAGAATTTTAAAATTAAAAGCAAGAGAGAAAAAAACAGAATGTCCATTTGGAGAAGTATTGATCCTAAATTTCTAAAATGTGGGGAAAGAAATGGCTTCATAGAACTATCTACAAATAAAATAGTTTTAGTGGAATTACAATGAGGCAATATTTCATGGGTTATTTTCTCCTTGAGTTTATTTAACATCTTTACAAGCATTACTTTAAATCTTTTGGAGTGACTATTATTATTTTTTGTCTTATTTATCTTTCCCTTGGAGTCATTCATCACCTCTGGCTCTTAAAACCTTTCTGTCCCCTTGTCCACAGAGTTGCTTGAGTTTTGAAGGAAAGGGTTTAATGAAGACACTGTGTTTGAGACTGATTGCTCCAAAGAGCATATTGTCTCTGCATACTGCTCAGTTGTGGATGCCCGTGTTCACTCCCATCTCCTGCAAGCAGCTTCTCTGATGAAGGCTGTCGTTGACCTATGTGTATAGCAGAAGGTCATTATGAATCAAACTTTTACAGTGTTCCTTTAGCAGAATAGTAGTATTTGATTTTCCCTTAGGCATGACCTAGTCTCGGGTTTTTTTGACCACTTTAGCAGTGTCGGGGATTGTTTCTATGTCATAGAATGGACCTTGAATTTAACAACAACAACAAAAAAAATGTTGATTCCTCTGATAAAATTTGTGCCATGATCAGTATATCTTGCAAAAAGGTCACTGTTGTAGGCTTCTAACCAGGTCATATTGATGATGACGTTTTCCCTTCAGATCAGAGTACTTTTAAGGACCAATCACACTAATCAGTAGTGATGATACTTCCCGTTCTTTTTCTGAGACTTCAAGTTCTTTTTATAAAATAATATAAGTAACTGTTGTCTTCAACATTAGGCCTGGCCACCAGGTTGGAGCAAAGAGAAACTAAGAACCTTTACAAATAGCCTGTGATGTTTAGAAGCTTCTAGGGAATACTTTGGCTAAAGACTCAAGATTTAACTTATTACTGACACCAGAGGTGGTTTTTTTTGGTGACAAAAGATATCTAGTTGACATTGTCTTCCCCATTTTAAATTGACTTCATTTAGAGTATTTCCATTCTTATATGTACTTATCACACACACACACACACACACACATCATTGAACATCATTATTTTTTCTTTTTTAGTAGTTGTTTTGTTTTCATAATTTGTATTATTAATTTGTTTGTTTTGATTTTAATTTTTGTGTTTTTTAGAGATAAAATGAGAGCAAGAACATAAAATTTGGTGGTTGGAGAGGTAGGGAGGCCCTAGGAGGACTTAGGAGGAGGGAAAGTGATTAAACTCTACTGTAGGAAAATTTTAATTAATAAAAATATAAATAACTTCTGTATTTGGAAAAGCAACCACTTTCTCAGTTTCTCTTAGGTTTATTGGATAAGATTTTATCATATCCCCTTGAACTGGAGTTACAGATCTTAGTGAGCTACAATATAGGTGCTAGGAACTAAAACTGGGTCATTTGTAGGAATAGTGAATGTCCTTCACTGCTGAAGAGCCCTGCACTCTTATTTCTTAAACAAGAAAATCTTGTCTGTTAAAGTGAGCAAATGATTGTAATAATTCGGTAAATAGTATTTAATTTTCTATTAAGGAAGTGATCATAATTAAAATGATTACACTTTCAATAGAACCCTTGCAGAAGGTGTTGAACTTGTTTCCTCTTTTGCTCCTAGGGGTGTTTCACAGATGTCTCCTGTTGCATAAATGAGTAGGACCGCGTACATTACACAATGTAAACTCTTATGAATGTGTTTGGAGCAAGGCTTGTTGAGGACAAAAATCAGAGAACAGGCTTATCTTGATGGATCACAGTATTGAGCTAGCTACACCTCTTGCTTGGTATCTATTTCTCACACACCTCTTTCTCAGTAGTCAATCTAGAAGAGCGGAGAGACCATAGCTATGAGTCAGGATGAATATGGAGAATTTCCAAGTTCATGCTACCCAGAGATTCCACTCTCCCTCCCGTAGCCCTCAGCGTTTTTGTCTCATTAGCATCTTGAGACTATAAAATTATGTGTGCCAAAGTCTGAAAACTTTTGTGCGACTGATGAGGAAAAAATATATTGGCAAAAGACCCTGCACATATGATGAAAGATCCTGCATATATGATGATGGATCAGAAAGAAACTGGGGTAGGATCAATGAGGAAAAGGGAAAGCAGAAGTTGAAAGGACAAGCAGTCTACACACTTTTCCCACTTCTCTCCCTGATGACACACTTTCCAAGCAAAGTCAGCAGTTGTTTCAGTAGCATAAAAGTAGAAGACTGCTTGAAAGTTGTTTAGACACTGGCTTGGTACTGTGACTTTTCTATATGTGTATTTTTGAATATTAGGTTTTAATTTTTGCTTTATGCAATTCTTGAGTCTACTATTCAGTGAAAATATATAGACATGGTACAAAATTTTCTATGAATTTTTTGTTATTGATCAATTTACATTAAGATTCTGATATCAATGTATTATTCTTTATATAGAAAATTTCATATACATATATGGTATGAATATATAAATAACACAATATTTTGACTTTTATTTTACTTATATAAATGGATGTTCATTTATACTTAATTATATTATATAACATTAATACTACATGAAAATTATATAGATAGCATTTATGTATTCAAGAGATAACTATCAATTTTTAAATTATTATTGTGTTTACTGGAATAATAGGATAGTGTTGATGTGGAAATCATATATCAAATCATATAATATATTTAATTTTAGAGCAATGAAGCAAGAACAATCACTATGGAGTTTTTATGAGGATAGTTCACTACTATGATCAAATATTTACTCAAATTTCTATATTTTCCGTGTTTTAATATATTATCAAGACCTTCTAGGAAATTAATGAAAGAAGTTAGAATCTAGAAGGATAATTATAGAGTCGAAAGAGACTGAGAGCTGAACTTTCACATTCAGTGCTACTGTATGATGAGTCCAACGATCATTATGCCTGATATCAGTGGGCAAACAGCCAGAATAGAAGCATGAGTCTGAAAGGTGCTAGATAGCAAAGTGGGAGAGAAGAACTGAGCCAGAGTAAAACTAGGGCTCCTTGAGAAGAGAAGATTCAATTATAGCATAAATCCATCGACAGAAATGTATGTTGAATGAACTCTATGCAATGCTGCTAAAGAATAGGATGAGGTTTGAGAAAGATCTTTTAGTTGGTTATTTTATTTACTTACATTTCAACTGTTATCCCCCTCTCCCCTCTGTACACCCCCTATCCCATCACCCCTTCCCCTGCTTCTATGAGGGAACTCCCCCACCTATCCACCCACACCTGCCTCACCACCCTAGCATTCCCTAAACTGGGGCATTGAGCCTTCACAGGACCAAGGGCCTCCTCCCATTGATGCTGGATAAGGCAGTCTTCTGCTACAAATGGTGCTTGAGCCATGGGTCCCTCCATGTGTATTCTTTGGTTGGTGTTTTAGTCCCTGGGATCTCTGGGGGTCGGGGGTTCTGGTTGTTTGATATTGTTCTTCCTATGGGGTTGCAAACCCCTTCAGCCCCATCAGTTCTTTCCCTAACATTGGGGTCCCCACACTCAGTCTGATGTTTGGCTGTGTGCATCTGCATCTGTATTGGTCAGCCTCTGGCAGCATCTCTCAGGGGACAGCCATCCTGGGTTCCCATCAGAGAAAGAAGGTAGTGAAGCAAAGTTGAGTAACCTAAAGGCAGGTCTCAATCTAGGACAAGAAGCTATGTATCAGCAAAACTAGGAAGCAAATGCTGGGGAGTCACATTAAATGCGTACAATGGAGGGTGCATTAATTGTGTACACTAAGATCTAGCTATGCTTCTTTCCAGATCTGGGGGAATTATGAGACAGTGGATGAGAATTGGGATGGCCATCATCACCACCATCATCGTGACCCTCCATCATTCATTGGTATCTTATTTATGCTTCAAATGCCAAATCCCTCATGATTTGTTTAATTTAATACTCATTAGCACTCTACTTTGAACTTTATCCCACTTATTCATAATAAAAATAAAATTAACTGATACTCAGAGAAGTGATCTTATTTACTTAAAGGCTTGTAGAGGGTAAATAATGAGCCCAGCATTCTAGCTTGTCTGTGTCATCTGTGTTCTTAGTGACAGGCTGTCGCTCAATAGCACTTCATTGCCATTAGTATGCAAGAGGATAAAGTGCTGCAAAAGCTACATGAAATCTAACTGAAGGGGAACCTCACCTGTTGCTTCAGGTCTTCACAGCATCTGCCTTATAGATGAAGGGATAGAATTACGTTGGAGAGGGATTGCAAAGCTTGCTCTGTTAACTGGATGGCATTTCAATCTCCAATGTCACCTGCTTTGTTTTATGTCCTGATTCCATGTGCACAGTGAAAGTGAAATGAAGCTAATGTATTAAGTGCCTTCTTAAGCTCATAGCAGGAAGAGTTCTCACAAGCTTCTCTCCCTCTCCCTCTCCCTCTCCCTCTCCCTCTCCCTCTCCCTCTCCCTCTCCCTCTCCCTCTCCCTCTCCCTCTCCCTCTCCCTCTCCCTCTCCCTCTCCCTCTCCCTCTCCCTCTCCCTCTCCCTCTCTGGTGAGAACCAAACTCAAGACCATGTTTAACAAGCATAGCCTCCATGTTTTCCCAACTACCAAGAGCAATGGGTGCTTCTTTTTGGGCATGCTGCAACATTTTCCTATGGCTCTAAGAGCACGTGGATATTGTATTATTTTTTATTGTTCATTATACTCTCTTCGAGCTTCCTCTCTACTTTTTGTGATTGTAAGCTACTTAAGGGCAGAAGTTTTGGCAATGCAGTTTTAATCTCAGTGTCTGCTGCCACACAACACAGGAATATATAGTTACCAAAATTATTTGACTTGAATGTTATAAATGACTAGTCTAAAGGACAAGATATTAGGTAATTTGCTTAAGTTGAATGCAGATTCATAGCAAGGACCAGGAAAAGTCTTCTGCTCCTATCTATGAATATAGTACTATTATCTTGTTGCAGGAAATAAAAAAAAAGAACTTTTTTTATGAATTGTTTGTGAATTGGGTGGCTTGAAATTTTATATTCTCTGCTATATATCAAATTGAAATAAGTCCTGTGTGCTGAGAATTTGGAGTTTCGTGTCTGGATTTTGATTTAACCTTAGGTAATTAGAACAAGAGGCTATGGATCCTATCTCCTTTTTAATGGTAAATCAATAAAGTGTACAGGGCCTTATATCAGGGAAATGGATGAATTTGGAATGTGTATGTGTGTGTTAGTACATACATGTTATATAACCAAAGTTGAAGTGTTCAAAATGTAGATTATCCTCTTCAAAATTTCTACCTGAACTATATCATTTGGTCCAAGAATATACAGCCTGGTCTACAGAGTGAGTTGAGTTCCAGGATAGCCAGGGCTATACAGAGAAACCCTGTCTCAAAAAACCAAACCAAACCAACCAAACAAACAAACAAAAAACAAGATTAGGTTTTAGATGTTGCTCCCAGAGATTGAAATACCATTGTTTCTGAACCAAGTTTGTGTTGAGTTTTCCTTTACAGGGTGGCTTGTCTTGGTTTGAGAGAGAAGGGTACTGCGGCAAAGCTTGAGTTTGCCTGATGTGTACCACAAGGCCATGGAGGATTTGAAGCATGGGGTTGGCATGGTAGCGACTTGCAAATGAGAACTTAGTGAGCTGGATGGAGAGACTGTGGAGTTCTGAGTCAGAGCCTCCATGAGATAAAAACAGGTCTGCCACTGCCCAGCAGTGCATGGTCGGTCGGCCAAGCTGCCGGGAATATTAAAATATTCGATTTAATATTTCCCACAATGGTTCCAGTTTCCACTTTAATACATTGTGTACATTTTACCCAGAAAGTTTTCTTTTGCCCAATGCTTTGAGCTTCTTATTTATCCTATCTCTGGACCCCACGTGACACAGCAAGTAGAGCTTCTGAACATAAATTAGATTGTGTTGCAGAAGGTACAAGACCTGATAAATGATATAGTTCAGGTAGAAATTTTGAAGAGGATAATCTACATTTTGAACATTTCAACTTTGGTTATATAACATGCATGTACTAACATCACACACACACACACACACATACACATTACAAATTCATCTATTTCCCTAATATAAGGCCCTGTATACTTTATTGATTTACCATGAACAAGAAGATAGGATCAATAACCTACTTAGGTTAAATCAAAATCCAGACATGAAATGCCAAATTCTCAAAAATCTGCCTGCCTCTGCCTCCCAAGTGCTGGGATTAAAGGTGTGCACCACCACGCCCAGCCTTAAAACCTAAGCTTGTAAGCCTTCCTGAAATCTGATTCCTTGGTGGCAAATCCTTGTGGATCCACCATGTTACCGGGAACCTCTAGCAGCTATATCTTACCCTTCTGCTGACCCCGTTCCAAAAGTCCTAACTCTCTCCTGCTTCCTCTACTCCTTCATCCAACCCAGAAGTCCTGCCTACTTGCCCAGTGATTGGCTATTTTATTCATTAGGTGATTGGTTCACAAGAAGTTACCTGAGTACTTGACTCATTCCTTATTCCAGACAGGCCCTTCCAGGAAAGCAGAATTATCATAAAAATACAAGCAGCACAGCACCATCTACAACATCTTTGTGGGGCCTGTACTTGTCTATGTCTTTTGATGTCAGGTATATGAAAGTTGAAGGGAGCTGCTGGCCTTTTTTGTTTGTCTAACCTTGATCACTTTCAGGTTATCGGCTTTTTCTTATGGTTTTTTTTTTTTAAGTGTAGAACTAGAATGCAAGTTTTTAAATTTACTGATTATAATATCAAGCGCAGGGCACTTCACTACATTTTCTTTTCTTCGATGAAGAATTTGAAGACCCAACTCAGAAGAGTAAGTTGATTCTTGTAAAGGGCTCTAGGGAACCAGAGATGCAGAATGGAATTAGAGTCCAGTTCTAAGCCATCTCTGAATAGTCTCTAAAGCAGCTTGCACATAATGCAATATGAGTACATGTGATTTCAAAAGTACTATCCCTAAACAATCTCCAGAAACAACTTACATGTTATAAAATTGTGGGTTTTTTTTTTTTTTTAAGTCTCATTATATTGCCCAGGCTAGACTGAAATGTGTAGTTCTCATGTGCCAGCAACCTGAATGCTGAGATTACGAATGTGTGCCACTGGCCTGGCAAGTGAAAACAAATGTATAAATTTAGAGAGAGGTGTAGAATACATTTGATATTAGCTTCTAAAAGGAAGGATGTTGTCTTAGTTAGGGTTTTACTGCTGTGAATAGACACCATGACCAAGGCAAGTCTTATAAAAAAAACAACATTTAATTGGGGCTGGCTTACAGGTTTAGAGGTTCAGTCCCTTATCATCAAGGTGGGAACATGGCAGTAACCAGGCAGGCATGGCACAGGCAGAACTGAGAGTTCTACATTTTCATCCAAAGTCGGTTAGTGGAAGACTGACTTCCAGGCAACTAGGGTGAGGATCTTATGCCCACTCCCACAGTGTCAAACCAACTCCAACCAGGTCACACCTATTCCAACAAGGCCACACCTCCAAATGGTGCCACTCCCTGGTCCAAGAATATACAAACCGTGTTGAAACTGGAAAACATTTTATTTGAAGATTTTTGTCCATTCCTGTTTATGTGGTTTTATAGAATAATTTAAAATTTGAAAGGTGACTGAGTTTTACATTTGCAAAAAATCATTTTCATGTAGATTCATCCATTTTACTCCTTTATTAAAGGGAACTGAGACCTAGGTAAGCACATGTAAGGAGCAATGCTGAAGAAGCTACAATGTCCAAGGAGGTCCAGCAGCTAACCAGAAATGCACCCCAAGTTCAGCCTGAGGGTGAGACTTTAAATTTTTCTTAGTTTGAGTTTTATTGATGTGAAGAGACACCATGACAGCATTTAACTGGGGCTGGTTTCCATGTTCAGAGATTCCGTTCATTTTCATCAAGGCAGAAAGCTTGGCATGGTGCTTGTGGAGCTGCGTCCTATATCTTGATCCGACTGTGTGCAGGAGAAGACTGACATCCAGGCAGCTAGGAGGAGGGTCTTCAAGCCTTCCTCCACAGTGACATACTTCCTCCAACAAGGCCATACCTACTTCAACAAGGCCAAACATCCCCATAGTGCCATTCCCTGGGGCAAGCATATTCAAACCACCACAGGATTCAAGAACTTGAGATTTCAGCAATTTCATGCAGTAATCAATATGAAAAACTCATAGCCACAATTTCTAGAAGCCTTCAGTTTCCATACAACTAGCTTTCCATGTTTGACCTACTAGGTAATCACAATTCCTCCCCCACCAAAAAAACCACATACTTTTCTTAGTCATATTTGTAAATGGGGAAAGACAGTTGAGTTTGACTCCACAGTGTCACACCTTAAAATCATTCTGTTTTCCACTCTAGATAAGCTATGATATTACCTATTGTTTCTTCTCCCTAAGTCCCAGGACAATAAGTCATTTCAAAAACACTGGACCTGCACTGTAAGTCATGTTGATGTGGCCTGAAAGGGAGGAAATTGACTAATTCTTGCTTTGGACAAAATCATTCTTTTCTTCTCTGACTTATCCCTGAAACAGATAATATTTCTGTGTCTATGTTCACTAATTATTTATAAGACTGTGGCTATTTCTCAGCTACGGTGCTTTCTGATTAATATTCATTGTGTTTTATCAAGGTCAGCTGTATGTAAGTTTATTTCCATCACTGGATTGCGAACTTAAAACAAGATTGCGATTGTGATTGCTTTGTATGTTTTCCTCCTGCTGACATCACTTGAATACATGGATGGCCTATACAATAAGGGTATTTTCAGGATTTGTTAAAACCATGTTGTTCTGTGTAAAAGAGTTCACATTCCTTCTGGTAGTGCTTGGTAACTGACTCTGGTGTTTTATTCATGATTCAACAAAGCAATCCAGGGCTTACATGTCTTTAAAGTATTGTTCAGATGTTTGTGACAATCGTGGAAAAAAAATGATTATGAAAGGATCCCAGTGGTTATCTAGGTGTGGCTGGGCAAAGCTTACTGGGGTAGAAGGCTGGGCAACTAGTTAGAAATAGTTGTATAATATGAATGACAACTCATCCATTTGGAAATGCATAAAGAAGGCTATGCTGATAGTATCTATTTTTATCTCTGATCTAGAAAGCTCAGAAACAGCTGTCAAACCCTGCTTGGGACACATTCATATCCTGCCTGTGATATGAATCTTAAGGGGGTGATACCCACACAGGCAGGTCATTGTTCCAAACAGCAGAGTAAGCTTGCCATTGCCTTGGGCTTTCATGCTTGTTCTGACTGCTGTGTTAGAGACACTGGAGTCATCTGAGAGGGTATTTTTTTCTCTACATAGTTTTCAGGATTCTTTGAATTGCCACCTATGAATATTAAAGTTTTTCCCACGGTACCTAGCCTGGGAAAATATTATTCAGGGCACATTTGAGTGGGAGGTATGACGTCAATATAAAGTCCCTGACCGCCCAAAGGTCAGACTCCCCTTTGTCTCAAAGACTGGGTTGTGCTGAGCTAGTCCATTGGCCTATTTGGAAATGTGACAATGGGAGAACTGGACACAGAGCCTACATCTGTTTTAGTCAGAGTCACATAAAGGCTGCTCACAGTTTAAGGCAATGACATTTTAGGAAGGGTTTCAATTCTACATAATTGTGTTTTCTTTCGGGGTCTTTCTATCCCATGTGAGATGTGGTAGTAATAAAATGAGGTGATTATTTTTTATAGATAACGTGCAATTACTGGCAAATCATTGTGAGTGGATACAATGACATAGATATTTAAAAGAGATGTTCAATACCTCCTTGCCTGAATAATCTAGAACAATAAAACAAAAGAACTGAACTTGATATCAAACTATTATTTATTTCTCAATAGCTTTGTGGATAAGTGTAATTGGTTTCAGTGTCATAAAAATTGTTTTTGAATCCAAGATTCAATACTCACTAGCTGTGGGGTCTTGGCTGAATTAGTTCCTGAAGAGCCTGCATTTACTAACATATAAAAAAGATTGTAAAATAGCCCTTACATTTTTTTGAGGTGATTAGCTGCACAAAAATAAAACACTGACAACAGAAATCATCCTGATGAGTGACCAGTACATAGGAGTCTGTGATACAGTTTCAGTTGAGCATATCGACTTACTTGGCAACTGGTGGCTTTCTTTCTCAGTTGCATCCAAGGTTTTATAGAACATTTGTTTTGTGGGAACCTTCAGAAAAACACTGAGCTAGGGTTTACTCCCTAGCTAATACTGAACACCAGAATTGGAGAGTGATCTAAAGGGCTAGAAAGATTTATTGGTGTGTCGTGTTTGAACCCATGATGCCTGGTAACAGTGTCTCATTGTAAAATGTGTATTTGCCCACTTTTCTTGCTTCAAATTTGTTTGAATGCTTTAATAGCTATACCCACATGCCGTGTGTGCCACTGTAAAGAAATTTCTCTACATTTGAGATTTTCTTAAGTTGCTTTCAGTGTTTATTGTCTTAGGTGCCATGACTTACTCATCAGGTCTTTGAAGTCCTGGCTACTGTATCTTTGTTTCTAAATTATGAAATGCAATTGACCAATTTTAAGAACCAATTTAATTGTTTCCAAAGCCTTACTAAGCTACCAACCTTCACTTTCAATATTTTCCAATATTCAACATTAAAAGTTTTAGTTATGAAGTAATGCATTTTACTAACAACTTGAAATAATGTGTGGTGCACTCCGGTGTTCAGAGCACAAACAGTGTAATTCTCTGTTCTTGTTCTCAACCCTAGATCGTTGTCTATTTGGCATTTTAAATGAAGCAAGTTACTTTGCCCTGTATTTCCTTGTTCTTCACAGTGTGTCTATATGGATTGCCAGTATATATGTAAGACTTGAGAGCTGGCTCAGTTGGTAAAGGTACTTACTGCATAGTGCCCTAAACCTGAGTTTGATTCTTGAAACTTATACAAGGGTGGAAGGAGAGGACTGACTCCATAAATTTGTCCTCTTACCTTCACAAATGACCCATGCTTGCCAGACCTCCTGAGACATCACATAGAAAACACACATGCACACATACACACACACACACACACACACACACACACACACACACACACACTACACACAGAGACAACATTATTAGAAGTTCCTGAAACATCACAAGGTCTAAAGAACTATTCACTTTTACTTTTTTGATGCAGAGTATATGTTCTGGTTATTTGTTTTTCTGGGGAAATGCAACAGTAGTAACTGTCTTTGTAGTATTAATTACAAGTAAGGTAGTCTGACTACTTAATTCTGCTACTAAGCAGGACAGAAAAACATTGACTGACATCTGCAGAGCTGAGAATAGAGGAGAAATATCTCATATTCAAGGCTGTTGATTTGTGGAGTACAAGGTAACACCATATATGAAATAGAAGTCATTGGAGGGCTAAAATATACGGGTGTCACAGTCATGAAAATAAATGCAGCATGATACAAAATACTGGTGTGAGATAAGTCATGAAGGTGACAGAATAGTAACAGACAAAGTCATAGGGCACATGACACTTAAGTACAGAAGCCAGATCAAGTATAATTCCCAATGTGTTGTGAGTGGCCTAGCATCACTGTAAGGAATAGAGGCTGAGTACCATTAAGTTAGGCTTACTGTTCCTTTGCTTGGTGGAACACCAAGGCATGCTGCATGTATTCTTGAGATTGAGAGCTGTTTTCCTTGGCAATTCCCAAAGCCCATGTTGGTCTATAATTTCTTGAAATGGCATCCTAGAGAAATTTGCCTCCCATCATCTGTGTTAAGTCCATGTGGCATGCTTTAACAAAACACTACCAACTGAGTAAGTTACAAAGAACAGAAACTTACTCTGACAACTTTAGAGACCACAGAGTCCAGAATCAATACAGTTAGTTTGGTGAGGAAAGGCTTTGTGGCTCATAACAGTCATCTTTGGTTTTATAAATAGTTGAAGAGCAAGACATAGATTCTTAGTGAGGTGGATTTTCATATGTGACCTAATACTCACACCTTGAGAACCAGGATTTCAGCATACAAATTTTAGATGACAAAATTTCCAGAGCCTAAATTTCTCCAACATTTAGAAATCAGTGAAGAGATAACAATTCATAAATACAAGGAGATTTCAGAGTTGGCACATAGTCTGTGGTGATGCTAGAGTAGTTATGTGAATATTACGTGCTGTTTGTTTTATCTCATTGACCCCTTACTGCAAGCAGATTTTAGATATTATTAAATTAGCTTATCGATTATTATCTGCTCAGAGATGTTACGTTATTTGTATCAAGATACCACAAACTGACTTAGGTTTAAAAGATCACAGTAGAGGAAGTGGAGAACTAAGAATGAAACCAGCAAGGCAGTTTGGAAGGCCAGGGTGAATCCACTATCTAGGTGACAGCTGGTGAAGGTTTAGATGAAGAGAGAAAAAAAGGAAATGCTGAAGAAGTGTTGAAATGTGGATACTTTTGGATACATGTTGAAGGTATCACAAACCACCATTCCTGGCAGAATGGAAGTAATGTAAGACAAGGAGAGATCAAGAATAAATCTAACTTGGTTGACAAGAGTAAATAAGATTACATTGCAATAACTAATGTGAGGAAACCTGTAGAACAGATTTAGTAAAATAAAAAACATGTTTTATATTTAAGATGTACATTAAACATTCAATTACATGTGTCTATGGAGCAGTCCAATGAATGAAGACCAGATATTTGGGGTGAATGTTTAAAATATTAGAACTTTTAAACATGTGGATTGTTTTGCAAAAACAGATTACAAGAAATTATCCTGAGATAAATTATCAAAAAGAGATAAATCAGTAACAAATGTCTAAGTAGAATGCTGAGCCATGAGGTTTAGAAATTAGAGATAAAAAGCAGAGGCTAGAAAGGAATGAAATAGTCTGGAATTGAAAAAGGGAAAGTGTGGGTCTGTGGAAACCAAGGAATAGGGTGCATTTAATAAGGTGAAAGAAGAATAATTATACTGACAGTGAAGATTGAAAGCTGCTCACAAGGTTTGACTATAGTGTGTTGATGATTTTGGAAGGAAATATTTAATAAAGTGTGTGTACATGTGCATAAATTTTCAGAGGAATGCTGAACTGATTAGAGTGAGGAGAGGAGAGGTATGCTTGTGTGACAAAGATATCCTTACTAAATTGTGTATGTTATGTGTGTCAATAGGAACTAAAGCAGGCATACAGGAGAGCAGGATTATTATTTTGATTTCCTAGATAGTTGTATGTATTATGACATACATTTTGAGACATTCATAACTTAGTTTTGCTCCCTTCTAAATATTTACAAAGGAGTCACCTCTTAATTGGATATTATGTCATCCTCCTACCCAAATGATTGTATCATAAACAGGCAGTATCACAGTGGTGGAGATTTTGTGTGACTGTAGAACTGTCTCTTGGTTTTCTCTGACTTATAGAGTGAAAAATTACTTTTGGAGAGAGCAAGATCATCACTGGAATTTGAAAGAATTGGAAATTCTTCATTCCCACTAAATAGCAAGACTTTTTAATCAGCAGAATCTTAAAGACCAAGAGAATGAGACCTTGACACAGCTTGGGGTCCTTTAGTGGAAGGGGAATCTGGGGTGGGGTGGGGGGGCAACCATGGTTACTGCTTCACTATATTCCCTAAGAAATGTGCAAGGGGCTATCTACATAGTAGGATGGAGCCATCACTGCTCCAGGAAGGAGTTACTACTGCAGCCAAGGACAAGATTTTCTTGTTCCTTTGTTAATACTTTTTTTAGTCATTGGTGGGCCAGCATTCTAATTTCAGGATTAAACCCACTCTTGACTTATAAGACTATCCTAAGTTTAAAACCATTGCTCTATGTGCAAATAGGGCCTTTGCTGAACTATACATCATCAGGGACAAAGAGTAAGATTCTTCTTTTCTCCCTTTCATCGGTTCCTCGTACACTTGCTCAGATATTCTGAATGTACTATGCGTTTGTCATGTCTGATTAGTCTCTTCATATGTGAAGCAAAGGACATGGGGCAGTGCCTGCAAACCTATGGTAACAACCCTGGTAATCTGATAATTGGGAGTGGTAGGGCAGGAATCCTCAGTTGGCTGTTGTCCTAACAGCTATCAGGGAGTGCCGCAGGTAATGCTTAGTATTTTATTCTTTCTCAAAATTTCCCTTTAGAGATTAATCATTGCCTGTCAAGTCTCTACCTGAGAAAACTTCTCACTGAGAATGAAAAGTTCCTGGGTCTTATGCACCTCAATTTACTGCAATGGTTACAATCTTAGGACCCTGGCTGGTTACTTATCATGGTAAATTAGTATTTATGAGACAACTCAAGTTCAAAATAGTTATTTTGAAGATTTGTAGTAACTATCATACATGATAAACTAATAATATTCTATTTTTGTTTAAAGCCTGTAATAGGCTAATTCTTCTTCAATGTTTTACGAACATAGACAATAGATATTGAAATGTTTCAAAAACAACTCCTGTATCTTTACTATTTGTTTATATTTTTGTGGTATCCCCTTTTCTATTTTAATAGTTCATTTTCTATTTACAAGTAGTTAGTTTGTTTCTTGGTTTTGTATCATAAACCACGATATAGTAAACTACACTGTAAATGAACCTTTTTATACATAGGATTTCTTTGTGTTTCATAGTCATTAATCCTTTGCTATATGCTTTACACATGCTTCCTGTTCTTTCTGTTCCTCTTGCCTTAGCTTGTCTTTGTAGCTCTTCGTAGCCCAGACTAATCTCTTGTATAAACAATATTACAACTATCCAAGCAGGAATTACCACTAAGTTTTGCAGAACACTATGTAAATGGATAATCAGAGCAAATATCAATTGATTCTACATACCTCTCTCTTTCTCTTCATACTCGTTGTTCCATTGAATACCTATTGTGTTAGTGTCCTAATTGGAGACTTCTCTGATCTTAACAATTTCAAGAAAGTTCAAAACCACTGATCCTGAGCAATCCCATGAAAAATCACTTATAACATAAGAGGTTTGAGCCCTTATATGCTGCTTTTAGAAGCAAAAAGTTCTGCCATTTGAATTAAATATATATACCACGACTTATTGATCTGTGTTGCTTATGCAGAGACTAGACAAGAATTCTTAAAACAATGATAACAAAAATCTATTATTATTTTATTTTATTTTATTTTTTATTTTTTTGGTTTTTAAAGACGGGGTTTCTCTTTGTAGCCCTGGCTGTCCTGGAACTTACTCTGTAGACCAGGCTGGCCTCGAACTCAGAAATCTGCCTGTCTCTGCCCCCCGAGTGCTGGGATTAAAGGCATGCGCCAAATCTATTCTTATCTTTATATCAACCTGAAAGATCATGAAAGCTAATAAAAATGGGTCATTTATCATAGGAATGCCAGAATGAAATTTTAAGTTAGAATCTGAGAAATGGATCAGACATCCCTGGATGATGAAGTTTCTTTCCCTCACACTTAAGTATGTAGTCAACCAAACTATGAAGCTTCTCTTAAGTGGAAGTAACAGGTATGATGATGTAAGCTTGTCCTGAACAGTATATGCAAAGTCTTGACAAGGACAAAGGACAAAGGACAAAGTGACCCCTACAGTGTCTTCAACATTCAGTTTCATTACTAAGTCCTTTCTGGTATACTTCATGCAATCCCCCAAAGATGTAATATTGTTATAACACATTCATTCTTTTTGTCTGGTTTTATTGTTGTTCATTTGTTTATCTGTTTTGGGGTTGTTCTAAGTTTTGAAGTACATGATAAATAATTTAGGAGTTTATCTTTTGGATAGTGAATTATTTTTTTGGAGGTAAAACTCACATGAAAGGCAAAATTGTTCCCTCTGCAACCAGTGCATCTCATGGAATGAGATGGCAGTTTCCATAGACTGTCACAGAGAGGATATATGAGGACAGGTGAGCAGAACAGCAGAGAACCCAGTTTTTTGGGCCCGACTTAACTGTTAATGGTCCCTGGACTGTCTAGTTCCAGACATCTTTATGTGAAGAAGAAACCATTAACACAGTAATGTTACTTTTAGATTTTCTTTTAGATAAAACATCTTTAGTTTTCTTTATCTTTCTTAAGAAAATATTTTTGGGATGCTACTGATTGAACTGGTGCCTTTGGATTTTTGAGACATGATCTCACTGTGTAGCTGAGGGTGTTCTTGAACTTGCTGGCCTCCAACTTCAAACTCACAAACATGCTGATATATGGCACAACATCATGTTTAAGTTACAACAAACAAAAAAACCCCTAGCAGCTCGTGTGATGGCTCAGTGGTTAAGAGCACTCATTGTTCTTGCAGAGGGTCCAGGTTCAGTTCTTAGCAGTCACAGGTGGCTTATATCTACCTATAACTCTAACTCCTAGAGTTTCTACACCCTCCTCTGACCTCTGTGGATAGCAAGCACATATATGGAACACACAAAAACATTCAGGCAAAACACCCATACACATAAAATAAAACTAAATAAATCTAATATAGATAGATAGATAGGTAGATAGATAGATATAGATATATAGATGATAAAATAAATTGAGAAACAATTATTAGTGCCAGAAGGACAAAATAGATTTATTTTGTCAAGGAAATTCTGAAGTTTTCTATCTATCTATCTATAAGAGACAGGCTATTGAATAGACTTACTATGGATATTTCATTAAAGAAGAATAAAAGGAGCTTCCTTTTGTAGTTGAAGTTTTAACTTATGTATCGTTTTTGTCTCTCAATTTCTTTATTTAATTCTAATGTACAATGTTGTCCAAGAGTACAGTTTCAAACAGTAATTTATTTGTTCTTCAATTTTGACAGCTGATGGGTCACCAACCATTAATAAGAGAAATATATTCTTTTACTTCCTGGGAATTATAGGGATGAAGCAACCAGGGCTGTAAGAGCACTAGGGCTGTACAGTTGTGCTCACAGAGGAGACAGTGATAGATTCTCACCCAACCACTGGAGACACAACATCCTCTTCATTCTTTGGCTTGAATGCAGATGGAAAGGTACCAGACCCTGAGGGAACTGCCTATCACAGCAGATAGCACATGGGGGATGAGATGGATCACTGTAGGATGCACAGTGAACATCTGGAAATACCGCAGGGCAATTGCCTCAGCAATTCCTTACTTCTACTAGTGTGTTATTTTCATTAATTTTAACAAATTCTGCTTCCTTTTGCATTTTCTTTCACTTTGCCAACTAGATGTTAAAAAAAAAAATGTTCCAAGGGCTTGCTATGTAGAATTAAAGCAAAATTAAAACTAGTACTGATTTTTCTAGCACCCTTGAACCGAGTGAAAAATGAAAAAACTTCTTGTCCTGGAAGTTACTGATAAGCTCTCAATTTAATCTACATGGATGGCATCCCCACCCGGTCATATGTGCATGTACATTTATCTTATACTTACTTGTGTCTGAAGGTGCCTTTCAGCTGTCTGTGTAAGCCTTGCTTTTATTCTAATTCTTTCCTCAAACTTTTTTCTATGCATTTGAGATCATATTTACATGTATTTATTATTATTTCTGTATTTAATATCTTTGTATTACTTAGCAAAGTAACTCTCTAATTTTGTACCCTCTTTGTCTGATTGTATCACCTTTGTTCTGTCTTCTGACCCCAAGGCTATTGAACTGAAGTATAATATATTATGTTCTATAAAATAATAAAATATATTTATAACTTTAAGTATAGGAATATGTAGTTTTGTTCATCTTTTAATAAAATAACATGCAACCATATTAAAAACAAGATTTATTTACAATCATGACAAAGCTAGGTGGGGTGTTAGCCAGTGCAACAGAGTAATTTCTGATATATACATTAATGGAATCAACTCCCAAGTATGTCATTTCTTTTTAGACCTCTAAAGAAATAGGAAAGGAAGGTGCTGGAGGACGATTTGCCAGGACCTCCCTCTTAGATTCCCTGCTTCTATTATTTGTTGGGTGTAACTTGTCCTGTTTACAGTGCCAAAAGCATTTGTGAGTGCTGATGTAAGATATTCCTAGAATGGAAATTCTGGCTATCCAACCAAGACAGTTTCTATTCACTTAAAATTCCTGAGAGGAAAAGGAAACTGATCTGTAGATGACAGATTGACAATTGTTAAATTAACAGCCTCTGAATTTGTTTTCTCTTTCCCCTCCCACAGAAACATGGCAAACTCAATGACACATCAAAAAGCCACTTATCTTTGTGTGTGTGTGTGTGTGTGTGTGTGTGTGTGTGTGTGTGAGAGAGAGAGAGAGAGAGAGAGAGAGAGAGAGAGAGAGAGAGAGAGAGAGAGAGAGAGATTTTTAAGATCAATCAAGGCATTCATAATGCTCTCAAATTTCAGAGCACATTTCTTCAACAAAAATACCAAAAGAGAAGAAGAGAGTATAAAAGAGATTCTCTTCAGGTGATGAACAAACAAACAAACAAACAAGCAAGCAAACAAATTCCATTTGTGGGAACAAATGGGTAAATTTATGTTAGACCAGTACATTTTTTGGAGCAATGACAAAATGTATCAATTCTGCTAAAAAAAAAAATGTGCACAAGCCCAATAAAAATTGCTCTATATCAGAAATGCTAAGAATTTGTGAAACAATTTTAAAGCACTATCACTGAAGAAAGGTTTACTAAGACAATTACTAAATGGACATAACAAAAATGTCAATCTGTTAAATAAAAACAGAAGTAAGGAATTCTTTCAGAATTTTAGCCAAAAATCAATGAGATTAAGAACACAAAAGAAATGTAGGAGACATGGAAAATTGTACAATAAGTTCAATGGCCTAAGTGTTTCAGAAGAGACATGGGGAGGGTAGCTTCAAGAAACTAGCTGATGTATTAAGATGTAATGCTAATGCATTGCAATGCCTCTCTGGTGAAATTTCAGGTGTAAATGACAAAAAGAAATAGAGGGGAAGTAACACTTAAATCATCAGCTGATACATTAATACATATAAGGATTTAGAGATATCTGTGATGAAAAGGAGAGAAAATACCAAGATTTTTCCTAGTGAAATTTCAGATGTAAATGATAGAAAGTCCTAACATTCTTGAAAATAAAGTTGTAGTCAATGAAAACAAAACTCCTGAGATGACATCAAATCTTCTGTATGTGGAAAGGGTGTAAAACAGAGATTTCCTTCCAAACACTAGGTGGTAGGTAGAATAATTTCAAGGTTGATTTCTCTTTATGTAGAGTTAAAAAGAAAAGCACAGATAGGAAGACATGTAGAGAATTCATCATTATCAAAATAATTTTACCTGTATTGCTGAAACGATATCGTAAGAAAATTTGGAACACAAAGTTCATTTTTTTAATGAAAAGTAAGTTGATGTTGGGATTGGTGAAAATCAAATTGAAGCATGATAAAACTTATTTTGTTTTGGAGTTCAAACTAAATATGGCATTATTTCCACAATAATAAGAAGTACATCAAATATGATTTTCAAATGTGGACAAGTTATTGTCTGAAGAAAGAAGGGAATTGAAAATCATCCATATGATAAAGAAAATACAAATAATATGAAACCACCTGACTACATAATAGAAACACTATATCAAAATCAGAATAATGGCTATCACTCCTATTCTTCTAGCTTATTGTTTAGGGCTTATCTAAGTAAATAAGTTTAAGGACTATAAGTATTAGAAAACATACCTTCAATTTTATAACTATGTTTAGACCATCCTGAAAAAATAATTAAAAGACATTGACAGATACAGGACTTCAGTAAATTTTCCGAATAAATATTACGTTGATTTCCAAAAAACCAATAACTTGTCTATAATGGAGCAATCACTAATAAGAAACTCATAGAAAATATACCTTTAAAGATTTATCAAACTATAAAATGCACAAAATGAACTCTAATAAGTTATATAATAAAGTTATATATACAGTTATATAAATATATTAAATATTATACATTGATCAAACTCTATGAAAAATTTAAAGAAAAAATGAAAATAGCAAATGGTTGATGGTATAATTCATGACAGACTGTTTGCTTGACTTATGTGTGGCTCTAGCATCATTTTCAACACCACCGAGAAACCAGAAGAGCTGAGGGAGTGGGGCAGGGAGAGCACTCTGAATATCACAAAATTCTTTAGGTTTAAAAGGATTCCCATTGACCTTTCATCTGTCTTCTACTTAAATTAATGTCTAACATAACTGAACAGCATTTTCTAAAACTGAATAATCAGCTTTCATAGAGACAATTGTAACATGGAGGACTCTTTAGGCCTCCAATATTCGTGTGCCAGGATTCATTCCAGGTCACCATGCTGTGTCACCCTGGCATCTGTCTCCTTAGTCTCTCCAGTTTGTGATTGAGCTGTTTTCCCTGTCATTGACTATGACAACTCTGTAGGAGAATCTGGTCTGTGTGAGGTTATCTGTCACTGGTTTGGGCCAACATTGCTTGGAAGGCTGTCACAAAGACGGTGTGCCTTCTCAAGACAGAAGTCACCTGGGTACACTGAGCTTGTTTCACTTTAATGGAGAGATTAAATTCCATCACTAAAATCAGTGGTTATGCCAGAAATCTACACTCTAACATAACTGTTTACCCATTTAAATAACATCATTCTAAATGAAAATAACATGAATAGATTTTCTTAAGTTTTAAACCATCCATTAAAATTTGTTTTAAAAAATTACCTAATGCCCTTAAAATTAGGAAATCACAGTTATGTATTTCATTGGCATTTTCTTGAAACATTTGTTTGTTTCCTTTTGCTTAAACTTCCAAGGTTGAATGTTACCTAGAGTGATGGTCACTGTGGTATTCTCATTTCTATTCTCATTTCTCCCTCTGTCCTAAGGTTGCTACTATGCAACTTAGATGGCATCTTGAGCTGAATCTCTAACCCTATTACCATGTGCAATCCTAGCACCCAGGATGTTAGAATATACCAGTATTTTTCAGGTAAGGGTCAAAGTGGTAAGTAAATAAAAGTGAGGTCTTTAAGAGTTCAATATTTTTCAAATATGAGTAACATCTTCATTTTGGGGAAAAAAACAAAACCTATAAAAGAAAAAAATCTAAGCCCAGAGACACATGCGGGGGGATACAGTGTGAGGACATAGGAGATGAGAGCATGCTCCAGTCAAGAAGGAAGACCTGAGTGGTCTGTCTCCTGTGGTATTTAGAAGAAACATCACAACTTGCTGGCTGACCTGTGATATGGATCTGACCACAGAATGGATTAGCATGCCTTCTATGCACATGTTAGAAAGGTTGAAGAGGTTTTCAGGCAGGAAATGGAGAGACCTGAATGGCACTCTTGATAAATGTGAGACAAAAGTTAACCAGAAAATTTGGGTTTTGCATGTTGTTATAGGTACACTGAGGACATGCCTAGAAGCGTATCTCTCTGACTGAGAACAATGGTCATGTCAAAGAAGGGCTTGAAGATTAAGAGGATTCATTTCAAAATCTTTTATTTGTGCTTTTTCTCTTCTAATTATAATAATGCATTTAAATAATTATTACTTGAAAAACTAATGATAAAGTGCTTCCTGTCCTATTTCAAACATAATAAATGTTTAGTACATGTTAGCTATTATTAATAGCAATAGCAGTCATCATCATTATTATTTCTATTATTAAGGATTTGTGGAAAACCTCCAAATCTGATTACTGGTCAGGAGTGTGTCTTAGTCTATGGAAGTAGACAGCTGGATTACATGTACGTGTTTTGTTTAAATATAGGTATACAAACACGTAGAACAAATATGGAAAGTTCCTCATTATACTCATAAGTAACACTGAAGGCTGTTTGGGAGGGGGAGTGGAAGGGAGGTTGAGGAGATGTATTGGGTAGAAATAAAGATGGGTGGTGGCCTCCTCTTTTATTGAAATCTCATTTCACTAAGATGTGTTCTTTCGGTACTAGTTGGATAATCAAATGTACACTTATATAACTCTCAGTTTGCTTCTGTCATCTATATCCTTATTTACTTGCACACTGATCTTCAGTGAGCGAAGGGTAATGTGCAGAGACCTGTTTGTGTTTCTCTCTTCCAGGCGATTGGAGGAGAGGAAGATTGTCGAAGCAGGACCAGCTGGGATTCTCTGGCTGACTCCCAGGCGCAACTGTGAAGCAGCGGATATTGGTTGCTCTCCCACCTCGTCAGGAGCAGCGTTCTCCTGTCTGTTCTTGGCATCTCCCAGCATCCTGTGCCCTGCTAAGGTGTTAACTGACAACTGACAGATTTTTACGAAGAGCCTATTCTCCTTGGTTGTATTTTCATTTTAAAAACCGACTTAAAAACTTTACAAATCAAACCTCTGCAAGGCAAGGCATAACTTTCCTTCAGTACAGCCCATAAATAGATCAAAACTCACTCATCTTTTGCAGGAAGAAATAAAAGTTCTCTTGACACCTGACATCCTTGTAACTACCATCCAATGTTTACCAATTTCCATAAATTTTTTTTTAACAAAATGGTTCATTGTCTCCTATAATAATCTCTGAATTATTACAAATGTAAGGTGGCTTCATCTTCTTTTTTCAACTGCTCTCTTTAAGAATGTCTTTATCAGGATCTAAATGCCAAATCCAGGGACTTGGGTTCTATTTAATTCACTACTCTCTGGAAGAGTTGCCTTGTGTTAATTTGTCTGTCTGTCTGTCTGGCCAACTTGATGGTAAGTGTCTTTTTGTCTGAATCTCGGCCTCATCCATTTTCAGATCCCTCTGATCTTATGTGATACTTAGCTCCTAATAATACTCTCAGGTCTACTGAAAATTAGATGGTTGGGAAGCCTGGGGTTGTTTGCATGCTGGGACTAAGTGCAGCATTAATAGAATAAGAGAGAAGGTCCATTCACCCAGGACCCCTTTAATAGAGACTTGCTCTTAAGACCGTAAGAAGTGAAGAGACAAAAAAAGGATCAGCTGGGCAGATCCTCTTGGAGGGTTTGTTGAGAGCAAGCCGTAGCATTTCCGTTGGCACATGGACTAGAGTAGAGACAAATGAGAGAACAAGGGGCTATTCTAGTCTGACAATGAGAACATGACTCCAGCCTTAACATGATAGTATATTTACGCCCCATCCCCCGGTAACACACCTGGGACTATATAGAAGACCACAAAATCATCCATAGCAATGGAAAGGAAGGTGGCCTTTAGTCATCTTTGATGGCATTTCTGAGCAAGCAAGTTAGTCCTGAGGAGACAGGCACAGGATTTCAGCTTGGAAGAAGACTTTTGAAAATGTCATAGTGACAACGACCAGTTCGGGTGATTTTCCCACAATATCAGCAACTGAAGTCCTATTTTAGAGAGTACTGGGAGTGGAACTGGAGAAACAGTGGGAAAGGATTTCAGTAGGTCTGTGAACCAGTGATAAGCATGTTAAGGTGCTCTGTGGCTGAGTTTTATTTAGCTGGGTATGTCTGGAATTAGGCAGAATAATTTTAATCCTGGCATATTCTGACTATAACAGAAACAAAACGATTGTAATAGAAACTGTCACTCCTAAATAAACATCTTGACCATGGCTTTGTGTTTTTTTGAGGTTTTAGGAACCAAGTCTTTTATCAAACAGTAGTAAACTATTATCTGACCATAATTTATTTTGATTCTATTGTTATCTTAACACATGGTTCTTTGGGGCCAATTCTTTTGTTTAATGACATGTTAGAAAATCTTCATAAGAACTATAACAAAAGGAGAGATATTTTATATTGCCAACATAAACCACAATTTCCAGAGCTGATAATTAACTCTGGTCCTGGTCTCAGCTCCTGGATATTTTAGAGCTTGTCGCTGTTTTTCAAATGTTGGCACAGTTGTCAATCATTCTATATCATACTTCTAGTTTGTGTGAGGAAGCCATTTGTTAAATTGCAGCCTCCTAGACTCGAAGAACATTTACCAAGCACTTTCTGAGAAAATGACATCATTTAAACACCAAGCAGCTTGTGGAGGAGGAAACACCTAAGGAAAAGCAGACTGCGGCACAGGACCCATTTGCCCACTGCACTGTGGTGAGAAAAGGGCGTGGCACTTACTCCCCAGTCCTCTCTATGGGCTAATGGTGCTCATATGTGTCAGTCTTTGGAGTTGGGGAAGTGACACTACATAGTGGAAAGCTAGCTTATTAAAGGGTTACTGTATGATGGTGACTCACTCCAGAATTGAACGAGCATCTCTGAAGTTTTTTTCACACTCTACCACCCTTCTCTGTCTTTTCAACAGATCCCAGTGTTCTCTGACAGTTTTCTAAGTTATAGAAAAGGAACAGCAGAAAGGATAGAAGATCAAGGAACATTGTTTTCTTGTCTAACAATTCTACCTGCTCTATACTCAATGGTTGCTTTGAGTCCATTTTCACCATAATTTTTTTTTTATAAATTCTTTTTGTATTTGTTGTTTATGCACCACTCTTTTAGGCAAATACACAGAATTCACAGGCTTAGCATTCTGCTCGCATGCCAGCTAAAATGCTTACCATAGTCCTTTGATCTACAGGACCTAAGTTAGTATTTAGCTCCCTTTATCTGTAAAAAATGGAAATGACAACTAATCCTGGCATTTATTTCCCACATTATGGGAAAATTCAAGTGATTCTTCTTAAACACGAATATCCCATTGTTTTTGATAAAACTTTTTTTAATTAGATATTTTCTTTATTTACATTTCAAATGTTATACCCTTTCTTGGTTTCCTCTCTGAAAATCCCCTATCCCCTCTACCCTCCCCCTGCTCCCCAATCCCCCCCACTCCCTTTCCCAGTCCTGGCATTCCCCTATACTAGGGCATAGAACCTTCATAAAACCAAGGCCTCTCCTCCCATTGATGACCAACTAGGCCATTCTCTGCTACCTATGCAGCTAGAGCCATGAGTCCCACCATGTGTTTTCTTTGGTTGGTGATTTAGTCCCAGGGAGCTCTGGGGGCACTGGTTAGTTCATATTGTTGTTCCTCCTAGGGGGCTGCAAACCCCTTCAGCTCCTTGGGTACTTTTTCTAGCTCCTTCACTGGGGACCCTGTGCTCTGTCCAATGGATGACTATGCACATACTCCATGGTATCTAGAGTACCTTCTTGGGAATTACAGTAATGAATTCAGAATATTTCTTAGGTGGCACGTTAGAAGTAAAGAAAACCAATTTGTCTCGATAAAATCAGAATTTAGTTGGTGATAAACTAGGCCAACATTTTAGAAAGGACTTGACTGTGAGAGAAGCAGCTTCTACTCTGGTCTCAGTGTAAATCTGAGTGTGCTCAAGAGGGATTAGAGGCAACTCGGCCTTGCATCTCAGCCAGAATGCACCTATAACTCCCATTACCCTTGATCAGAGAGTCTGATCTTTAGCCTTTGGTTAGGAACCTCAGAGGTGCTTGCACACAACACTCTCAAGGACCTCCTTGCAGATTTTACAGCGCTGTTGTAGCATACTGTGTCCTTGTTCTGTAGCAGCCCAGCAGTGAAGCAGGGGTCACAGGCTGGTGGGATTTACCAACGTTTCCACTGGGTAATTAGAAGAACTTGCTTTCTTTTCTCCATGTGCCTTCCAACATTATTTAAAAGGCCTGGAGGAAATCTTGTAATATAAGCCTTGCTGTAAGGTTCTGAAACCACTTTTATAAAGTTTCATTTGTAAATGAGTCATAATAGGAGATTAACAGTAGTTACAAACCATTAAGTAGAAAAATTGCAATATGCTTTACTAAATATACTTTAATAAAACCATTTACTGTAATCTAGAGCATATATATCTACAATGTAACTTACTATATGCATGGTACTTATACTTTACTAACATTATTTTAAAGTTATTGCATATTTCTGGAAAATTACATTTAATATTTTCAGGCTATGATTGACTGTGGGTAACCTGCACCATGGCGGGTAAAATTATTGGTATTAAAAAACTAACGGAGAAGCCTGTGGGAATTTGATGATCAGATGAGAAAGCAAAAGGAACAAAATTTAAAACCTAAGTAGTTAATATTGATTTTGAGTCCCAAGCTAATAAATTATGTTAAACAAATTTAATGTAGAGTGCCTTCATATCTGCCAAAACCCAGCAAGGTTTAAACAATCACTATATATGTAGTCTTTTGCTTTTCTTTGAAAACTTTAATAAGCAATCTTTTGGCTTTTTTTTTTTTTTGTCAAACATCATGTGAGAGCTTGGAAGATTTTCAGTATTGGAACATAATTCTCATTTTCACAAGAAATTACTTGTCTTGGATAAATTTTTGTCAATGTGAAACAAGCTCAAGTTATCTGGGAAGAGGAACTTCAAGTGAGAAAATGCCCTTCCAGATTGGCATTTGGGCAAGTCTCTGTGGCATTTTCTTGATTAATGATTCCTGTGGGAAGGCCCAGCCACTTGGGGGCTGTCATGTCCCTAGGCAGTTGGTCCTGGAATCTATAAGAAATCAGGCTGATTAAGCCTTAAAGAGCTAGCCAGTAATCAGATTGCCTCCATGCCATTTGCTTGTCTCTAGAGTCCTACCTTAAGTTCCTGTCCTGACTTTCTTCAGTGGTAGAGTGTGACCTGAAAGTTGTAAGATGAAATAAATCCTTTACTCCCCAAGGTGCTTTTGGTCAGTGTGTGCCAGCAAAGTAACAAAAACACTGAGATATTACTAAATTGGGAAAATAAGTAAGCAATCTAATTATAAGAATAGTCTTTTAGAATTTCTATTGATATAAAGTCATGAAGAGAAAAGCCTTCACCTGTTCAGCAGAAGTCATTTACAAAGGAAAGACCAAGACATCAGGTAGGTTATGTATGCATGCCTGGTTAGGAGCCACAGATGAGAGAGACCATAAGATATCTGTCATAGTGGGTGGCTTGGGAAGCAGGGCGGGCAGGGGGGGGGGTATAGGGGACTTTGCGGATAACATTTGAAATGTAAATGAAGAAAATATCTAATAAAAAATAAGTGAAAATAAAGATATCTGTCATTCTAGGTCTGGGTTACCTTCCTTAATGTGATTTCTTTCTTTCTTTCTTTTTTTTTTTTGAGGGGAGTTAAGTTTCATCAATTTACCTACAGTTTTTACAACCCACTTTTTTTCTTAACAGAAAGATAGTATTTTATAGTGTGTAAGCATCCCATTTTATTAGCCATTCACCAGTTGAAGGGTATTTTAAGTTGTTTCAATTCCTAGTTATTGTGAATAGAGCAGCAATGACCTAAGGGTGTTGTAGAGGCACACATACCTTGAGTGTAACAAACACCTCTCTAATTGTATTTAACCCACTCAATTAGAAGGAAATTATGGTTGGAACTGGAAACCAAGTCAGCTGCTCAGGATGAATGAAATCATATCCTAAAGGGTAATCTACAGCACCTGCACCCGGTCATCTAGGGTGCGGAGTTGGTGGACACCCCCACAGTCCTTAGAGGACTGCCCACACAATTTTAGAATCACTGCGGAGGCAGCTGAGAGCTCCAGAGGAATCTCCACACCGCAGGACCTCTGGATCACAGGTGAGTGGAACACAATCAACTCCAGAGAATCCAGGTGGGGCTTGTGCCAGCAGGAACAGGGACAAAGGAACACCACCTGCCCAGAGGCAGGGTTCCGGTCCAGTCAGGGCCACCCCTGCCATATCTCTTCATAACCCCATTGGAGGCAGCAGAGCACTCTGGAGGACCCTTCACACCACAGGTCCTCGGGATCACAGGAGGAGAGTCAGCCTACAGGGAGGGCTCTGACCGAAGGATTCAGAAGGAGGATCAGAGCTCCAGACTTCTGGACACCTGCCTTGCAAGAGGAGAGCTTGCCTGCAGAGAGTGCTCTGACCACAGGACTCAGGGGAGAGTTGGATTCCCAGGAGTTCTGACAGGGGCTAACAGAATCACAGGAGGAACAAACTCCAGCCAGAGACAGCTTGAACATTAACACCAGAGATTTCCAGATGGCAAAAGGCAAACATAAGAATCTTACTAACAGAAACCAAGAACACTGGGCACCATCAGAACTCAGTATGCCCACCACAGGGAGTCCTGGATACCCCAACGCACCTGAAAAGCAAGATGTGGATTTAAAGTCATATCTCATGTTGGTGGTAGAAGATTTGAAGAAGGACATTAATAACTCACTCAAAGAAATACAGGAGGACAATGCTAAACAAGTAGAAGCTGTTAAAGAGGATGCACAAAAATCTCTCAAGGAATTTCAGGAGACCACTGCTAAACAGGTAAAATTCCTTAAAGAACTACAGGCAAACACTACTAAACACAAAAATCCTTTAAAGGATTACAGGAAAACACTACTAAACAGCTAGAAGAAACACAAAAATCCCTTAAAGAATTAAAGGAAAACACTGCTAAACAGCTAGAAAAAACACAAAAATCCATTAAAGAATTACAGGAAAACACAACCAAACCGGGGATGGAATTCAACAAAACCATTAAGGATCTGCAAAAGGAAATAGAAACAATTAAGGAAACCCAAAGGGAGACAACTCTGGAGATGGAAACCCTAGGAAAAAAATCAGGAACCATAGATATGAGCATCAGCAACAGAATACAAGAGATGGAAGACAGAATCTCGGGTACAGAAGATTGCATAGGGAACATGGACACAACAATCAAAGAAAATGCAAAATGCAAAAAGATCCTAACTCAAAACATCCAGGAAATCCAGGACACAATGAGAAGACCAAAC